>NW_021620648.1:1746485-1820186 GCF_004785775.1 Grammomys surdaster | reverse complement strand
GCAGGCTCCCCCCCCCCCCCTCCTTGTCCCTTTTTCGATCCCCCTCTCCCTCCCCCCCCCCCCCCCCCCCCCCCCCCCCCCCCCCGTCTCTGAAAACAGAACAGGTTTTACAGTATGAGTCAGTGTTAGCTGTCTGCCTCGGCCTTCTCTACTCCTCCTCTCCTAAGCGTCCCCCTTGCCTCCATTTGTAGAAATGGATATGTGCAAAGCTCATGGGCTGTTTCTGTGCCTGACTGAAAAATCCTTTTGCTCTGCTCTGCTACAAGTTGCAAATAGACAAGAAGCTGCTCTCAGTATTGTCGTTCTGACTTCCTGAGGGCCACAGGCTCAAGGCTCATCACTGAGCTCTAAAAGTTAGAGCTCTAGGTGTGCGGCTCAGAGCAAATTCAGCTCTTGGAAGTTTACAGCTCACAGCTTTGCATATGGAGCTGGGTTTGGTAGCTGTGAGCTTCAGATGCTGTGATCCTTGCTAGGTCTGCTTAGTGGCTGTCTAAGGGCTCTTTAGTGACTGGGCTCATCATAGACACTTGCCTTCCTTAGATTAACTTTCTGTCACCTCTCACTGTCTAGGTACTCACATAGACTGATCCTGGAAGCTCTGTGGAATCCTTAATCCTAACTGAGCTGAGGGCACATAAGCCTTTGGAGTCTTGTGGTCATTTAGTCTGGATAGCACTTTCCAACCGCCTTCTAGAGGCTGCTTCTTACTGGGCCTGTAAGCCCAGGGTTTTCTCTTAGTGTCATCACCTCACCCACCCTGGGAAAAAGACAAGTAGACAGCTAAAGACCAGTCAGGGGCCTTACTGAGCCTAACACTGTAACATGGTGGGCAAAGGAGCATCTCAGACAACCCAACCCAGAGGAGTAACCACCTTCTTATATAGCTAGAAAGGGGCTGAAACACAGTGCTGATGTAATTCTACCAGTCAGCCCTGCATGTGCACGGCTGACAGTTCCTCCAGCTCCCCACTAAAAACCTTTCAGATGCACCACTCAAGCTTTGCTGATAAGCCAGTCATAAGTCTCACATTATACCAATCATGAGCTGTTTGCTGATTCACTGGGAAGATGCACCCCCTCAGACATTTGTCCTAAGAATAGTTTCAAGGGGAACAGGGTCACCCAGAGTTCACTGATGCTGTGTTGCCTGGAGCAGAATCATCCAAAGCTCTTCCAAGTTACCTGGAGTGATCTTTACTGGAGCAAAGCCTCCTGAGGTAGCAGCTGTTGCTCTGTCTTTGCAGCTGGAGTGGAGTTTCCTTGAAGTGATGGTAGCTATAAATTCCCTCCATAGGGCAGCCTGGCATAAGGAAAAAGTCTGTCAGCCCTCATTCATGGGGCACACAGATAGGCTAGGCCTATCTTAACAGCTTTAGTGAGAAATTTTTCATAGAGAAAATTAAAGAGTGCCTCTAATAAAGGCCTATGAAATTAGCATTCTTAATAATATTTAATGCTTACTCCCTCACCCTGACTTTCTCTTAGGGAAGGCAGTGTTCCCTGACTGTTTTGATCGCTCATAGCTTTCATTCTTTGGGTCTAGGCAGATGGGCCATGTCTCTTTTTTTTTAAGTGGTATATGGGATTTAATCCAGGATTTGTGCATGCTAGGCGAGTGATCAGTCATTAGGCTATACTTTAATCCAAATGTTCAATTTCATTATTTAGTAGGAAATTCCTCCTTTGTAAAACAACTAAGTATATTCAAATATTCTATTATTTAATTTGACCTTTGTTGATTTTGAGAGTATAAAGCTATCAATACTTAGACAAATCAAAGCTCAAAATGTATTTAAAAATGTAAACATCCATAATTTTTAAAACCACTATCTTTGCATTTTTATCTAATTATATTTTATCTGTAGGCAGTGGATTTTTCTGACAATGTTTTGCCTGTAGAAATATTGGATTTCTATATAGTATTAATTTTCAATGAAGAATGAAATACCAAAAGTTAAAGTGAATGTATCCTTTGTTATTCATCAATGAATTAAGCTTAGTTCTCCCTACATTGTCTAAAATGAGGCAAATTAAAATGTTATAAATTTAAAATTCACTTCATAGGAGTCAAAACTAAGATAACATGACTTATCAGGAGAAATTAGACAAGTCAAAGATTGTGTCTTAGGCTGGCCTTGAACATCTGGTCTTTCTACCATATCTCAAGTGCTGGGATCATAGGTGTGCACCACTACTCCCAATACATGTATGCATTGTGCATGCCCATATGCATTGTGCATGCCCGTATGCATTGTGCATGCCCGTATGCGTTGTGCATGCTCAGCAAGTACTCCATTAGCTGAGCTAAATCCTCAGCAAATGAGAAAGTTCTAAATACAGAAAATAAATGTCATTCACTCAGTACTTGGTCTATGTTCTCAGCAGGTACTTATTTGGTATCTAAGAAGTGCTCAAATGTTCCTTCTTGCCTTTTCTCAAGAGTATCAATAGACTGCGAACCTTGGTGGCAAAAGTAGTGACTGGAGAAATTATTGACTGAAAAAGACCCATAATAACGAGGGAGCTGACCACCATCATTGCTGTGGAGCAGTAGAGCCCAGGCATTGCTGTAGAGGTGGCGCTAAGTCACTGCTTCTGGACTTCTCCTGCCTTGTGCTTCTCTAACTCATGGCTGTATTTGACTATTTTGTATGGGATGTATTCAATGTTGTTGTTCCTGCAACAGTTTCAAACCCATTGGATTTTTTAATTTGAATTAAATTTGAGGAAGACTCAGGTTTACACCTAGACACATAGTTTCATGCTGTTTTAATGTGTGTGTGTGCAAGTGTGTGTTTGTCCTCACATTTCGTCTGTACCTTATTTACTTTTATGTTACAGATAATTTGGCCTTTCCCCTCTAAGGTCTTAGTAAGTAGGGTCATGGTGAGCTTTTAGAAATATATATATATGTTACATATTAGACAGATTCCCACTGGCAAAGATTTGTAACATATACAATCTTCTTGGTGGGGAGGCTTATAATTACAGGTTTTTAAAATAGTTATGGTAGCTCGGTACTGTGACTACAAGAGCTGTGACTGACGTATCCTTTTCAGTATTGCTTATTAGTACCCTGTTTATCCAACCATTGCTTTCACCAGAAGGTAGTCAGTTTTCTTAAATGTTTACTGAGAAACACTTTGGACTGTGTTCATCTTCTTTCTGTATATAGTTTTGTATTTCATTTTTATCTTTTTTTTCCCTTTTAGTATATTTAGTCTTTTTTGTGTATGTGTACATGGAGGCCAGAGGAAACTCTGAGAGGTTTCCCTTGGTCACTCTTGCTGTGGAGCTCATGAATTCATCTAGGCTGCCTCCTAATGAGCTCTGGGGATCTCGTTGTCTCCGCTCACTCCCTCCCATCCCCCTTGAGCACTGTGGGTACAGATGTACATGCCCGTATGCCCAGCGTGTACATGGATGCTTGGATCTGAACTCATGTCCTTGTGTTTGTATGTATGCTAGCCATTTTACAAACTGAGCCGTCTCCTCAGCAGATCCTTCATTTCCAGACTATGCATTTGTTGAGTACAGCTTCTAGTTGGTACTCACAAATTTTCAATCTTTTCTCTTATTGAGTTGAGAGCATTTTTTTTTCTTGAATTATATTTTTTGTTTGTTTTTAGGCTAATTTAAAAGTGTATTAAGTTTGAAGAGTATAGCCATTGTCTGGGAAGAATACTATGTTGTATATATACTTTAAACATGTTCTCCATTAAAAACTGAGCACATATATTTACAGCATGTGTGTAGGCAGCTTTGTTAACAGTATAGACATCAGTGAAATACTATGTTTCTATCTTATTTAATTCTGTCAGGTTTTGTTTTTTATTTTGAAGCTCTTATTAGGTGAAAGTTACATCTGAGCCAGGCAGTGGTGGCGCACGCCTTTAATCCCAGCACTTGGGAGGCAGAGGCAGGTGGATTTCTGAGTTCGAGAGTTTGAGGCTAGCCTGGTCTACAGAGTGAGTTCCAGGACAGCCAGGGCTACATAGAGAAACCCTGTCTTGAAAAACCACAAAAAGAAAAAAAAAGAAAGTTACACCTGTATCTTCTAGGATATTGGCCTTTTTGGTTGATTTATGGACAATATCATTATGAAGTTTATCTTAGACATTATGCTTTTTGCTAATATCTGCTTTGTTTTGCTTTGTTTTTCTATTAGCGTAATTCTCTCAGCTTATCTTTGGTTATTCAATGTAATCCCCTCAGTATGTAGCATATAACTAAATAGTTAACATGTAGTTCATATGTAATATGTAATTGGAAAACTCGTGTTTTTTAACTAGAGTTTAGTCTATACTTAATACAACTAGCAATATATTTAGGTTTAAATTTAATGTTTTATTTTGAATTTTTATCTCTCTTTTTTTCTCTTTGCCTCAGTTAAATTAAATGCAGATTTATTTCTACCATGCTTGAGTATATGTTTATAATTTATTATAATAGAACTCATCCTTATTAAAGTCAAATACCTGGTGCTTCTGTCCTGGTTCATGAACTGAAAGACTGAGTGAGACTCTTGTAACAGCCCCTGCCTCTGACTTACAGACCATAGATGTCACAAGTGTCTCTCTTTTTATCTGTATATAAATCCCTGAAGATATATTGTTCTTGAAAGGCAGACACACACACACACACACACACACACACACACACACACTAGTGCTTTTGACAACTGTCATTATAAAACTTGGCTATAATAATCTCAACACTTGGAAAGTAGAAGCAGAAGGACTGGAGTTCAGAGTTAATCTTTAGGAGAGAGAGAGAGAGAGAGAGAGAGAGAGAGAGAGAGAGAGAGAGAGATTGATTCAGTTCTTTTGTTTTACCCATTTGATGAGTAGATGATCTTTTTTTTGTTTGGTGTTTAATGTTTTAATTTCTGTTTATATTCTAAATGCTAACCCCTTTAAGATGCTACATATCCTGTTCCTTTAGCATTCCGGGTTAACTTTGTTTTGCTTGCCTATGTTTTATGAGGCCAGGTCAGGTAGTAAACACATGCTGACCTGGGGCTTTGCAGTGTCGCCCTGGCTTCTCATTCTGCCTTTTTCTGCCACCGGAGTGCTAGGCTTACAGGTATGCTGGGCCCATCACTGTGGCTAAACCTTTTGTAAATTACTTTCTAATCATTACAAGTCATTTTACTTTGGAATGACATAATTTCCATATTGAATTTTATATTTTGAGTTAATTTTTTAAACCAGTGAAAGTGTGATTTCCCCTCCAGTTTTCATAGTTTGTAGTGCATCCATCTAGTGCACTTCCTGTCCCTGTTAATTTAAAGAGAAGACATGTTTGTTTGTTTTTTCTTGGATCACCTTTAGTAGTTGTTTGGGTTGTTGTGGTTCATGATTCCTATGTGTGATAGGCTGGGATAGATTCATTTCCTTGATGCTGCCTGAGAGTTCAGTGTGGTTTCAGAAGCCAGACCTGGAGCTCCTCAGCACATTTTCACTGACTTTTTTTCCTATTATTTCTTGGTTTGTCTTTTTTCTGATTATATTTGAAAACTCCTTAGGCATTGGACTGAATTGTCTCATTTCATTGTTGTTTTGAATTGCTTGCTTATAAGAAGATTTTAGGAGTATTGGTGATCTGGAATCATATTGATTGATTAACCTTTAGGATTGAAGTTTTCTCAGCCTTTTAGTAACACAAAATTCGCCTGAAGTCTTTGTGTCCCCTTCCTCTTTTTTCCATCACCACTGGGGACTGACTGTAGGGCCTGCACACTCAGCCTTGACCATAGAGCTCTGTCCCCAGCCTTGCATGGCTTATTGTTTACTTTCAGCGCTGGTGGGAAATTCTTTAGGTCCTGATAAAGCTATAGCTGCTTTTGTTTGCTTGCTTCTCCTTTAGTTTTCTAGGTGGTTCGTCATGTCATACTACATGGCTTCAACCACCTTCTCCATAGTCGTTCATGTTAAGTAGAGCCCTGAATGCCATTTGTGTCTTCTCACTGTATGGTGCAGTTATCATTCTAAGCTTTCACTTCCAAGCTTTCGGTGCTTTTGTTCTGTTTTGGTTTTGTGTTTGTTTATTTTGTATGTATGTGTCAGGAGCATGTGAGCATACATCCACCATGATGCCCACATCAGAGAACACCTTGAGAGAGTCTGTCCTTTTCCGTGATGTGGTTTCCAGGTAGTGAGCTCAGGTTGTTATCTTGCTGGCAAGCACTTTGACCTACTAAGTCATTTCACTGGTCTGGGAAAGTCTTTTTAAATATATAATTATGTATTTTTAGCTTTGTCCAATAAGAAGATGGAAGTAAATGACCTACTCTACCATCTCTTGAAATAAAAATATCCATTTTAAACCTTTATGCTTACTTAAAAATAAGTCTTCCAAGGCCTTTTCATCCATCCTTCCAGTAAGCACCCCACTGTTATTAGAGCATGATCCAGACTTTGTGCTTAATTTGATCTTTCATATACTCTTTTGAAAAACCTAAATGTAGGACACTGGTGGAAAGGTACACATATATATATTTGTATATTTGGTTTGTTTTTGTTAGATTTCTATACTTATAGACAATTGTGGGACTGGAGAGATGGGTCAATGGTTAAGAGCACTGACTGCTCTTCCAAAATTCCCAGCAACCACATGGTGGCTCACAACCATCTGTAATGGGATCCAATGCCCTCTTCTGGTGTGTCTGAAGACATTGACGGTGTACTCACATACATGAAATAAATAATCTTTTTAAAAAAGATAATTGTGAAGCCAGGCGGTGGTGGCACACACCTTTAATCCCAGCACTTGGGAGGCAGAGGCAGGCGGATTTCTGAGTTCAAGGCCAGTGCCTGGTCTACAGAGTGAGTTCTAGGACAGCCAGGGCTACACAGAGAAACCCTGTCTCGAAAAAATAAAAAATAAAAAAAAAAAGATAATTGTGTATTAATTTACCAGTATGATATAGAAATTTATAGTTTTCTGGCAACGTACAGTCTTTTCTGATTATTTTAAGTATATTAAATAAATGTTGTTGATAGTTCATTCCTTTTTATAAAGAAATTGTTTGAATGGAATTTTTAAAGCTTTAAAATATTTTTGTGTGTGAGTTTTAACTGCATATGTCTATCTGTCCTGCATATGTCCTTGGTGCCTGTGGAGGCCAGACAGTGCTGAATCCACTGTAATTGCCATGTGGGTGCTAACAACTGAACTTTGATCCTTTGTAAGAATTGTAAGTGACTTTAATCACTACGCCAAGACTCTAGCCCCACGATTTATTTTGACTATTTGTGCATGCGCGTGTGCGTGTGCGTGTATTTACTGCATATGTGTGGGTGCCTACTAAAGTCCCAGAAGAGAGTATTAGATCCCTTGGAACTAGAGTTATAGGTGGTTATCAACTGCCCTCTATGATGTTAGAAACAAAAAAAAAAAACCCTGGAAGAGTACAAGAGCTGTTAATGGCTCAGCCCTCTCTCCAGCTGTGCATTTAATTTTTTACTACTTTGTAGCCACATAATCAGTAGTTAATGATATTTTTAATATATTCAAATGTTTGTTTAATTATTTAAGTACTCATTCAATTGAATAAGATCGCCTCATTTAGAGTAGCATGTCGTAATTGTTGGTTCTGTCTCAAGACTTAGACATAAAGCTATAATTATCATTGTAAAGTCAGAGTCATTTCTTTTGGCTGTGGTAGACAGCAGTCAATTTTATAAGTGAACTTTGGTGACATTACTTACAGCTTGCTTGGAATGAAGATGAAGTTTCTGATAGGAGTGTCACTCCAATCCCCGGGGTGATCTCTGCTGCCCATTTTTATTTACCTTGTGGTAAATTTCAACATGGCAATAATAAAAGTATTTTAAATTTTTCCCGGCTAATGTCTTTCCCTTTCCATTCTTTGTTTTGTTTGTTTGGTTTGGCTTGGTTTTTTTGTTTATTGGTTGGTTTTTGTCTTTTGATTTTGTTGCTTTGTTTGTTTTGTAAATGGTTGGGCAAGAGACATCTCCAGGTAGCTCTATCATGCTAATCTGTATAAAAGAGTATATAGTCACTTTTTACATGGTATGACTTGATTTTGCTAGAACATTTATTTCCATTGGTGGCAAGGTATCTGTACTCTTGAGTTTCTGTTTCCTTTGTTTAAAAAGAATATTAATGAATAAAAATATTCATTGGCTATTTCTCACCTTACTGGAAATACCTCGTTTACTTTTTGCTTCTGATAATTATAGCTGGTCAGTTAATATTGGCACTTGGGATCTTACAGTTGTTTGCCATGTATTGGAGCATGTTCTGCATGCCCGAGATCTGCTTATGAATCTGATTAGTCACTGTGTCTGGAGTGGCCTCACCCTCCACTGGAAATCAGTGACTGTGAATAGCTCTTTTCCTTACTTCTCCATGCTTGTCACCTTCAGCTCTGTGATGTGTCTGTTAGGTGCTAAGATGTGCTGTCAAGGGAATTTAAAGTGTTTGTGTGTGTGTGTGTGTGTGTGTGTGTGTGTATGCACATTAGTGCAGGTGTCCTCAGAAGCTGTGAGCCACCTGCCATGGATGCATAGAATCCAGCTCAGGTCCTCTGCCAGAGCATTGTGTGCTTTTACTCACGGAGCCATCTCTCGCTCCCTATGTTAGTTAGGGTTTTACTGCTGGGAACAGACACCATGACCAAGGCAACTCCCATAAAGACAACATTTAATTGGGGCTGGCTTACAGGTTCAGAGGTTCAGTCCATTATCATCAAGACAGGAATATAGCAGCATCCAGGCAGGCATGGTTCAGTAGGAGCTGAGAGTTCTACATCTTCATCTGAAGGCTGTTAGAAGACTGACTTCCAGGCTGCTAGGGCTAGGGTATTAAAGCCCACACCCACAGTTACACACTTTCTCCAGCAAGGCCACACCTACTCTAACAAGGCCACACCTCCTAATAGTGTCACTCCCTGGGCCTCGCATATACAAACCACCACACACTCAAATATCTAAGTCTTAAGTCATAATGAGTTTAGACTGCTCTGCAAAGCTCCCATGTTATTCTACAAAGGTGCCCTGCACCTCAAGGGAGATACAGTAGAATGTGTGTATTCCTTTTACCTCTTACAGTGTACACTTTCTTTTTTTTTTTAAAGATTTATTTATTTATTATATATGAATACACTGTAGCTGTCTTCAGACACACCAGAAGAGGGCATCAGATCTCATTACAGATGGTTGTGAGCCACCATGTGGTTGCTGGGAATTGAACTCAGGACCTCTGGAAGTGCAGTCAGTGCTCTTAACCACTGAGCCATCTCTCCAGCCCCCAGTGTACACTTTCTAGCAAAGGATTCTGCAGGCATAAGTTTTATTTTGCTCTAAAAGGAACAAGTGCTTAATGAAATAAATAAATTTAGAAACATGACCGGATGATGAACTATCCCTTTGCTTTAAAATTTTCATATCACTAGGTAATATGTAGAGTACTATTGTAAATACTTTTAGATAGGTTCTCAACAAGTGACTCTTTGGGGAAGTTTTTCATGAGAAGAAACTGTGGTTTTAAAGAGGACCTACAGTTACCTCATTAAAAATTCAGATTCTTGATAAGCTGTTGGAGCTAAAACAATAACCTTGAAGAGTGTCCTCTGTTCCTGCTACTAACACATGAGCCAGCAATTGTTTACAAAAGCGGTCTGATCATATTTGCTTTCCCGTGAACCAGCTTTATTAAACCTGTGTCTGGTGGAGTGCTCAGTCGTTTAGACACACTCGCATCCCAGTTTCTAGACACTTTGTGGCTCACTCTGTGTTGTGCATTCTGAATGTTCCAACCAAAACTACTATTCTTCTCTCACCAATATAACTGTCAGTTATTTCCTAAGTTAAAGATAGTCTTGGTAATTTTCACATTGTACTTTTGAAGAAATCTTGCTTTCACTTCATGCCGGGTACATAGATTTTGGAAAGTGTCTTTAATATGATGATTTTTTTTTAAAAAAGTAAGTGTAATAAAATATGATTAAAGGAATGGAATAGTTATAGCAGTTTACAGATCAGAACAAGAGAAAAGCAACATGAGAGTAGCTACATGATAGTAAATTCTAAAAGTGATTTCTTTTTTCTAGATAGATTTTGCTGACCATGTAGTCTGTGGTTAATCTGTTACATTTTATGTGCATGGGAGAATACTTTTGTATTTAGCACTGTTGTGCTTTTATAGTTTGCTTCTTATTTGTTAAAAATTATTTTTAACATATTAAATAAGATATTTTTTATTTTATTTGATGACCTAGAGCAGATTTGAAAGAGGGAACAAATAATTAGAAAGAATAGCGTTGCAGAAGCTGGTGTCACCCTTGCATGTTGTTGTTGCGGTTGTGTGCAGTTATGGATGTGCTGTCTTGTCCGCTTTAGTCGAGCAAGCTCAGCTCCCATTTGATCCCATCCTTCACTTTCACTGTCTAGGTTGGAAAGCAAAGTGTTACGTCATGACTTAATACACGTGTGTAATGGAAATGGATTCCTAGTGCTCTGCTTCCTTAGCCACCATCTGTGCTATTTCCCTGTCTCCTCTTGGTGTTCCCGAGTCTGTTCCTGCAAGTGTCATTCTTACCATCTCCCTCATACATGTACTGTCTTGTGATTTCTTACCCTGTCTTCCTTTTCCCTTGTGTTTTAAATGTATTACTACATTTTTTTTAGGTTCTTGGGGTTTGTTTGTTTGTTTGTTTAAGAAATGTAAGCAAATTTTATCATTGTAATAGTTGAGGAATAAATCATACCTTTCTTCAGGGTACATTTTATTATAAAGTTATCTCTCATGTACTTTCCATACCAGTGTCAAAATCCCATACAGGCCCTGTAAAGAGCGTACCGCTGCATCCCGCCCCGCCCTACCTCCTGTCTGCTCTTATACTCATGCAGCTGCTACTTGCAGCTAACTACAGCACTGCCTGAGTTCCCTACTGCATTTCCAACAAAGCTTCACATAGTGTCAGTCTCAGGCCTCTGCTACACCTTCCTTCCTTCCTCCCTCACTCACTCCCTTCTTCCCTCCCTCCCTCCCTCCCTCCCTCCCTCCTTCTTTTTTCCTACTTCCTCTTCCACACTCTCAGTTCCTCTCATCTGCCTTCCTCACTCTTGTCTGTTCTCTTTGCCCCTCCTGTTCTTGTCTTCTTTCCTTCATATTCCTTGCATGGCACCTTCTGATGAAAGTTAACCCTGAGGGAGGAGGCTTCCATGTTAGTGCCAGCTCAGTTCCACTAAGACCTGTCTGAAGTGTGTGGTAGAATTTATCTTCATTAATGAGGTGTTTTAGTGACATAGAGAGAAATATACCACAAGCAACCATAGAGCTGCTGGTTACCTCCAAGATACACATGCCACTGTGGTAGCTAGGCATGGCTATTGGTTGCCTCCCTCCTTTGAAGTTTGCATGGCACCTTCTGATACTATGAAAGTTAGACAACAGAAAGGAGGCTTTTGGGGCAGATCCAGCTTAGATTTTCCAGGTCCTGTGTTCAAAGACATTCTGTCTTCAGCATTAGTGACTTACTTTCAATCTTAGGGAGGCAACTCAGGGCAACAGCAGTCACCTGTAATGTTTAAGAAGTCAGAAAAACCTGACCAACCCAACTTTATACATTTAGTTTCTGTGGTTATTCCAAGTTGCGTGCTCACCTGATGATTTGGAGCTAGGAACCAAAAATGAGAGAGAACATGGGATATTTGTGTTTCTGGGTCTGGAATATCTGACTCAATATGATCTTTTTTAGTTCTATCCATTTGCCTGCAGATTTTGTGGCTGTACTTTTCTTTATAACTGTATTTATATTATATAATATATAATAAAGAATTATATAATAGATAATAAACTTATTATCTATTATATAATATGTATTTATATCACATAATTATATTATATATTTTTCTTTTCTTTTTAACTGTATCTACTTTATAACTGTATAAAGGTATTCCATAGTGTGTATGTACCACATTTCATTATCTATGAGTCTGAGCAGGCATTTTATGTTGTATTTCCTATCTATTGTGAATGAATATGGCTGTGAAAATCTATCTGTGGAGTTTGATGTCAAGTCCTTTGAGCATATGCCAAGGAATGGTCTACAAGGGTCATATGGTAGGTTTTTTAAAAACCTTTTTGAGGTTTTCTTCACACTTGTTTCCTGAGGAGCTGGACGAGTGTGCAATCCCAGCAGCAGTGAATGAGGCCTTCCCTTCCTCACCCTTTCCCGTACTGTCCACACTCTTGCTGGCTGCTACTCTGACTGGGGTAAGAGCATGGTCAGCATTGTTTGGGTTTGTGTTTCCCTCACTGCTAAGGATGATGTGCATTTTTTGTGATATTTCTTAGACATATCTTTCTTTTAAGAACTATGTTCAGATCCCACCCCTCCTTTCTAAATGGGTTATTAGTTTTGTTGTTTGTTTTTCTTTCTTTTTTGAGTTCCTATGTATTCCAGATATAAATCTTCTGTCAGATGTATAGCTAGCAAAGACTCTCTTCCATTCTGTGAGGTTCCTCTTTACACACTTGCTTGTTTCTTTAGCTATGCAGCAGCTGTTTAGTTCCATAAAGTCCCACATGTCAATTATTGGCCTTAATTATTGGGCAGATGGGGTCTTATTTGAAAACTCCTTTCCTGTACCTATATTTTATAGAGTATGGCCTCTGATAGTTGTGGGACTGTCACGGTTCAGGATTACCAAGGGTCAGGGAGCTCAAACCTGGGATGATACCTCAGATGAGGATGGCAGGGGTTGGCTAACTTCCCCGCTCCCTACCTGCTGCCATAAAACTGGCTCCCCAACCGTCAACCCTAATAAGAATCTGTTCCCCTGACAGCGATCAGGCTTCTCTCCTTGTCTGACAGTAAACGATCATGCCCCTCTCCCCACCACTCTGCAGCCCCTGAGCATGAAGATAAAGGTCTTCCAACATTGCTGACCTGGCCACCTCCCCAGGGGCAGAAATACCCCCCCCCAAAAAAAACCCACTTCTGAAGCTGTTCCCTGCTAGGTTTTTTTTCTTTCTTCCCCCTTCCTTCCTTCCTTCCTTCCTTCCTTCCTTCCTTCCTTCCTTCCTTCCTTCCTCTTTTCTTTTTCCCACCCACTTATCACTTCCTGAGATCCTGCTCTACCTGTGCCTGTTTTTAGAAGCTTAACCTGTGCCCAGTTAAGCTTCCCTTCCTCTGGCCCAGCTTGGTGCGTGGTGAACCTCGCTACCCCTGGGAAGTGGACATGGGGCAGGGCGGCAGGGGTTTTGTAGAACTTTCAGTGTTTCATATTAAGGTCTTGGTTCATCTGGAGTTAGTTTTTGTACAGTATATTAGATATGGCTCTAATTTCATTCTTTTATGTGTGGACATTCCATTTTCCCAGCAGCATTTGATGGCGATGCTGTCTTTTCGCCAGTGTGTGTTTTTAGCATCTTTGAAATGCCAGATGGATGTAGGTGCATGTATTCGTGTCTGGGCTTTCTATTTTGTCCCATTAGTCTGTATATCTGTTTTTGTATGTTTTCAGTACCATAACGGTTTTATTATTGTGGCTTTGTAATATATTTTGAAGTATGGAATGACGATTCAGCATTACTCCCTTTGCCCAGGTCTACTTGTCCAGGATCTTTTGTGGTTCTATATAGATTTTAGAATGGTCTTTTTATCCTATTTCTGTGAAAAATGAGGTGTGGGGATTTTGATTAGATTGCAGTGAGTCTATAAGTAGCTTTTGATAGAATGGTCATTTGACAATATTCTACTTTACCTCAGTTCACTTTTAGCTGTGAAGCCAGATTAATAGCTAAAACCTCGTCAAAAATGACTCTAAATGACTCTGCCATCTCCTGCTGCGGCAGCTGGGGCATTTATTTATTTATTTATTTATTTATTTATTTATTTATTTTACCACACTACTTAGGTTATATCTAAATCTATGCATATTCTTCCTCCTGTGGTAGCTGCACTGAGATCGAGAATAGGCTTGATTTATGTGCTTCTTAAATCCTTTGTGGACTTAACTACAAAGGGACTATTCATTTTCAGACATTCTTCCTTCCTTTAGACTATAAACTGCTTGCTTGGGATATCCACAGATCAAGTTGAAATGTTCTGTTTTTGCATATCTTACTTAGCTTTGGTGCTGAATCTACAGCAGTAAGATGTGTTGCAAGCCCGGGACTTTCCTGATCCAGTTGAGCTTAAATGGAGAACTTGGGAGAAAGGAAGGGAGATCATTTCATTCTTTTCCGTCTCTAGGCAATAAATTAGTGTTGCTTTTGCAGCCATTTTAAAAAAATTTTTCATTTAGATGCAGGAATATAACAAGGAAAACAGTTCATTGAAATAAAATGGCACAGTTTTATTAAAGTTTCACACTTTATTATGTATTGTTTCTGCCTTTTTGCACAATTTCAGAAGTGTGGCTTGATTACATGGGAAGGAACTTTAATAACATGAGACTGTTGTGAGGCGTAAGTCACTTATCATGTGGGGAGTGTGTCACGGTGGTAGAGCATCTTCCTAACACACAAGCTGATCCCATGAAAGCACCACCCTCACTTTCAGAAAGACCTAGAAGGGGACCGAGAACTAGTGATGATTTTCCTTGTAGTTAATTCTTAAAAGTTTTTTTTTAAAGTTTATTTATTGTATGTTATGTGTATATGTTGCCTGCATGTGTGTTTATCCACCACATATGTGCCTACAGATGGTTGTGAACCTCTACAAATAAAAGAAATAAAAGAAATAAAATAGATGATAGCTAGAATAATATATGATAGGTAGGCAGATAGATAGATAGATAGATAGATAGATAGATAGATAGATAGACAGATGGGTGCAGCATGATCTGTGATAGCAACTATAAAACAGAGTAGCTTGTGTGTCACTAAAGAACTGAGGGACTATCAACTGGCTAAAATGTGCATTGCTCCCATAGGTTGGTAAATACAAATATTCACAGAAACATTGAAATATGCAATGAGCCTGTGTATAGATTTCACGGTCAGGAAATTGTCTTTTCATTTGTGCTTATAGTAACTTTATAGCTCTTTTTTTGTTTTACTTTAACAATAATAGAAAGACTTACTTTGAATCAAGGATATATAGTCCAAATCAAAGTTACCACACTTCCTTGCTAAAATACCTTTCCATCATAGTTCCTCTGAAAAGTTGGTAAACTAACAGTTAGTTGAAAAGTCTGATGACTTAACTTCAAATCCAAAAGTTAATTTGTAAAATATTAAAAATCTCCTATAATTATTAATAGGAACCCATTATATCGTTGCAGAAAATAGAGCTTATAGAGTTATCTTCATATAGTCCACAATTTTTTCATTTGGCCATTGGAACTATCACAAGCCTTTTTGTATGAGTATAGCCATTGCTCCTACAACAAAAATGTGATTCCTACCATCTGAATCTGCCCTAATCATTGCTCATGGCAGTGAGCTGGCAGCCTTGTACAGCACGGCCACCACATTTAGTCCTCAGCACAGCCTCATCAGTTACATGTCAGTACTGGCTGGAGCTTCAGACTAGGTCACTGAAACTTAGTTGAATTACCTTTTTTTTTTTTTTTTTTTTTGGCATAAGTGACAGTTTGGGCTTAGCATGTCTGTAACTGCTAACTCCTAATTCTTGTCTTTTAATTGCTCCAATTTTTTTTTCTTTTTCTGGGGAGGTGTTGGGATGAAGAAAGGCTTTATTTGGTTTATATTTCTTCAGCACTCTCAGGACAGAAACTCAAACAGGGCAGAAAGCTCGAGGCGAGAACTGTTGCAGAGGTTTTGGAGGGGTGCCGCTTATAGGCTTTCTTTTCCTGGTTCGCTCAACCTGCCTAACCCCAAAATGGCCCCACCCACAATTGGTTGGCTCCTCCCCCACCAATCACTAATTATGAAAATGCCCTATAGGCTTCCTACAGCCTGATCTTATAGAAGCATTTTCTTAATTGAGGATACCCCATGTCAGATGACTTTAGCTTGTGTCAAGGTGACATAAAACTAGCCAGCCCATTAGTCTTCCAGCCAGCCTGTGCCACCGTCCTGGCTCATGGTCACCTTACAACTGAGAGCAGCTGTTAGAGCAACTGTATAATTTGATTAAAAAAGAAAGAAAGAGCACATAAAGTGTATTGTCATTTACCAACGGGCTTGTATTTTGCTATACTGTAAATAATTGTTTTCTGGAATTGTAAGATCTTTCTGTAAAGAGAAAAACTATTTTAACTCGCATTGAGTGTATAGCAGTGTTCCTAGCAAGCTGAAGTCACTGTCTTACTGGTATAAGCCTGTGCCCTGCTTTGTTATGACTGTGACTAGCACTCTGATTCTTAGGTATCCAGAAAAGAACTATGTGGTAGAAGTTTAAAAGTAACATGTATGCATACTTAAACATTGTTTGCTCTGCTGTTTTTCTCTTTCAGTTATCTAGAAAAGTACGAAAAAGTTCATCATTTTGGGGAAGATGATGATGAGGTACCACCAGGCAATCCAAAGCCACAGCTTCCTATTGGTGCAATTCCATCTTCCTACAATTACCAGCAACACAGTGTGTCAGGTAAGTACCACTTGAGATTTGCTGGGCATAGGCCCGGAGGGTTAAAGTGGGCAGTAGCCATCATCCAGTGAGTTAGTCCCTACTGTGTACATGAGCATGCTTAAGGCCTTAGATTGACCTACTGTGCACATGAATGCTTAAGGCCTTAGATTGACCTACTGTGCACATGAACTTGCTTAAGGCCTTAGATTGACCTACTGTGCACATGAGCATGCTTAAGGCCTTAGGCCTTTTGCAGCTTGGCTTTACTTGCTGTTAGAGCTCTTCGCACCACAGATTATAGAAGAAACATTTAGAATTTTTTAAAATTAAATTTCTTACTGATTTTTCCCTATTAGCCAATCATTAGTAAATTTATTCTGACAAGCCAATAAATGAGAAGAGGAAAGGTCTATTTAAGATTAGAGAAGCTGACTATAAACTACATTAAGAAAACCTGGACTCAGAGGGACAGAGTATTAGGGAAGCCACAAGCCTTTACATGGAATCTGCTTCATTTCCTAAAGTCACTGCAGTCCATAAAGAATGTCAGAAGTGTTCTGAATTTTGTCATTCCTAACATGATAGTAAAAGAATATTTTCAATCAAGTGGCATTATAGAAATTTTGAGCTGCAAAGAAATCATTTGGATTAGGAAGTAATGAACTTGAAACTCTGGTAAAGAGATTGGCATAGGGCTGCTGGAGGTTCTGGGTTTCAAGAGTTCTGGGAAGATGAGCTAGGGCTATATGTCTTAGTGTCTTTAGCATTTGGCCTACTCAAAAAGCAAGAGCTGTTTATCAAGATTGTAAGCATTTACAAAAACTACAGTGGTTTTATGCATTTCTGTAGTCGTCATTTGTCCTAGTGCCAAGCTCTAGTGATAGCCATTTGACTTAGGCAGTGCAGCAGCTTCTGTTTTATTCTCATGTCTATTTTCAAAGCTTCATTCATGTTAGATTTGCCTCTGTTTCTTCCACAATGATTCAATAACTGAAGAAATAGAGGCTCTTCTTAATAACGACGGTTTCCATTGGGAGAGGCTTCATGACATGCCTTTTTAAATTACCATGGTGAGGCAGGAGCAGGGAATGCAAAGCAAACCTTTAAATGTGCTGTTAGTACTGCCTTCAGCTTCCTGCCTTGGCTTCCCTGGACGATGAACTAACTGCAAGTTGTAAGCTGAAGTAAACCCTTTCCTTCTCAGATGGCTTTTGGTCATGGTATTTTATCATAGTAATAGAAAGCAAGCTAAGTCTCTTTTTATTGCTTTGGTTTTGAGACAGGGTTTGGCTCTGCAGCCCTGCTTATTAGCTCAGTTATTCTCTTCCTACCTCAGTTTCCTAGGTGTGAGGTTACAGCAATGTGTCACCACACCCTGCTGTTTACTTGTACAAATTATATTCCCTAGATCTGCCTAATTAACATGGATTAACTGTATCTAACTAAAACATTTTGGCATTGAGTGACCTGCTTTTTTAGCATTTTTTGGAAGCCTGTGGTGCATATTCTGGTGGAGCTAGATATACTCAGAAGCCTATAGCAAAAATAGTTGAGAGCTACCTGTTGTAGAAGCCGAAGGCTCATCCATCAACCTGTTAGAACACCCCATTTTTGATGTAATATGTCTGCTTTGTTATGATGGAAATCTAGACAGTTGTCTTAAATGTATCATGTTTGAAAAAAGTCTGCACAAGGGATACTTAGAGAAGAAGCAACCAGGAGCTTTCTCCTCAGATGGCAGAATATGTGGTTCACACTGAAAAGAGATGGTGTTTCACAGTAATGTTTAGGAATGTTGAAGTGCTTTTTATTTTTATAGGACAAGATATATTTCAGCTTGATGATACTATTATACCAACTATTGTGGTCATCACCAATATGAAAGCCCTTCCCTGTTGACTCCTTAAGTTGTCAACAGGAAAGTTGAGGAAACTCTGTTGTGTTTTATTTTCCTGTGTGTGTGTGTGAAATCTATGCCAAAATAAAAATTACCTAATGATTAATTTCAAAAATTTTATTTAGGGATGAGGCCTAAATAAAGAATTCAAGGTCAGAGTCGTTGCTTGGCCCAGGGGAAGGCCTGGATTCCTTTTCCAGTATCACACACATAATCAATTCCAGATGTGGGAGCACACACCAGAACTCCAGCAGGCTAAGTCAGGGTGACCCTGAGCTGGAAGCCTGTCTGTGCTACAGAACAAGGTCTTACCTTAATAATAAAAAAGTCAGGGACCAGGAAGATAACTCAATGGTTAAAGTGCTTGCCATTCAACCATGAGGGCCAGAGTTTAGATTCCCCAGAAACCCACATAAGTACATGGCAGTCCAGCCCCAGGAGACAAACAGGCTCTCTAGGTGTGTAGATAAACTCTGGGTTTCATTGAAAGACTCCTTCTGAAGTGAAAACTTAAGGGTTCTTTGGAAAGTCAGTTGTGTCAGATGGTCTTTTGCTGGGGCAAACACATGAAGGAGTGGTTTCCTGAAGTGGACATGGGTGTGAAAGGCTAAGGCAGACTCGTGAAGGAACGTTCCACTGAAGCTCAGGAGAGACGATGTTCTGCTAAAGCAAATACGTGAAAGGCCATGTGATGAAGGATTCTTTGCTGACAACACACTTGTATTGGTCCGCCTTACACTGCATAGCTGAGCTCCATTTGTCAGGACTCCACAGAGAGGAACTCACCAAGAAACTTCTGGTGGTGTGCCTTGGCTTCTTGCAGCTTTTGTGGACTTGGGCTGACTGGCAGGATGATGTCAGCTGACACAGATGCACATGCTTACGCAAGACCCGTGGAGGAGATGCTTGGAGGGAGTATAAAAAGGACCCCCCCAGACCGTGAAGGAGGCTGAACTTGGCTGGCTTATAGAGTTAGCTGTGCACCACTTGGGTCTCACATGTGTCTTTGATGATCTTTGCTTCCCTGAGGCACAGCCAAGAGCTTTTCCTGAAGTTTCTGCTGGTCATGGTGCCTCCTGCTGACTTGTGCTGAGGCTGAGGCCTGGCTGTCTCAGCTAGGTCCTGCCACTGCTGCTGATTTTACTAACCCAACCCTACCAAACTGGACTGCTGGTGTATCCATGAAGTGTTTGTGAGTGGATCGAGCTGCCACTGCATGCTAACCTTTTAACTGAACTGCTGATTTCCAGACAACACAGATGGGAGTTGCTCCAAAGAACTTTCTAAACAAGTCCACTTCCCCCTGCAACCTCCTCCCCCTACCCCCCCCCCACACACACACACATTCACACACCGTGTCCTTTCTTTTCCACTTGCTCTGGTGTGTGGTGGGCTACAAAGGAGGTTAAAGCGTTTAAGAACCATCATTAAAAGTAACTTTTAAAAAAATTATAGTTACATCTTCCTCAGCGACTAGGGTGACTAAGTGATTAAGAATGATGAGGGTGGTTTTTACCACGTCCCTCAGGCCTCCGTATACCACGTGCACACAAACACATCACTTATCATACATTGAGAGAACGGGTTTCTGAATTTCCCCAAGAGTATTGACTCTTTTCCCCAGTGACTTTAAATAGCAGAAAATGTTGAGAAGTTTTTGTTTTGAGCATGGATTATTCAACACTGATACCAATATTTTTGTTTGAATTGTCCATAGATTTTAAAGGTTTATATAAGTGGGTGAAGGTTGCTGATGAACAAATGTGGACAGGGCTTTGTGCATGTTAGACAAGTGTTAAGTGACTGCACACCCAGCTCTTTCCTAACCTTAAATATGTGTAAAAACCTATAAAAGACAACTCATTAAAATTAATAGAACTCTACAGTCTTAGAGCTAGTCACTGTTAGACTGATGGTTGACAAAGTGTTCCATAATCTAACAAGACAAATGGATGGCAATTACAGTCATTGCCAACATTAATAGAAAGACTGTCCCGATGAATCCTCTCTTTTCTTTAAATTGAAAATGGAAAGAAATGGTAGCCTCAAATTTAATATGTTAACAGTGATACACTTCAGTAAACTTTAAATCAAGATTCTTAAAAATAAGTTGCTGATTTTATCCTGAAATAATCTCTGGGCATGGAGAAGAAAGACTTTAAGACCTGTGCATATAGTTTGATAATGACCCTACATTTTAGTAGTTGTCCAGCTTGATTTGAAACACACACAATGAAATGAGCCTCCTGTCTCTGGTGTTCCAAGTACGTGGGGTTATGGGTATGCACCACTCATTTTATCTGACGGTCTGTCTTTGAAAGAGGTCTGCCATGGCAAATGTGGGGATTAGATTATAAATTGAAACCGTTCTCTTTATCATGTGCAATCCAGTAATGAAAACTCAAGTCATCTTTCTAGTCTGTATCTAGATCTTAATATCCTGTATTTTCTCATACACTCTCTTCAGGAATCTTTACCAAACCTAATATGATTAAAGATACTTTGTATTTGTTGGTTGTATGGTAACAAAGTTTATTGGTAAGAATACATGTATAGAAAGATTTCTATTCTTCAGTAACAGATTAAGAAATTCCAGGATTATATTAGCTTGAGGAGTTAAAGTTCCAGATTTATTTCCATCCAGGAAGTTTGGGTAAAGACACCCAAAAACTTAATGATTGGTAAGACTTGACTTCTCATCATCAGTTACTGTTACAATGTAGAAACGTCTAAATCTGTTCCCGTATCCCTAAATATTTGTCTGCTTTTTTTTTTTAGATATTTGAGAAATTTCATTCATCAAAATGATCTGTATATTCTTGTGTTTGTGTAGCAGAGTTCAGCTCTGGATATTCTTCTCAGTCACTTTCCATCTTGTTTGGTGAGACAGGATTTCTGACTGAACCTGAGCTCATAGTGGGCAAGACTAGTTGGCCAGCAAGCTCCATGATACTCTTGTCTGTGCCTTCCCAGGGCTGTAAGCACAGTCCCATGACACCATGGCTACATTGTTGTGATGCTGGGGACTTGAAATCGGGCCCTCCTCATGTCTGTGCCATAAGCGCTTACCAGCCGAGCCAACCCCTGACTGGGCTCTGCCACATAGTATTGTTCAGTGTTAAATGTTGCAAAGAGTCAGCGTCTCAGTCATTTGTGACTCTCTTATGTGCCCCACCACGATTAGTGGTGTCCTAGAGTATTTTAAGGTAGAAGTGCTGTCTATTCAGATGCTGATGTGGAACCACAGATGGTAGCAAACCTGTAATTCTAGAATCTGGGGGCCTCAATCCATTGAAGGACTGTGAGCAAAAAAATTCTCTTTGAAACAATAAGAATACAACCTACTGACTGGGAAATTTTGGGGAAAAATGTGGACTAAATGATTGTCCATCAAGGTACTTAGCACTGATGCGAAGACTGGCCAGGGTGTGAGCGGGGTGGGGCTCAAGTGCACTTCAGAGGAGGCAACATGCTGCAGCCATTTTGAAAAGTGTGTTTGCAGTTTCTTAGAAAGTTAAGCATTCAATTTGTATATGACCCAGGACTTTGACTTCTAGATATTTAACCAAGAAAAATGGGGGTGTCCCCCAAAAAGTCCTACACAGGGATGTTTATAATAGCCATATTTATAGGTAGAGCTAGAAGCAGTAGAAATCCCTTCATCTGGGACATGATGAATTATGTCTAGAAAGGAATGGATTGCTCATTCAGGTGTCAATATGGACCTCAAAAGAATTTTGTTAAGGGAAAGATACATTGTGTAATTTTGCCTATCTGATATTTCATAAGAAAACAGAAGCAAGGAGCAGAGCACAATAGGGATGGGGTGGGATTGCAGCAAAGGAGCAGGACCGCTGTGCCTGTGGTTAGAAAGCTATATGAGTTTTAAAAGTGTTTAGGATTCTAATGCTAAAAGCTATGGGTTTTACTGCTATCAGTAAATCCAATGAAGTCGTGATTTGCTATGGCTTCATGGTGAAATCCAAGAAGGTAAGTGCATTCTAATATTTAAAAAATATTTTTTAACAACTAGTAAGCCAGAAAAATTGAGAAAATTGGACGGTTTTAATCAGCTTCTAGTCTACGCTGAAGAAAAAGAAGGGGAAGGGGAAGGGGAAGGTCTGTTGTCTGTTTAGCAAAGAGTAGCCATAATCATCCTTCCACGATTCGCTTGCAGTCTATTGTTCTGTGTTTTTTTCTTTTATTAGATTATCTCCGTCAGAGTTATGGGTTATCTATGGATTTTAATTCGCCAAATGATTATAATAAACTGGTGCTTTCACTGTTGTCTGGACTCCCAAACGAAGTGGACTTCGCTATTAATGTGTGCACTCTCCTGTCAAACGAAAGCAAGCATGTCATGCAGCTTGAAAAAGATCCCAAAATCATCACTTTACTACTTGCTAATGCTGGGGTGTTTGATGACAGTAAGTTTGAGCAAACTTCAAATGCAAAGTTTTCATGGTTTTTAAGAAGGAAAATCTTCATAGCACACAGTGTATGAATTTATTGTAGTATTTTAGAGATTTGTAGGGTGTTTTCCTTTTTACCTTTAAAAGCCAGTTATTTGCAAATGAATTCATTTTAGTATATTTTGATTTGATTCGTATCAAGTTGTTAACTTTATAAACTGTTGCATTTGGGATTATCTAGCAAAGAATGTTGAGAGTTTGTCATAGACTTACTTTATACAAAAAATAAATAAGGATAGTATAAGAATACGTAAAAATTAGCTTCTTTCTCTGCCTAAACTACTTCTGATTGTGTGAGGAAGGAACAGTGACAGTTATTTCTGGTTTTGTTGTAACTTTGAATATAGAAATTTGTTAGATTTCTATCTCAGATTTATAAAAAAAAAAATTAAACTATTTTTCCTTTCTAGTCCTCCTCCTGGAATGACAACCCTGAGACTAATTATTATTAAATGCCTAGGCCTTTAGCTTTGGTTCATTCCCTGACTAACTCATGACTTATTTAACCATTCAAACTGTTCATGCTTACTTACCTCTCCCTGAGTCCCGGCCAGCCTCTTGGTTCACATCCCCCTCAGCGTCTCTCCGTAACCTACTTGCTGGTTATGTCCGTCTCCTCCTGGCTCTCCTGAAGCTCTCCCTGCATCTCCTTTTATTCTCTCAAATTTTCCCAGAATCCTCTCTCTCCCTGCCAGTCTCTCTCTTCTTATCTTTTGCCTCACTTCATTGGCCATTGACTTTTTTTATTGGCAGGTGTTGCTTACAAGAGATTCTCTCTACACATATTCGTTGGGTGTTTTTGTGTGGTATTTTGATCCTTCAAATATAACTGAGCACTTAATGTAGAATGGATTTGTAAGGAAAGTTTGTTTTCACATCAGAATAGTATTAATGAAGTCTTGCTCTCTGGCCATTGAATGGACCGGTGTATAAATAATGACTTGTAATAATGCGTAGCGTAGAGGTAACTTGATTTGTTTTGATAGTATTCTCATGTCCTGTATATCATCTCACATTCCTTAGACATATTGTCCTTGTAGTACTGCAATCTAGAATGTTACGTTTACAAAACTCTGTCATCTCAACAGTTTTTCTGAGCGTTGTGCACTCCTGAGGAGGAGGCAGAGGCAGGTGGCTCTCTCATCTTAAGGCTAGCTAATACCTGCATAGTGATGAATCTGTGTCCAAAAGTTAAGATCAACAATGAGCACCAAGACCCCCAGGGCCTTAGGGCTTGGGAGATGGCTCAGTGGGCTCAGTACTTGCCAAGCACAGGGCCTGAGCTGGGATCTTCAGTACCCACCTAAAGCTGGAGTGTGATAGTGTACATCGCCATCCAGTCCTCCCGTGGCAGAGACAGAAGAACCTGGAGGCCCCTGCCACACCTGACTGGGAGGTTTTCCAGAGTAGAAGGTGGGAATGACACCCAAGGTTGGCCTCTGACTGCCACACAATGTGGACACACTCTCACACACAGAATTCAGTGGTGATTCAGTCTGCTTGCTTGATTTGTTTGTTTGTTTAAGTAGTTATCCTGTGGAGAATTTTCCTTATGGGGATATTATTCACTAGCATTGTTTAAAACAAATGTCCTGCTCCGTTCCTTAAAGTATTAGACTCATGGTTACTTCTGAAGTCAGGACGGGATAGTGTTGCAGCCTGACACTCTGTATCTTGTTTAGCTCTTGACTGTGTTTTCTTCCCTACAAAAGGAAGCTTCTGTAGGGACATTTTTTTTCCTTAACTATGTATATAACTTTTAAAATCGGGCATGTTTTTAAAGATTTATTTTTAGCTCTGCGTGTGTGTGTGTGTGTGTGTGTGTGTGTGTGTGTGTGTGTGCCCACATAAGAACATAAGAACAGAGTCCATAAGAGGAAGTCAGATTTCCTGGCCTGGGGACTCGAGCCCAGAACTGGGTCCTCTGGAAGACTACTTACTGTACATGGTTTTGTCATCTAAGCCTTCTTTTCAGCTACCAAAAAATAAGTTTTGGTTTTGTGTTGCTAGGGTATCAGACGTAAGGCTTCATGTGTGCTCTTAGCAGTAACATAATCTCTAGCTGGAGTTGTTTCTAATGAGGAGACACAGGATGTTTGAAGCTCAGTTGAAAAGATGGTTATTTACTACTAGCATCAAGTACTGTGATTCGTTATGAAACAATTTTTATCAAATATCAAATGATACTGAAATGTAGTTTTATTATTTTTCAAAGCTACGTAATATTAAGGATTAAGGGTTGATTAATTGCGTGTGTGCTATCTGTTCTTTTAGCTTTAGGATCGTTCTCTACTGTCTTTGGAGAAGAATGGCGCGAGAAGACGGATAGAGACTTTGCTAAGGTAATCCACAGACTGAGGTGCTGACTCGTGGGGTCTGTGCTGCAGGCCAGTGTGGAGCCTGCTGGGCCGGCTCTGCTGCTGCACGCCACTACCTTTATCTTTAGCAGAATCGCTCCCAGGCAACCTACTTAGAGGTTGTGACTGGATAAGAAATTGTTTAAGGTCTCTAATGAACAGAAATGAAATTCCTGTGTTTTTTAGTTTATTTCTAAGGTAAACAATATGTAATAATAGCAGAAGATATTTAAAGTTTTAAATTCCTAGGATGAATTTTAGGAAATTTCATTTTTGTGAGTATTCTAAAAGTATGAGTAGAATTTAAAAAGAAAAATAATCTTCAATGGGACATGACTCTGAACAGCGAGCGAGTAGGTATGATTTATGGAAATACATCTGTGAATATATTTTTGGAAAGGGGTCTAGTTATGAATTGCAGGTCAGGAACCACACAAAGACATGGACAAATTGTTTTCAAATTTACATTTATGTTAGGTTTTTTTTTTATTTCAAATAATATCTGAGAGGCTAGGTGTGGCTTACACCTTTAACCCTGGCATTCATGTAGCTAGGCAGAGGCAAGAGTTGTTTTGACTTGCAGGCCAGCCTGGTCTATGTAGTGAGTTCCAGCCAGGCTTCTTACTGAGACTATCAAAGCAGAGAAGGTGGGGGCTGGGGAGCTGCAGCAGCTGTTGTTACCACCTCCAGGGATGTTAGTTAGCACACACCTACAATCCAGGTTCTCTAGAAACTGAACCACGAGGTTTGCTGTGAGTTTGACAGTAGCCAAGGGTACAGAGAGCAAGTTCCTAAATACGTTGGACTCCCTGATAAGACATTTTTAAAAAAGAAAAACACACACAAATAATAGCATACTTATTTATCATCTGAGTAAATAATCTGTCATGTCATTAAGTTATAGAATACGGACTTTAAACATATGATTATATTTAATTTTTAAACTAATACATAAGGTTGGGATGGAGTTTGGCTCAACCAGTAAGTTACTTGCAAAAGGACTTGATTTAATCTCCATAACTCATGTCAAAGTGCCAGAAGTATAGTAGTATACTGTTGTAATCTCTGTGCTGAGTAGGCCAAGACAGAATCCCTGGGGTTCGCAAGCTAGCCTGAGTAGCCTAATTGGAGAGCTTCAGGCCAGTGAAAGGCTTTGTCCCCAAAGCATGTAAATGGCTTCCTTTCAGATTTATAAAGATTTCTTTTATGGTCCAGTATACAGTCTTTGTTCATCAGTGGTTCCTGTGAGCCTTGAAAGAGTTTTTATGTTGCTACATTGGACATGGTATCTATTAATAACTGTTGTTCGGTGAAAAATGAAGTAATGAAATTGCAAACTATGATATAAATGTTTATATCCATTTTCATTCCTGTCAGCCTTTGCTTCATATACTTGAGCTTGTGTTATTAATCACATCCATATTTGAGATGACTCTGTTTTCCTAGAAGTCACTTGTGTCAGCAGGAAGTATTTCCCAGCACTGCTGCTGCTGTCTGTTGCCTTGACGTTGACATTGTCTGATACTAGTTTAGCCACAGCAGTTTTCCTATGCCTGATGTTGTTGTACCATAGTTTTGTCTTCCTCAAATTCAGTGTTTCTTTTTGATAGTTTGTGGTTGTATCTTGATATTTTTCCTCTTCACAGAATGCAAGTTTTGTCCATAAATCAGCATATTTCAGCTATACATTTTGTGAAATAAATGATGTAGTAGCATTTGACCTCCCAAGTCTTATTTTATTAAAATTTTGATTGTGACTCCATGTTTAAGAGGGGTGTGTGTGTGCACATGAAAATTGTAGACTTTGGGGTCTTGTCTCAGGACTTGAAGATAATGCTTTATTGTTGACATTTCTTGAGAAGTTGGTCAGCCTTGTTAATTGTCCTTCTGTGTGTAACTGCTCTTAACTACCTTTGAGATGTGTTGTTTGTTATTAATGTTTTAGTCTAGTTATGATGTGTGTTGTGTTTTTCATTACATGCCTTCCCTGTTGCTCATTTAGCTTTGAATCTATAGTTTGATGGTAGAATATGACATTTGAAAAGTGTTTGACAATTATTTTCATTTCTCATTTCATTTTCTTCTAATTTTATTGGACTACATTTATACATGTAGTAAACAATAATGTCACACATCACTAATGTTCTGTTCTGGTTTTTAAATCTTTTCTCTTGTGTACTTAATTACGGATGGTATTTTTATCAAGTTTTTATCTTCTCAAGATGAGACAATCTTTTGATTTTTTTTTTTATTTGTAGTTAGATTTTTTAAGTTTAAACTTTTAATTAAGATTTATTTTTATGGATATGAGTATTTGCTTGAATGTTATGTCTTCACTGTGTGTGTGTGTGTGTCTCACACACCTGTTTGTGCAGTGCCTGTGAAGGCCAGGAGAAGGCACCAGACGTGGGGCCAAAGTTATGGTTGTGAGCCGCCATGTTGGTTCTGGGAATTGAACCTTAGTCTTCTGGAAGAGCAGCCATTGTTCTTTGCCAGTGAGCTGTCATTTTAGGATTCTCTATCCTTTTTTTCTATCTGTTTATGGTTTCTCTCTTTGTCTTTCTTCAATAAATTTTATTGTAACCTTCCTACAGTTTTATTTAGTTTCCTGTTTCTTAATTCTGTGGGTTAGCAGTTAATTTATTTAGGAAACCTCTGCCCTAATCAGGCAGCCCGTTTTGATTTTCCTTGTCTCCCACTGCAGTGCTGCTTCTTATGTGCCTTGTTTCTGCTCCTCTCTTTGTTTCTTTATACTTCAAACTTGCCATTTTTGATTTTGACTATTAGTTGTTAAACCCATCCCTTGAATCTTTAAACTCAGGGATATTTTTTTCAGTTCTAGAATTTCTTTTAGTTTTCCATTTCTTTGCTATCTCTTGGGCCTCTTACCTGTGATCAGTCTGACTTCCACATCTGGCATCTTTATTATTTACTGTATTTGTGACCTTTTTTCCCACTGGCTATTGAATATTGTGTTTGTTTAAAAACATAGTTTTTTCATTTTTTTGCCAAATGCCATAAGACTTTGCGTGTGTGCAATAGACACTCAGTGGCTCAGTGCAGCCTGGAACATTTGTTTATACTAATAGCTCCAAATTCAAAAGACTTTTGTCCCTAAAACCCAGCTATCTTGATGTGTACATCTCATTTCATTAGTGGAAGCATGACCACTCCCACTGTTACACTTAAGTTCCAGTCACAGGCATTGACAAAGTGGAGTTTTGTAATAGACAGCAGGGTAAAGCTTAGTTCTCAATCTTAAAAAAAAGACTTCAGCAGTTTATAGGTTGTTGCTTGTGGTTCAGAGACAATTGGGTGATGCTGGAAAGCAACTTAAACATCTGTTCCACCAATACAAGTGTGTCAGAGACTCCTGTGCAGAGAGACACTGGTTATTAGAGTTCATAGGTGTGATCAGCGCCTCCCAAGGTTTACATGTGTGGTTTGCATAAACCATAGTTTCCATAGTTATAAAACAATCTGAAAATATGTGTGATTGCTGTGGGGAACAAATTGCAGCTGCTTCTGATCTCACTCTGGTCTGATCTGTAATACCTGCTAGCCTACCTACCTACCTGCCTGCCTGCCTGCCTGCCTGCCTGCCTGCCTGCCTACCTGCCTACCTGCCTACCTGCCTACCTGCCTACCTGCCTACCTGCCTACCTTCCTACCTTCCTACCTGCCTACCTGCCTACCTTCCTACCTGCCTACCTGCCTACCTGCCTACCTGCCTACCTGCCTACCTACCTGCCTACCTGCCTGCCTACCTACCTGCCTGCCTACCTACCTGCCTGCCTACCTACCTAACTGCCTACCTGCCTAACTGCCTACCTGCCTACCTACCTACCTACCTACCTACCTACCTACCTACCTGCCTGCCTGCCTGTCTACCTGCCTGCTTGTCTGCCTGCCTGACTGCCTACCTACCTACCTGCCTTCCTGCCTGCCTACCTACCTACCTACCTTCCTGCCTACCTACCTACCTGCCTACCTACCTACCTACCTGCCTGCCTGCCTGCCTGTCTACCTGCCTGCCTACCTGCCTGCTTGTCTACCTGCCTGGCTGCCTACCTACCTACCTATCTGCCTGCCTGCCTGCCTGCCTGCCTACCTACTGGTGATGAGACTGCTAAAGAAATTCTTGACTCTACTTAATTTAATTAATATAAAGATGTCATTTTTCTCCCCATCCAAATTCCCACAATACCTTACAAGGTTCTTTGGACCCAGATTAAGAACTTTTGGTCTATAAAAATTTTATGTTAAGCCATGTGAATAGTGAGTGATTATGTCAAAGCCTTAAATCCGTAGATTGTAACAATATTCTCAGGAACTGAGACAGAGAGCATAGAAATATACTTTTATATAATATATGATTATCAAAGTAATATAATATTTGTCTTATTCATCGACATTTAAGTTATGTCTCATTACAGTTTTGGAAAGACATTGTTGATGACAATGAAGTTCGAGACCTCATTTCTGACAGAAACAAGGCTCATGGTAAGTCAGCGCAAACCACTTTAGTGCACTCCCTTAAAGGGACAGGAATAACAAAATAGCAAGTTAAGGGAAATGTGTATTTTTTGTTGTAGAAGATACACCAGGAGAATGGATTTGGGAATCTTTATTTCATCCACCTCGAAAGCTGGGCATTAATGACATCGAAGGACAGCGGGTTCTTCAGATTGCAGTGATTTTACGAAACCTTTCCTTTGAGGAGAGCAATGTTAAGCTCTTGGCAGCTAATCGCACCTGTCTTCGTTTCCTCTTACTCTCTGCACATAGTCATTTTATTTCATTAAGGCAATTAGGCCTTGACACGTTAGGAAATATTGCAGCTGAGGTAAGCACGTGACAGATCTTTAATATGGCTTTTCTTTTTATGCACATTGACTTTAAAATTGTCTACTATGATTTTAAAGTGTTGCATCCTATATCTGCCTGTATTTGCCAGATTTTAAATGGTTAGATATATTTGTAGCTGAAAGGTGAGGCAGAAGCATATTTTTTATGGAAAAACAATTTGAAATGATAGTTCAAGTTTAGTGGTAGCTGTTCCCAATAACACAACGTTGTCTTGTTCATTTCTATGAAGTGTGAAGTGCAGGGCTTGGCAGAGCACAAAGCAGTGACAGTCTTCTTCCTTCCTTCCTTCCAGCTTTTACTGGACCCTGTCGATTTCAAAACCACTCATCTGATGTTTCACACTGTTACAAAATGCCTGATGTCAAGGGATAGGTTTTTAAAGATGAGGGGTAAGAACTCGAATACTTTGTTATTGCGTGTGAACCAACTATCATTTATTTCAAGCACAAAAATGTGTATGTTTTTGCAGGCATGGAAATTTTGGGAAATCTTTGCAAAGCAGAGGATAATGGTGTTTTGATTTGTGAATATGTGGATCAGGATTCATACAGAGAGATCATTTGTCACCTCACTTTGCCCGATGTGCTGCTCGTAACCTCAACATTAGAGGTGCTGTACATGCTCACTGAGATGGGTGATGTCGCCTGCACCAAGATTGCAAAAGTAGAAAAGAGTATAGGTAAGACAGAGGCAGCGTTTTCTACGAGTTTGTTTGTTTGTTTGTTTCAATTTTAATTTCTTTTTTGTGACAGGGTCTTATGTAACCTGGTCTGGCCTTAAATTCACTATATATCCAAAGATAGTCTCCCCAACCCTCACTATCTCCTGAATACTGGGATCACAGGTGGGAGTGCCTACCTGTTGGATTCAGTGCTGGGGATCAAACCCAGGGCCTTGTGCATGCCAAATAAGCACACTATACCAACTGAGCCACACGGTCTGCCCAAGTGTTAGTGAGGAAAACTGATTTTATACTATGTGAAAACTTTGGTTTTCTTGTGTGGTGTCAAAGACTCATTATTCCTTCAGACATACAATTATGTATTCTCCTTAAAGATAAGAAACATCTGTTGTGTAATACACATGATTTTGTAGCTGTCCACAGTCCATGTTCCTCTCCATATTTCTTGGTATATTTCAGATCTAGGTTGGCAGCACTACTGTGCTTGACTCATGGAACTTTTTCTTCTCAAATGGTCAGGATCACGTCTTAAGTGACTGAAGCCCTCTGAGATGCTACCTTCTGGCTGTACACATTCTTACTGTGACACAGCCTTAAAAGTCACCCCTATAGCCTTTCTAGTTTAGATACACTCACTGAAGCATGTCATGTTAGCATTTTATTCAGAAGCTAAAGTGATGCCTTTCTTATGTATAAACACTACAGTCAAAGGTAATAAAGATTTAGCATGAAATTTTGTTATTGGGAAATTAAAAGGTCACTTTTCATATCAATAATCCCCAAATCTGAATACATACCAGAGTTGTTTTGGAAACATTTGAAAACAGAGACATCTAGTCTCTACTTCCCAGATAATCCTGATGTACCATGATTCACAGCCAGGCATTGCTGTGTAATACTCTAAATACTGTAATACTAACACCTCTTGTTTCCTTTCAGACATGCTAGTGTGTCTGGTTTCTATGGACATTCAGATGTTTGGCCCTGACGCACTAGCTGCAGTGAAGCTTGTTGAACATCCAAGCTCCAGTCACCAAGTTTTATCTGAAATTAGGCCACAAGCTACAGAGCAGGTCCAGACCCAGACCCACGTAGCATCTGGTCCAGGTCAGTGTTTTCACTCGTTCTTTTCCTGTATTCCTAAGGATGGGTAAGACTGCCGGGCAGTGGTGGCACACGCCTTTAATCCCAGCACTTGGGAGGCAGAGGCAGACGGATTTCTGAGTTCGAGGCCAGCCTGGTCTACAGAGTGAGTTCCAAGACAGCCAGGACTACACAGAGAAACCCTGTCTCGAAAAACCAAAAAAAAAAAAAAAAAGGATTGATAAGACTTAACTCAGGGTCAGTTCAGATGTGCAGGACAAGAAGTACTGTTTTACAGAAGATTTGGTAAAGAAGGCTTGTACTTCTGGTTTCATAGCTAGGCTACATTGTAAATACAGCAAGATCGAGGGGAGCACAGAGGGAGGATTAGATGAAGTGGAGGAATCAACTTCAGTACAATTAAAGAAACCCGAGGGATGTACAGGTAGTCAGTGCTTACTCTGACGTAGTGCGAGACCTGTACCTACCTGAGCAGGTTAATTGTGCATTAGCTTCTAGTTCTCTTGTGTGGTCAGGGTATATGTACTTGGTACCCATAATATTCTGAGAAATGGGGTATTTTATGTGTATGAGTGTTTTGCATGCATATATGTTTATGTACCATGTGATTGCAGAAGCTAAAAGAGTGCCCTTTTTACTGGAGCTTCGTATATTTGTAAGCCACCATGTGGTTTCTGAGAAGTGAACCTGAGTCCTCCAGAAGAGCAACTCATGCTGACCTGTCTTTCTAGCCCTCCTCCCCCACTATTTTTAAATGTCAGTTCTGAGGCCATGGGATCCGACAGAGCTCAGTGATAGACACATGTGCACATGAGCATACACAGAAGCATGTATGCATGTGTGTGGGTAGTATTCTTGGCATTCCATGGCTCAGTTCTCTTTAATTTGCATATATTTAATTATAAGCAGACCTAATAACTAGCCTTCTCTCGTAGACTTTTTTTCTTCTGGTTTATTTTAGTCATCGCTTTTTATTTTAGCACATTCAGCTTTCTTTCCTTTTTTTTTTTTTTTGATCAATCCTCTCTCTTCGTTTGTCTCAACAACTCCATCTCCCTGCCATCTGTTCATTTCTCTGAGGTAGTTTCTCCTTTTTCCCGTTCTCTGACTGGAGACAGTCATCTGTACAGTTGACGTGGAGGCGTGCAGAGTGGCTCTCCTCTGTTTTTCTTAGTTCTTTGCTTACAAACTCGGCATGCCTGCTCTTTGTCAGAGAGCTGCCGACTCCTTAATCTGCTCTGGATAGCAACCTTTTTCATTCTTGTTCTAGTACTTTCAATTTCTTGTTCTTGTTCTTTGTTCTATTCTTACCCTCCCTCGTAACTCCCAGCCCCTCTCCCCCCACCCCAAAAAAAAAAAACAAAAAACAAAAGCAAAACAAAACAAAACAAAAAAACCCTCATAGGGCCAGACATGGTGGCAAGTAGATCCCCTCTATGAGTTCAAGGACAGTCTGGCTATTTCACCAAGTAAGTTTCAGAACAGCCAAAACATAGTAAGACTCTCCTTCCAAGTGGGGGTGATGGTAGGGGGGAAGGACCTCATTTTTGTTGTTGTTATCATCTGTTCATTAAATCATCTTCCCAGACATCATGATGGTCTTAGTGCTGAAGACTTGGTACTCCTCACATTCAGTTGTGTCTCTATCTCTCCGTTCGAACACAGAGTATTAAAACTCTATTCTGTCTATGTGAAGTACATAATACATGTTACATAGTCCATTGTTCACTGTGTTCTCCATACGTGTCTGGCAGTGTCGCACTCTGTGTGCATTCCCAGAACTGAACAGATGTACCGTAAAAGGCAGCAATAGGAAGTGTTCAATGTCCAGGAGCCTTTCATCTTAGTGTTTCCTTTAACCTCAGCAGATGGACCTAGCCCCTGATCTAGGTTTTGGTTTTCATTTGCCTAATGAATCCAGTTGAGTATTAATCCCTGGGATTTTCACTTAGGTATCCATGGGGAGTAATTATTAAACAGCAAGTGAGGTATGGGGTGTTTTGACTCCCAGCACTAGGGAGGTAGAGGCAGGAAGCTCTTGAATCAAGGCTAGCCTGGGCTACTTAGTGAGGTCTAGTCTCTAAGTAAACAGGCCCCTTATATGTTTCTTTGAGAAAGCTTTAGTCAGTGTATAACAGTTTATCAAAAGAAACAGATAATATTGCCACTTAGATGGGCTAAGAGAGTGTCTTTTTATCCTCAAGGGAGAGAGACTGAGGCTTAAGTGAGTGTATGGAGAGGTGCTGTCTAACAAAGAGTAGCAGAGCTGCTAAGTCCACGGGCAGTCCCAGTATATTCGAGTCGCTTGAATGACCTTATGAACGACCTTTCATCTTAGCGTTTCCTTTAACCTCAGCAGAGACCTAGATCTAGAGCCCTGATCTAGGCTTCGGTTTTCTTTTTTTTTTCTTTTGGTTTGGTTTGGTTTTTCGAGACAGGGTTTCTCTGTGTAGCCCTGGCTGTCCTGGAACTCACTCTGTAGACCAGGCTGGCCTCGAACTCAGACATCCACCTGCCTCTGCCTCCCAAGTCCTGGGATTAAAGGCGTGCGCCACCACTGCCCAGCTTAGGCTTTGGTTTTCATTTGCCTAATGAATCCAGTAGAGTATTAATCCCTGGCATTTTCACTTAGGTGGTGTTTTATTAACAGAGGTAGATATAGGTCTCTAAACACCCAAAAAACTCGTTTTGAGCTGAAGAGCATTCAATTAGTTATTCTGTATAGATAAGGAAAGGAAGAGGAGGAGTTAGGGAGAGCTATAGGAGCAATGGAGAGCAGTCACGGGCAACAGCTTTTATTTAGGTTAGCTAATTGGGAAACAACTCTTTTTGTATGGGCATATTGTTATATAAAGCCTTTGATTAACCTTTAAAAAAAAAAAACCTTTCTCTCAAAATACAATTAGAGCATAACTATACCAATTTGTATCAGTAAGGTACACAATAGACCTAATACCCAGTCCATCATTTTGTTGACTGACCAGAACCTCTGTCGTCTCCCCTAAGTAAAAGACTTAGTTCTAAACGTGGCTTATATCCTGGCTTTAGAATGAATGTCAGCTGAAAACCATCCTCTCAAGTCTGTTCTCTCAAAGTAAATAGCCTGGGATTGGCTATGAGACAGTAAGTCTTCAACCCCATCAGAAATCCAGAATGACTGAATTAACTGAAATTATGGGAAGCACAAAGCATAGCTTCTAAAGCTTAGCCAATTTATAGAGATTGCTGAACACCTGGACAGGCCCTATACTACAAAACATTGGAGCATCTGATCTTCAGCCTTCTGGCCCAGGATCATCTGACAGACCTAGTGATGCAGAATTATTAAGAGCTGATTACTCAAAGCTCCTCCTACATGTGATCACATGCTGTTTATTGCTAGGATGGAACCAGTATTGATCCTATCCCAACTCTTTTTAACAGATGACAATTTTCTCTATCTACAGTGTATTGCCATTATTTCCTCCTCCCCTTTTCTCTCCCTTCCATCCTTCAACCCCTCTCCTCACCCACAGTCCTTTTCCAACTCAGAGACTTGGTTTGGTTTGTGATGTAGACTGGCGAGGGCTGCCTGTGTTGGCACTGTAGCTGCTAGGCAGTGGGTTTGTCTCTGTGGCTCATCTGGCAGCTAGAGCTCCCTGCTGTTCTCTTCTTTCCTTTTGGTTAAAATCAAAGAATCATAAAATACTTGACTTGTTGCCTCATTTTATGGTAGGTTTTATTTCAGAAAAGGTATTTACAAGGTATTGTTATAAATCATCCTTGCTACTTAACATAGTGAGTGGTTCAGAGACTTGGGAATGAGGCAGAGACATCTGATGCCATACTTAATAGCACAGATTTCTGAGATCCGTATTCTGAATTTCTACTCGGGTGGGGCCTGAGAACTTCCATTTAGAACAAGCTCCTGAGATGCTGATGCTATTGGTCACAACCACTGGGCTGAGATCTGAAGTGGTATTCTGTATTGAGCATCACTGTATTCCAGTGCACTGCTTCTGATACTTAAAAAGTGCTTTGTATTGTGTGTTTCTTCCATGTGTATCATTCTTGAGAAAATCTTCTCGGTACAGATTTACTTCCTTTAATACATGAGAATGTCTGCCTTAAAACCAAACCAATAAAGCTGGGGTAGAGAATTCTGCTTTGGTGGTAGGGCTGAAGCACAGGCCTTGAACGTGTCAACCCTGTAAAGCTAATTTTTATTATTTATTAGTTTTAAGACAGGTTCTTAAAAAAAAAAAAAAAAAAAAAGTATGCCGGGCGGTGGTGGCGCACGCCTTTAATCCCAGCACTCGGGAGGCAGAGGCAGGCGGATTTCTGAGTTCGAGGCCAGCCTGGTCTACAGAGTGAGTTCCAGGACAGCCCGGGCTATACAGAGAAACCCTGTCTCGAAAAACCAAAAAAAAAAAAAAAAAAAAAGAGAAAAAAAAAAAAGACAGGTTCTTTTCACAAGGCCAAGGTTATAGCCTCGTGTTGATAATCATCCTGCTTTTTGTTCCATCTTATAGAAAATCTGTAGAATTACTATTCACCTTTAAGCTTAAAAATGAATGTCTTACTTCCAGTGCGTTGTGTAACTGAGCTGACCTTAGCCTGTTTGTTTATCCACTTGTGGATTTATAGGTTGCAGAGGTGGGGTTGAATGTAAGGCCTAGCACCTAAGTTAGTTAGGCAAGCACACTAGCACCTAGGCGCTCTCATGGAGATCTGCTGCTTGCTGCAGATCAGCTTCCATTTTAACCAGTGTATAGCTTGCTCTTTTTACCCGTCCTTACCCACTAAAGAATTGGGGAAAATAATAAATAATAATAACTATGTTAAAAGTATTCAGTCAATCTAAAGATGGGACAGATAGCTTATATTGTTAGTAGCTAAATTATCCATTTTATTGTTATTGAATTATTATGAGACTAAGCAAAATAAGAAGACTCTAAAACATAGCGCCTGGTATAGAGCATGGTCACTTTGCCTTCTTTCTCTCCTTACTGTGTTCTCATGTGCTCCCATACCTTTGTAGAAGGCATTCTTTATAAGTAAGAAGTGGTTCAGTGCCCATGAATGTAGCACACCGTTACTATGTTTCCTCAGTGCTCTGGCTAATGTGCCTTCTTCTTCAGCTTCCAGAGCAGTTGTAGCACAGCACGCTGCTCCCCCTCCAGGAATCGTGGAAATAGACAGTGAGAAGTTCGCTTGTCAGTGGTAAGTGGCTTGTTTCTATTAAGGCTTTAAAGCAACAGAAAAGAACCAGATTGAGCAGTCACCCTAAGGCTTCAGTAAAAGTAGATCTGAGTTGTGTCGTTTAGTCATGATTTGAAAGAAAAGAATTCATCAAAGTTTTCTAAATTAAAACAGCCTAACTGGATGTCATTAAATTATGCCGTTTAATGCCTCTGGAATAACATTTGTTTAAAAAATTATCTTTTGCTTTATAGAAATTAATATTTGTCAGCTTGCAAAGTCTGTTAAATTTGTTAAGACTGAATTGAACTTGTGTTGAGAAAGTAAAACCAGGATTTTTTTTTTTGTTGAATATTTTCTGTTTAAAGCCAAAATTTTTCTTTGTTTGGTTTTTGACTTTGTCTAAAACTTACTGTGTATTTTTAGTACTGACATATGAGGTACTAAAACTTGATTAGTTGAAGTAATTATTAGTATAACACATTATCTTTTAATATAGCTAAACATAGGGTTTTCTGTGGTGTATAATGACTTTATTTTTCTCTCTCTTTTAGGCTAAATGCTCATTTTGAAGTAAATCCAGATTGTTCAGTCTCTCGGGCAGAAATGTATTCAGAGTATCTCTCAACTTGCAGTAAATTAGCTCGTGGTGGTATCCTCACATCAACTGGGTTTTACAAGTGTCTTAGGTAACTTGTGTTAAATAGCTCTTCCAAGTCTAACTCAGTATGCTGGCTGCTCTTGCACACTAGAGAAAACACCACAAGGCTGCAGATAGCTGCACCTCTACTCCTTGACCATTCCCTCCCACGGAATGGCATTAGTGCAGTGGAGGCTGGGGTTAAAAGCTATTTATAAGTCACTGTGTGGACACTTGATGAAGTTTGTCAAAGAAATAAAAGTAAGAAATCAAATCCTTTTCTTCCTGTCTACTTTGGCATGTTGAAGATGTTCTTTTTTAAGTCTTGAATACCAATGCATAATTAGTAAGTATCTGGCCAAAGATAAAACTTTTTGATACTCTGATAAATTCATAAATGCTTTTAAACTGGTTATATATGGAATTCTTAAAACTCAATATTAGTAGTAAATAATGTCTTTTTCATTAGAGAATTAGTCTTCTGTTTTGCATTTCACTTTTACAGAAGGTGACATGGCGAAGCACAGTGGTCTATGCATAAGCAGCAGCAGTGCTCTGAGCAGTGCTGGGAGTCGGCTGGTGTTCCTGTGCTGGTTTTCATAATTGAGTATGTGTTATTTTACAGAACAGTTTTTCCAAATCACACAGTGAAGAGAGTGGAAGATTCCAGTAACAGTGGGCAGGCACATATCCATGTCATAGGAGTGAAACGGAGGGCACTCCCGCTCCCCATTCAGATGTACTATCAGCAGCAGCCGCTGTCCACGCCTGTTGTCCGTGTTGATGCTGTCGCTGATGTGTCTCCAACCCCTTCACCTGCAGGTACTCATTTTACATTTTAATAGTCGCTTACTTTACTCAGAGGCAAGTCTCAGCTGTACCACCCAGGTGGCTTCAAACTTGGGATCCTTCTGAAAGCCGGAATTGCAGGCATATGACCACATACCCAAGTTTTTAAATGTTTTAAATCTTGCCAATGTATAACCAGAATGTAACTTATATTATGTCTATTAAGTGATAACCTGGCTCTGTCCTTTCTACAGTGTTTCTCATGGCTGTCTTAGTACTTGTATGTCTCTTCTTTCTTGGCATTAATTTCCTTACACTGTCCCCTTGTATTAAATAAGATAAAACATCTGGTGTCTTGCAACCATTTTACTTGGAACTTTCCTTTTCCCATATGTACAGGAATCCCTCACGGATCACAAGCTGTAGGAAATCATTTTCAGAGGACTCCTGTCACCAATCAGTCTTCAAATTTGACTGCAACACAAATGTCTTTTCCAGTACAAGGCGTTCATACTGTGGCACAGACTGTTTCTAGAATTCCACCAAATCCTTCAGTTCATACCCACCAGCAACAAAACTCTCCAGTGACTGTCATTCAGAATAAAGCTCCAATTCCTTGTGAAGTCGTTAAGGCAACAGTCATCCAGAACTCTGTGCCCCAAACAGCAGTTCCTGTGAGTATCGCAGTTGGAGGAGGACCTGCACAGAGTTCTGTGGTTCAGAATCACAGCACAGGGCCGCAGCCTGTTACAGTTGTAAATTCTCAGACATTGCTTCACCATCCTTCTGTGATGCCACAGCCATCTCCACTACACACAATGGTGCCAGGACAGATCTCTTCAGGCACTCCTGTCACAGTAATCCAGCAGACTGTACCACAGAGTCATATATTTGGACGAGTACAGAACATACCAGCATGTACGTCCACAGTTTCACAGGGTCAGCAGTTAATCACCACATCAGCACAGCCTATGCACACTTCGTCTCCACAGACAGCAGCTGGTAGCCAGCCCCAGGACACGGTCATCATCGCACCCCCGCAGTACGCAACAACTTCCGCATCTAGCATCGTCTCGGCAACTCCGGTCCACAATTTCCAGGTAGCTGCGGGGCAGGTGGTTACCATAGCTGGTGTTCCAAGCCCGCAGCCCTCCCGGGTAGGATTCCAGAACATTGCACCCAAGCCGCTGCCCTCTCAGCAAGTGTCATCGGCAGTGGGACAGCAGCCTCTTCAACAGCCACAGCCGCCAACCCAGCAAAGTGTAGTGATTGTGAGCCAGCCAGCTCAACAAGGGCAGACCTACGCACCAGCCATCCACCAAATCGTTCTTGCTAACCCGGCAGCTCTCCCAGCTGCTCAGACAGTTCAGCTAACTGGACAAGCAAACATAACTCCATCTTCTTCACCATCACCTGTCCCACCTACTAATAACCAAGTCCCAACTGCCATGTCATCACCTTCCACCCTTCAGTCACAGGGACCACCTCCTACTGTCAGTCAGATGCTGTCTGTGAAGAGGCAGCAACAGCAGCAGCATTCACCAGCACCACCAGCCCAGCAGGTACAGGTACAAGTTCAACAGCCACAGCAAGTGCAGGTGCAGGTTCAGCCTCAGCAGACAAGTACAGGGGTTGGTCAGCCTGCTTCCAACGAGTCCAGTCTGATCAAACAGCTGCTGCTTCCAAAGCGGGGTCCTTCAACCCCAGGGGGGAAGCTTATCCTCCCAGCCCCACAGATCCCTCCCCCTAACAATGCAAGAGCTCCTAGCCCTCAGGTGGTCTATCAGGTGGCCAATAACCAAGCAGCTGGTTTTGGAGTGCAGGGGCAAACTCCAGCTCAGCAGCTATTGGTTGGGCAGCAAAATGTTCAGTTGGTCCAAAGTGCAATGCCACCCACCGGGGGAGTGCAAACTGTGCCCATTTCGAACTTACAAATATTGCCAGGTCCACTGATCTCAAACAGCCCAGCAACCATTTTTCAAGGGACTTCTGGCAACCAGGTAACTATAACAGTTGTGCCAAATACCAGTTTTGCAACTGCGACTGTGAGTCAGGGAAATGCAGCTCAGCTCATTGCTCCAGCTGGTATTAGCATGAGCGGAGCTCAGGCAGGAGCTGGACTTCAGGTGCAGACGCTTCCAGCCGGACAATCAGCGTGTACCACTGCTACCCCCCCATTCAAAGGCGATAAGATAATTTGCCAAAAGGAGGAGGAAGCAAAGGAAGCAACAGGTCTACATGTTCATGAACGGAAAATTGAGGTCATGGAGAATCCTTCCTGCCGACGAGGAACCACTAACACCAGCAATGGGGATACAAGTGAGAGTGAGATCCAGGCGGGAAGTCTTTTAAATGGGAGAAAGTACAGTGACTCAAGCCTACCTCCTTCAAACTCAGGGAAACTTCAGAGCGAGACCAGCCAGTGCTCACTAATCAGCAATGGGCCGTCGCTGGAATTAGGTGAGAATGGAGCATCTGGAAAACAGAATGCAGAACCAGTGGACATGCAGGATGTCAAAAGTGATCTGAAAAAAACCCTCGTTAATGGAATCTGTGATTTTGATAAAGGAGATGGTTCTCATTTAAGCAAAAACATTCCAAATCACAAAACTTCTAATCATGTAGGAAACGGTGAGATATCTCCAGTAGAACCGCAAGGGACTTCGGATGCCACTCAGCAAGATACTGCCAAAGGTGACCAACTAGAAAGAGTTTCTAATGGACCTGTGTTAACTCTGGGTGGGTCACCGACCACAAGCAGTATGCAAGAAGCTTCCAGTGTGGCGACACAGCCGTTCAGTGGTACTGACTTGCCTAACGGACCTCTAGCTTCAAGTTTGAATTCAGATGTGCCTCAGCAACGCCCAAGTGTAGTTGTCTCACCACATTCTACAGCCCCTGTCATACAGGGGCATCAAGTCATAGCAGTTCCCCACTCAGGATCTAGAGTGACCCCTTCTGCTCTATCATCTGATGTTCGGTCTACAAACGGCACAGCCGAGTGCAAAACTGTAAAGAGGCCGGCAGAGGAGAATGACAGGGACGCTGTCCCGGGAATTCCAAATAAAGTAGGGGTTAGAATTGTTACAATCAGTGACCCCAACAATGCTGGCTGCAGCGCAACCATGGTTGCGGTACCAGCAGGAGCGGATCCAAGCACTGTAGCTAAAGTAGCAATAGAAAGTGCTGCCCAGCAAAAGCAGCAGCATCCACCCACCTACATACAGAGTGTGGTCCCACAGGTAAGTCACCAAAGGGGCGTCGTCGTCTGTAAACATGCCGGCTGAATGAATGGTGTCTCTGTGTCTCAATCTAAGCAGTGAGGTGTCGGGTCACGGGTCCTCCAGAGTTCGCTGTTCTTTGTCTATAGGACACTCACTCTTCAGCTCTAGCATTCGAGGTAAGAGTTTCACCTTTCATAGCAGATGTTGTGTGCCAGGCTGAAATGCCCAGTCATTTTTTATTTCCACATTTTGACATTTTCACTTAAATGATATAATGATGAATACAAAGTAGACCTTCAAGAAGTTGAATTTTTAAATTTTTACTAGGTGTGAACTTAGCAATTCATCTTCATTATGTATGTCTGATTGATTTTCCTCTTGGAGTCTGTTAGAAATCTAAATAAAATGATAGTGGACCAAACTACATTCAAGAAGAACTCTAATGTTATGGAGTTCTTTCATTTCTCCTCAGTTTGTATGTTCTTAATCTTGCATTTGGGTGGCATCCATAGGCGAGCTCAGTCGCCAGCCAGGACGGAGAGTGATGGGAGCTGGCCTTAGGACTCTCCACTAAAGCTTTCCTCCCCGAATCCTCACTCACCCATCCGTCAGCATGAGACTGTTAACCCTGTGCTGGAGGGTCAGTCTGAAGCTGGCTCTTAACTTACGAGCTTTGCTCTCCTGTTGCAATCAGTTTCTCTGTATGATTCTAGAAATTTGCCTTTTATCTTACATTGTAATTATTTGAACTACTGTGTATAAGATGTTAGTGTTATTAAATGATTTTAAGGACACAGATACAAAAACTCTAAATGTATTAGTTAGACACAGGTGGCTCGGACTGTTCAAATCATACATTTGTTACTGATCTGAAAAATTATGTACTAACCTGACATTAATTTTCTTTGAGAGCACAGCTCATTTTAAAAAACGAACTGTATTCTGAGCTGAGAGTATAACAGAGGGGTAGAGTGGCTTGCTTTGCCTGATAAATCCCTGGTTTAGTTCTCAGTGCCCCAGCTAAAGAGGTACATCTCATATCTCCAACGTTGATACTTGGTTGCAAGGAAACAGGTGAAACGTGCAGAAGATCTATGAAAATGGAAAATCCAAAGACAAACCTGCAGCTACAACTAGGTTCCGGTGCATATGGTCAACATGGTGTCTGCCCTGCTGTCTGGGCAGATTAACGGCACCAGTCTGCTTGAGCTCCACAGAGAAGATAAATCACCTGCAGGGGCTAGGGATCTGAGACAGGCTTACCAACAAAGGCCGGGGGTGAAAGCAGCTGTAGCTGTTGGACCGTCTTAAGAGCTCGCTTGCTTCTAGGGAAGCGCTCCTGCTTGCCCAGGTTCTTTACCTCCATTTGCAGCGCTAGTTGCATTTAGAGGCCTTGGTTTGATGCCACTTTGTTCACTCTTTGGGTGGTAGTCTGCAGGGTCCAAGATAGAGTGTTTTTAATAGCATTTTTTTATTTTTTCTTTGATTATTTACACATGATATTTAACTGGAAATGTAGGGAGAATTTTTAAACTTGTACCTGCCTCAAGGCAGAGTTCTTTATTTATAGCTCCTCTTTTAAGATCTGTAGTATTTTCAAGTTCCAAATGCAGCTTCTAGAGTATTATTTCCAGATGGCCTATCCTCTGCATTTTCCATGAACTGATGTCTGTTAAAAGCAAACAAACAAGCCCACATTAACGAATTGACAAATAAAAATGACCTAAAGATTAGAAACTTAAAAATAAATATTGGGTTTTTTTTTCAGCATCATGCAAAAACATGTTGTATGTTCATTCTATATCTGTTAATCCCATGATCTGATAGATTGTATTTTGTTTGTTTGTTTTGTTTTTATTTTTTTAAGACAAAGGTCTCACTATGTAGCCCTGACTGGCCCAGAACTCACTATCTAGACCAAGCTGGCTTTGAACTCGTAGGTAGCTGCCTTGCTTCTCCCTCCTACAGGGAAGTGTGTGCCACTGTGCTCCGCTTTCAGTAACTTGTTAAATTGGTTTAGATAAAAATAGTTTACTTATTTTGTGCCTTTCACATATTTTGTGTCTTTCTCATGTGTATGTGGTCCTAGTTTCCTATTCTCATAGGCCACATTTTTAATGTGGTAGAGTGAGTGCAGTGTTTTTTACTTGTTTACTGTTTTGGCCCCTTCCTGGTTTGGTTTGGTTTGGTTTGGTTTGGTTTGGTTTGGTTTGGTTTGGTTTGGTTTGGTTTGGTTTGGTTTGGTTTCTGAGACAGTATCTTACTGTATAGCCTTAGCTGGCCTCAAACTCAAAACCCTGTTGCCTAAGTTCCTGAGGGATGGGGTTTATAAATCTAATCTATCAGGCTCAATTTGTTGCTTCCTCAGAGGAGTTCGAGAAGTTACCTCATCCCATTAAAAGGGGAAGCTTTAGCCTTTAGGACAGCACATTTAGTGTTATTGTAGAAAATCATTTCAGTGAGCCACAGGATGTCATTCCATGTTTGTTTGTGTTAAACTCTTGTTCAGATTTGTAGTGTAGATTTGCCGTGACTAAGAAAGGCACTACTAGGAGGCCTAAACTTTCTTTTTGTTGTATGCCTACATGTTCTTACAAAACAGGGCTGATAGATATTATACATACTTATACCTAATAAGAGTAAAAAGTTTAGTAGGAGCTGAAGCTCCCCCCCAACCCCCACCCCCATCTAAGGTGCCTAAGACCAGACGCTTACAGACTTCATGTTTTCTTTTCTTTAATTTTGAAGTATTTTAAGAATGTATGAGATACCCTGAGGAACCAAATAGAAACACAAAATACATTTCCTTTTTATGTATCTTATATATACACATATGTTGCACGCATGCATGCACGCGAGTGTGTGTGCCTCAGCAGTCACTAGAGTTCAGTTGTCACGCGTTCAGTTCTTGCCAACCTGCTCACCTCCATCATAACATAGATTAAACGTTTCAGTGTTAGTCTTACGCAAAGGGCTTTAATACTAATATTAGGAAGGGATTTAAGAATGTCATATCAAAGTATTACCAGTGGTATCTACTGTTGTTAGCCATAGTTTGCTCTTGAGCAGACAATAAAGGAAGCAAAATTATAGTCTAATAAAGTGAAAGGTATTATTTCTAGAAATAAAGCTGCCATATTCATGAACATCTTTGTTAATTTTATATTATGAAGCAAATTACAATGTTTTTTACATTCCTCGTGTTGTATTAATTTTGCTACTTGGTTGTTCAAGCTAAGCTTTTTCCACATTGATTTTAAAAAGCATAATTTGAAAAAAAAAAACCCTAGTTTGTCTCAGGAATGAATGTTAACACAATATTCCTCCAGAGCTAACCAGAGCAAACTGAACCTTCTTGCATCTGCGTCTGAGTCCTGGCTGTGGTTAGTCGTTCATGTTTACTGGAAATGAGAGGAAACCAGTCCCGCGTTCTTGTGCAAAAGCCCTTTTAGTATTAGTATTACTATTATCTATTTTTTGAGAGTGAGAGTTTTGCCTGCATGTGTATCTATGTACCATGGTCCTGCCTGGTGCCCGTGGAAGCTGTAAGAGGACATTGGATCTCCTGGAACTGCAGATAGAATGGTTGTGAGCTTTCTTGTGGGTGCTAGAGATTGAACCTGGTCTTCTGGAAGAGCATCTCTCCAACTCCTAAGACCTAATTCTTAAAACATTAATTTACTCTGTGTGTGTGTGTGTGTGTGTGTGTGTGTGTGTGTGTGTGTATTTCTGCAAAGACAGAGCCAGCTACATTCAGCTACAGTCATGTTTTGCTATTTTGGATTCTTCTGTTCCTTTCTACCTGCCCCTCCCTTCAAAATAAACATTTCTTCTTATTTGAGTTTTATTTCTTTTAAATGGATATATGAAACTCTAATATCAAATCGTGCTTGACAGGGGGCAGTGGTTTCTGCACGCTCCCTCAAGCCAGTTTTATAGTCCAGGTTTCCCCAATTTTCTTTTTAGAGAGAGAATGTGTTTTGCTTAAGTTTGTTTGAATTAGGATCCTGAAACGTTCACACTGCATTTGATTAATATGTTTTTTATTCATTCTTAATTCACAGCTTAGACTTACTTCAGTCATCCTTTCCATTAACATTTGGGATTAAAATGTCACATGATCATTGTTACTCAGTTCTTGGTGACCCAGTAGAACTTTCAGAATCATCAAAAAGATAAAAGTCTTGGCATTTGTTAAAGTCAAGTAAGCCTTTATACACACCCTGGACAGTCAGTAAAGCTCACAATTTAAATGGCAGTCATGGCCAAATCAGGAAAACTCATTGACCTCATCAGGTGCTTCCTCTAAGTAAAATTTTAGTATATTGTAATTTCTCTCTTGAGATTTGTACTTGGCAAGGTTTTCTTACCTTTCAATTATTGAATTCACAATTTCCTATTTAGAGCTCTTGTTTTAATGAAGCCATTTGACCCTGTGCTGTTAACCCATTGAGAAACATATAGAGGTTCATCCTACCCCTCAGCTCAAAAACTATGTTTTCCTTCTGGATTTTTCTATTATAATGGTAATAGTAACATTTATAATGGAATGAGACTCTAGGCGCCTCGTGTATGGTTTCACTTCATCAGTCAGGTTGGATTTCCTGTACTTACAAAAGGAGAAAACCAAAACCAAGGAAAGCAATGAGGCTGCCCAGGTCACACAGCCTGTTGAGAAGGGCACATTAAGGTTAAGGACTGGCAAGGTGGCTCAGCACACAGTACCATTTCTGAAACCCATGGTGGTAAAAGAGAGCTGACTCCCGAAGTCGTCCACTGCCTTACACGCACCGCGCACACACACATGCACACAGTTGGTGAATTTTTGTTTAAAAAGCATACTGAAGAGTTGCTGTCCTATCCTGATGTGTTGAGCTGGAAAGTCCCTTTCTGTGACACCAGCGTGTCTATGCCACTCACTCTCACGTTTCTGAGACGATAACTCGTTACAGAAGTAGCCTGAGCTACATTCCAGAGTGAGCCTCTTGAGCTTAGAACACAGCATTTCTGCTTGTTCCTTTCTCTTTCTTGTCTTTAAGGACAAGCTTTTCTGTATCCCACACTGGCCTCCAACTCAGAGCTAAAGATGATCTTGAATTTCTGATCAGCTGGCTCTGCTCCCAAGTGCTAGGGTTAAAGGCATGTAATCTCAACGGTAGATAGAGTACTGCTAGCCTGAGAAACACCCTGGGTTAGAGCCCTAGCCTTCCAGGGTAGCACACTGCCACCCCTGGCTTCCTGTGTGATGTCAGCACCAGGACTGTGCATGCCAAGCAGGCACTCTGCCAGTGAGCTTCAGCCTCAGCTCCAGGACGCAACTCAGGACTTCTTGTCTCTGGTTTTTTTTTTTTTGTTGTTTTGTTTTGTTTTGTTTTTGTTTACCATTAGATAGCTTCATATGTTTTTGGTTTAGCTTAGAAGAATTGTGGTTTTAGTACTTCCCATTCTGTGCTGATGTCACCAAGAAGTGAACAAATACATTCTCCATCTTACCAAATTTTTAAACAGTTCTTGACTTTTGTAAGAAATTTAACATGTTTTCTTTTCAGGTATTTCAAGAAAATGTATGACCTAAAAATTTTAAGGATTTTTAGTGTTTTTAAAAGTAAAAGGCATATGATATAGAACAAAACAGAGGTTATATTTAAAAGACTGTATGTCTACTTTATGCTACTGTTACCATCAAAGCTGTAACTATGCCAGGCATGGTGGTCTGAGAGGTGCTGTCAGCATGATTGTGTTCCAAGCTATCCTGGGCTACATGGCAGTTGAGGGCCAGCCAGCCTGAGCATCGTTACAAGACCTTGCCTAGCATGGGGAAAGCTCTTGCTTGGATCCCTAAGGCAAACTATAATATATGATCATTTACATAATATCAATGTCCTCAAAGATTAAGGTGGTAGACACGTTACTCCATATTATTGACTATTTCTGATATTCTCCTCACATGGTTGTGTTCATCATTACTGACTGACCTGAGGCTTGTGATGATGCGTGTTGTATCGCTGATGAAATCTAAGGGAAAGAGTTATTCAGAGCAGTAATCTGCAGCTGATCTGTTCTTGAAGGAGCAAGTAAATCATATGGGTTTGTTTTCATTTCAAACTATAATTGAGTTGCTTCTTACTAAAATTCTTAATTTGAATAATATAGTCTGTTGTCCATGTCTGCCAGTTCCATGTCCATAAATGTATAACTTGAATAAAAAACAGGAGAAAACCAATGTTGGTTACTGAGCACGAATTGGACAGTGCGATGCAGCAGCTGTCTGTGTTTCTATGCATTTGCAGTGTTTGAGTTGTTATATACAAGAAGTCATGCATACTTGGAGACAAGTCACTTGCCATTTATATAAATGCACACAGATCGTGACATCCATGGGGCGTCTAGAACCAGGCCCACACAAATGCCACGAGATAACACAATGAGTAATGTTGTTTCTGTGGTTACATATTTTAAAAGGAGCATACTTCTTAACTTTTTAATAAAAATCTTTTTAAATCTAATCATTAACTTGAAACTGTAATTACAAACTGTAGAAGTCTTCTGTTAAAAATGTGTACCTGTCATTAATGACCTTATAGAGTATAGAGTGCTGTTCTCCAGTGTCATGTCACAACCTCTGTTTGTGCTTTTCCACAGAACACTCCTATGCCACCTTCACCAGCTGTACAAGTGCAGGGCCAACCTGGCAGTTCTCAGCCTTCTCCAGTCAGTGCATCCAGTCAGCATGCAGATCCAGTGAGAAAACCTGGGCAGAACTTCATGTGTCTGTGGCAGTCTTGTAAAAAGTAAATGGCTGTTTTATTGGTTATACAAAAGTGTACTTTGTTTTAGAGTGCTTTCATATTTAAATTTCTGTCGTGTATAGTTTATAGCATTTCGTTTTCTGAAACCAGTAACTTTTAATGGAAAGTCTTTTATATTGAGAGTTATACTTACATGGAACAAGAGGCATACTTCAGCTAAAAGGTCTGTATCAGTGATCAGAAGGACTCTATTGCATAAAGCTAGTAAGGAATTTTAATCAATTAAGAACCTGGTTTTAATCTGGGCATACTGGTACAACTTAATCCCAGCATTCAGGAAGCAGAAACAGGCAAATCTCTGCCTTTGATGCCAACCTGGTCTACATAGCAAGATCCAGGCCAACCACAGCTGCATAGTGAAACCCTGTCTCTTAAAGGGAGAAGGGGGTCATTATAGAGTGAAGTATGAGGTCGTTCCTGCCTCTAATCCAGCACTCGGCTGAGACAGTAGAATTGCCAAGGGTTTGAGGCCAGCCTGTCCTATAGTGAGAGTTGTATCTCAAAGAAAAGAAAAACCAAATTTGATTACATATTTTTTAAGGTTAATATAGTGACAGCTGTAAAATTTCTGGAAAAGCAATTACTTTTTTTAAAACTAATTTAGTAATTATTAAGTAATCAGTAAAAGTATTTAGAAGTAATATTTAGAAAATGAATTTTGTCTTAATTTTGAAAATTGTTCTTGAAGTCATGCCATTTCATAATTTAGTAATTAATATATATAGCAAATAGAACTGAACTTACTATTACACACGTGCGTGCGTGCGTGCGTGCGTGCGTGCGTGCGTGCGTGCGTGCGTATGTGTGCACCAGGAACTTGCCATGTGGGTTAAACTAGCTGACAGAGAGCCCCTGGAGAGCCAACTGTGAGGGTGCAGGCCTACGTCTGGCTCTTGTGTGGGTCGGTCCATCTCCTTGTGTCTGTGCCGCAAGCACTTAGCACAAGCACTCAGCACACTGAGCCATCTTCTAGCCCGGGCCTAATTCCCTTTGTTCCTTTGATGCTGGGTGGAGCACAGGCTTCCATTTGCTGAGCAAGTGCTGGGACTGTTTATAGATATTGGGCAGAATGAAAAGTTTCTTTCCATCCACAGAGCTGAGCCAAGCCCATTGCCTTCAGTCACTGAGAACTCGCAGCCTTGGGCACTGGTTTTAATAAAAAAGTAGTTCTCATTTCTTAAAGAACAGAGGTTTCATTTTCATGGCTTAAAATAATTACATCAGCTCTTTATTTTATTAGAGATAATTGTACTTGTTAATTTCATATACAGGGTTTTGGTATGAGCGTGAGCCCTCTTCATAACCTGGGATTGTTAATAGCATGCAGAGCCAGTGCTTAGCTGACTTACGTCTCCACACATGTATCTTGACCAGTGGCTCTGTTTTTTGTTTTTGTTTTTTTTTGTTTTTGTTCTTTTCAATGAGAAAAATGAATAAAATACAGATTCATCCATGTTAGTAAGGGTAAGTATTGTTTATACTTCTGTGTATCTGTAGTACATGTCTATGTACTTGATCATAATTAAAATCCCAGAGAAACTTTTTAGATCAATTCTTTCTTTTATTTATTGACAGTAACCATCTTTCTTTGTCTGTTTCTTTTGGCTGAGATAGAGATGGGACGTAGGGCCTTGCACATGCTAAAGAAAAGGACTCTGCCTCTGGGCTATACCACCAGAACGACCTTCCCTCTCACCCTTCCTTCCTTCCTTCCTTCCTTTCTTCCTTCCTTCCTTTCTTCCTTTCTTTTCTTTCTATTGTTATTGTTATTATTTTAGTTTGCATCACTTAATTTGGCATCTTGTTTACTAGTGTCTATATATTGATTTGTTATAGTTTTTTGTTTGTGTTTTTCTGTTTTCTAGTGGTGAAGAATAGCTGACAGAGTAGGTAGTCTATTCAAGCTATTTGTTGACTTTTTAAGAATTTAAGAGTGGGATTAGGGATTTAGCTCAGTGATAATGAGTGTTGGGCCTGGGGCTCAGTCCTTAACTTGGGGGGTTGGGGAATAAAAGAGGTTTAGAAGCAACTGCCCTGGATGCGGTTCTTAGAGTGTGTCAACCGCAGCCACAGAAGGACGGTACTGGAGGGTCTAACGAGCCTGTATACGCACCACTTCCTGTCGAGTTACTATGATCCATGCGGCATAATTTAAATATATGGTGTTTGTTCTGATTCAGACATATTTAAAAATGCTTCTTAAAGTCTGTCATTCTTCTGGCTGTCCTTTTTTTTTAACTTCTCAATAATACGTTCAACTTGATTCTACAAATACTTATCAGTTGTTGTCTTAGTATAGGGTTCATATGGTAAGGACTACAAGTGCAAAGATATTTCCAACCCTGGAGGTGAACAAATAAGTTACACTTTAAGTGAGTGCCATGAGAAGATCATTCCTCGTGCTGTTAGCAGCACCACGCGTGGCCAGGCACTGTAACCCAGGGACTGTTTGGAAGTTTTCCATTACACTGTGGATTTGAGTGGGTCTTGAAGAATAGACTTGCCTTTGTCAGAATGAATGACATGCAGTCTCAGGAATTACAGAAGGAGCAGACTTCGAGGAGGAGTTCCCTCAGAGAGCAAGGGAACAAGGAGGAAAGGAGAACGGATTTGTTTTGTTTTGTTTTGTTTTTTCCAGACTTTTCGTCTGTATTTTGAACCAAAATTCTGTAGTTCATGGTTTATTGTTGTAAATGCCCAGTATTTTCAGTTGAGATGCCTGTGCACTCACACCCCTTTATGGGATTAAAGTGATTGTGGGTGTGCATTTGATTTGCGTGGCAGTGCCTGTCTGTTGTGTCATATGTTCTTAGACGTGGCATTCCACCATAGTGTAGTCAGCTTATCAGGGACAACATTCTTTTTAATTTTTTTTAACATAGGATAGTTTACTTATATTAATGACACGTCTAGTACATACATGCTTAGTGTCCAGAGTAGCCAGAAAAGGCCATCGGATGCTCTGGAAACGGAGGTAGAGACAACTATGAGCTACCATGTGGATGCTGGGAATCAAAACCAAGTCCTCTGAAACAGCAGGAAATGCTCTTAGCCAGTGAGTCATCTCTTCATGATTGGAATCAGCATTCTTTAAAACAGCAACAACTGGCTCTTCATCTCCCAATAACTATCAGTTGCCAGCAGCTGCTCAGCTGGAGGTGGGACTTGACGCTTACCTCCCATTTCCATGATGAGAGTTGGCCTTGCTTGAGACTGCATGAGGCCTCTGTATGCCGTCACAGTCACTGCGGTCATATGCTCAGCTGCCCTGCTGTGTCTGGAGGTGTGACTGCCCTGCCCTGCAGGCATCCCTCACCCTGTGGCTCTTAGAGTATTTGTGCCCCTCTTCTGTAATGATCCCTGAGCCCTGGGAGTAGAGGATGTGATACAGATATCCCAGTTAGAATCAGTCATCGCAGGCTCTTGTTCTCTGCACTTTGGCCAGTTTGTGAGTGCCCAAAAGCCATTACTTTAAGATTTACCAACTATCAGACTGTTCATATAATGTAAATTGATGAGGTTAATACACCTTTCAGTGTCAAATATTTAACATGTTAAAAATATCATTTCAGAGGCTGGAAATCTAGGGTGGTATAATTTAATACTTATTCCTTGGAAGATTATGCATAGAATACAGACAATTGTCAACCATTACTATTTGTTTGTTTGTTTGTTTGTTTGTTTCTCTGTGTGGAGTCCTGGCTATTACTTTCTTGACTGGCTCTGGGTCTGCCTCCCAGCTGCTGGGATTAGAGGATTTGCCACCATGTCTGGCTATTACTAATCTCTTAACCCTAGTTTGTTTTCAAAATTTTTGCCAGCATGACACAATTATAGTTTTAGAAGTACTAAATATAAAAATATGCCTTAGTTTATACCTTGTAATATATTTCTGAGTATTATGGTATGTGAAGGGAGAACATCAGCCCTTCATGGTAGGCATGTGTACCTAGTTTGAGATCAGTTACTTAGCTCTACAATTCTGAAAACTGATGTTTGAAAGCCCAGTTTTAGTATAAAGTGAGATTTCGAGTGTGCCTGGTGCCTGTGTGTACTGAGCAATGTTCAGTCCTCCATCCTGTGAGGATTTTTCAAGGACAGTATGATGTTCACAGTGCCAGATCTTTGTGGGAAGCCCAGTGAGTGTCCATGCTAGGATTTCACTCAGATTCACTTAGATGCCCTATTTTTCCCATTATGAATATGCTCACAGCTCCCTACACCTAAGGCTCAGAGCACAGTGCCAAAGACGGGGCAGAAAGACTTGAGAGTTTGCTGTGAGCTTGTGTCTCTTTATAACGTTGGGAGCTACGTGTATAAAATCCAGCAAGATTATCTGAACATGAACTGAACATGCTAGGCATGCTGAAGTGGACAGGAAACAAGCCTGTGAGGCCTCCACCCTGCAGACAACTAAGGACACTGAGAGGGGGAGTGTGTGTGCGTGTGTGTGTGTGTGTGCGTGTGTGTGTGTGTGTGTGTGTGTGTGTGTGTGTGTGTGTGTAGCATATTTATGAATATATATATATATATATATCCCTATATTGGAAATTTCTTGATCTGACTCCTTACCAGATTGCCTTGGTCAAGGTGTTTTATCACAGCAATAGAAATCCGAACAAGTTGGTACCAGGATAGTGGGGTACTGCTGTGGCAAACTTGACCATGTTGTCTTTGGAAGGATTGTGGAAGGACTTTGGAACCTTGGGCTAGAAAAGCCCGTTGAGTGTTGAACGCTCAGTGAGAGGTTCTGTGGGAAGTTGGAAGATGAGGCTGTTGAGAGCAGTGCAGATGGAGGCCTGCCTGTGACGTTTCAGAGGAAGGAGAGGCTCTGCAGGGACATTTGTGTGAAGATTCTCTGGTCAACTGGAGACGAAGAATTGTCCTGTCCAGCAGGGCATTAAACGGGTCCAGGAAGATCACCTGAAAGAGAAGATGGGAGAAACAGGTGAACACAAGGAACACGGCTTGTCTATAGGCTGATCAAACCGTATTTTTTACTTTTTCCACACAGGGGTTATATACACAGAAAGGCAGGATGTAGGGAAGGGGATGACGCAGGAGCGTAGGTGTTCAATGGGGAGTACAGATATCTTCCAGAACACAGTGTCAGCTGGGTGAAGGTTCAGGGGACAGATCACTATGACTCTGCCTATGATTCACTTGTCCTTATCTAAGTTGGTACTATCCACCAAGGCTACCTATCTACAAGGTCTATGTATTCAGCCTGGCAATTTTCCACCAAAGCTGCTTGTTTACAATAGCTTCTAGCCATCTGTTTCAGTGTTTTTCCACATAGACCCAAGATTTGGTGCTAACAGGCATGTATGTCAGGCCTATTGCTGATTTTAGGCCTGTGGCTGATTTTAGGCCTTCAGTGTATAAGCAGAGCTGCCCATGACAAAGAATCAGCTGTGGTTAACAAGAGACCAGAACCACTAGAGGGAAGCCTTTGCTTTGCTTTACTGGGACATGGATGCTGAGTCAACTGGGGCTGAAGACTCAGCTGTGATTAAGAAGAGAGCAGCATCATGGAGGTGACGTCTTCTGGGAAGTGATACCTGAGAGCACTCACAAGCTGTGTTCCAGAGGCAGCCACAGTTGCACCTCACACTGGCAGCTGGACTTGGGACGGTGTAAGAATCACCCAGATGTTGCTGGTTTTGAAGGCATGAATGGGCATAGAGAGCAGCTGAGGCCTGGCATTGGGACAGTACAGCCGCAGTGGCAGTTGAAGGCCCGGGATTGAAGGGGTCATGCAGAGAAGTTGAGCCTTGCCACCATGAAGAGAGCCTGTGAGAGGCTATTGGTGAAAATGCAGCCCAACATTTTGGAGCTGTCAGTACCATGAGATAGAGGATCGCCGAGGACAACAGTGATGTGGAGCCTGCCTAAGCTTAGGAGACAAGCTGTGTGTCCTGCAGAGGGCAGAGCCTTTGGAGGAGCTCAGAAAATCACGAGTGGATTCCAGACGCTGGACACTGAGTTACTTACATTGCTGGGATTCAGTTTCCCTTTCATCTGATTTTTACTATGCCCTAGTTCTTCCCTCTTAAAATACGGAATTATTTAACTTAATTTTTATACGGAATTATTTAACTTAATTTTTTTTTTTTTTACAGGAACCCAGAGTTAAGAGATTTAGAACTTTTAAAAGAGACTGGATTTTTAAAGAGACCGGATGTGTTTTCAGGACTGAATTTTTAATGTGTTTGACTTTATAAAGATTATTTATATTTTTATGTGAGATCTTAGGGATGCGAAAGGAGAGGTGGTTTAACAGTGATCTGTTTTTGTGTCACATTAACAAGGGGTCAGTTGTGTCAACTGGACACAAACTAAAATCATCAGAGAAGAGGGAACCTTTCTTTTCAGTTAAGAAAAGGCCTCCATAAGATCCGGCTACAGACAAGCCTGCAGAGCAATTGTGTAATTAGTGTTGATGAGGGAAGACCCAGTCCACTGCAGGCGGTGCCATCCCCTAGGCTGATGGTCCTGGAGTCTGTCTATAAGAAAGCAGGGTGAGCAAGGTATCCCTCCATGCCTGCAACAGCTCCTGCCTCCAGGACCCCTCCCTGTGTGAGGTCCTGCTTTGTTGGGATGGACTGTCACCTGGAAGTGTTCCTTGGTCAGGGTGTTTTATCACAGCAATAGAAACCCTAAGACAATATTCACATACATGTAGGCATATAAAGGCTATTAATGAAAAAAGAGACTTTGAATTTGAAAGAGAGCAAGGACAGGAAAGGCAAAATGACACCATAGTACAATCTCAAAAAGAATAAGGCTTTTTTTTTTTAAAGAGCATGCACACAGATTCTTAAATTCTGTGAACAGTATACAAATAAGTTGGCATTTACATTATACACACCTTCTTCCAGTGATACTTCTCAGATGTGGACCTACTATTTCAACCTACTTTTAATATTTTTTGAAAGGTACACATTTTTAAAGTATGCCTTAATGTTTCTAAATATTTGTTTGCTTATTTGTTTGAGACAGGGTCTTACTACATATCCATGACTGGCCTAGAACTCTCTCACTGTATATACCACTTGCAGAAATCTGCCTTGAATTTTGTAATTTCAAACAAATTAATTATGTACTAGTGTATGTACTGTATGTGGGTATATGCACTTCAGTACAAGTGCCTGTCAAGGCCAGAAGCATTATATTCTCCTATGGCTGAAGGTAGACAGTGTAAGCCATCTGTCATGGGTGCTGGGAATTGAAACTCTTGTCCACAGTATTGTGTCCTCTTAACCAATGGGCCATCTCTCCGGATTCTGAATTAGGAATTTTAATAATGAAATTAGAATTGTTTATCTTAACTTAAACTCTTTCATCTGGATATAATGTAACCTGGTAATCCTCCACCAAGGTGATTGATACCTCTTGGTTTATTAGCAGATAGTTATACAGTCTCATTTGGTTATAAAATAATGCGTAACTGTGGTGTTTCTTTTGCTATAAAGTAGTATGTAAAAGAAGTAGATGTCAAGGGTTGAGGTAAAAATTAAATTGTTTTACCACAATAATTTGGTGTAGGTTTTCATGTGTGCTCTTAAATGCTTTTTTTTACATTTATGCATATGTGTTGTATGGTGGAATTTTCCTACAGAAATCACTTGTATATTTCATGCAAATGAAGTGGAAGCTTTTTGTTATTTTGTTTTGCAGGAGGGCTATTAAGAATACTTTTAGGCCGGGTGGTGGTGGCGCACGCCTTTAATCCCAGCACTCGGGAGGCAGAGGCAGGCGGATTTCTGAGTTCGAGGCCAGCCTGGTCTACAGAGTGAGTTCCAGGACAGCCCGGGCTATACAGAGAAACCCTGTCTCGAAAAACCAAAAAAAAAAAAAAAAAAAAAAAAAAGAATACTTTTAGACCATTAAGAGAAAAAAGGCTGCCAAGAACTAAGACAACAAAATGAATCTGAGTGAAACTGTTGTTTAGTCTCTGAGATGTGCCTTATACTGCAGTGTTTTTTTTGTTTTGTTTTGTTTTTTATTTTATTTTTCGAGACAGGGTTTCTCTGTATAGCCCTGGCTGTCCTGGAACTCACTCTGTAGACCAGGCTGGCCTCGAACTCAGAAATCTGCCTGCCTCTGCCTCCCAAGTGCTGGGACTAAAGGCGTGGTGCCTGGCCGCAGTGTTTCTTTTTAAATTGATCTTTTGAATATGGTGGGTTTGTTAAAACATAGTGCTGCATTATATATTACTGATGTGTTTCTGTGTGTGTGACCTTTGAGTAGACTGCAAGGTTCTAAAGGGTAAGCATGAGGAAATGGGTGTGTGCCTGTCCTGATTCTGGTAGCCTGCTGCTAGGACCTGCTGTGAGCCCGCTGTCTGGGTTTAAGCCAGGTTTAAATGCTTTGTTGTTGTTCTTTCATTTTGTTGAGGATATGGTTTTTGTTTGTTTGTTTTCTGTTTTGTTCTTCTAATTTGAGTATTTTGCTTAGTGACTATGTAGGGCCAGGGCTGCTGGAATTAGGAAGCTTAGTGTTATGTTAATTATATCCACTAGAACCAAAGCCTACTGTAGGTAAGAAAGAAAAACTTAACTAAAGGGAAACTGCTCTGGAGAGAAGTGTACCCTGAGCTGATGGTTCTCAGTTGTTTAGTTAACGAGCAGAGGAACTGGGGTTTCCTTCTGTACTGTTATTTTTGAAAACTGTGTGTACCTTTTGATAGTTGCCAGTGATTGAGAAAAATAGCAGATAAGGTTAATACATTAAAAATTATCAAATGTTAAATTTTATAATGCTTTGCCAAATATTGGTAAGTTCTAATTCCTGTCTATTGAGAGTAGCAATATGGAGGGGAAATATGCTTCTATCTTAGCCAGTGGGAGGGGAGCCAGGCCACGGGAGCATACTTGTGGGAGGCTGCTTTTCTCCTTCCACCATATGATGGGTCCTGGCATTCAAACTTGGATCATCAGGCCTGCTGACAAGGGCTTTCTCTCACAGGCCTTCACATCATATTCTTAAACATTGTACTAAGTAGGAAGGGAAAGATAGAAGGTACAAAGAAGGTAATTATTGTTGACGGAACAACATAGAACTCAGCGAATAGCTCATAGGACAGCCTGGGCACGGCAGCTCAGACTGGAGGGCAACAGGAGGTGATGACAGAGTCTGGATAGAGAGCAAATACAGAGGAAGAACTGAGACTGCACATTCCTTCAGTAAGAGTAACTGTCTAACTTAGAGAGAAAGGTACAACTGGAACATTGTATCTGTGTTCAAACTCCTAGCCACGGAAGAAGACTTGACTTTGAGGAGTGGTGACTGCTGAGAATAGCATGATAATGGGGCACTGATAGAGGCATGTCAGCTTGGAAACCTGAGGCTGTCTCAGAATTAAGACAGTCTGGGCCATGATGTATGTGTTTAATCTCAACACTTGGAAGAGTTCAAGGCTAGTCAGAGCTACACAGTGAGACCTTGTCTAAATAAACAAAAAGAGTTAACAAAATGGGCAGATGAGCGTACAAGACGCTTCTGTTACCACTGATGTCAGCAAACACAGTGCTCTCACTGATACAGCTCACATTTACTTATGGCTACCAGGTGACTTCACAAATAACATTAAAACTAGATTTCCAGTAAGTGAAAATTTCAAAGTGTTTTCTGCCCAGAGGAGTCACCTTGTAAGCCCATCAGGAGGAGCGTGTTCCCATGTGTGCTAACTGTAACCGTTTTCTACAGAAGGCAGTGAGCTATGCTAAGGAAAATACTTTAACAATTGGAATCAAGGTTAACTAGTGCGGGAATGGCAGGCCATGTCCAGCATGCAGTCAGCAGCACTTCCACTTGTTCTCACAAGTACAACAAAGGGGCTCTGAGAGGAAGCACACCATGGCTTTAGTGCTACTGGGAGTCAGATCACAGGAAAGTATTATTTCTCTTTGATTGATCTTTAATTTTCAAGTCTATTAAAAATGTAAATGAGCCTACTGAGTGGTCCCTCCTCACGCACATCAGCTAGAATCCCCATGCGTGTTTCCTTGCTTGCCCAGCTCACCATTGGGAGAGTGGGGGGCATGTTGAGGCAGCAGCCTGCTAAGTAGCTTAGATTGGCACCCTCGAACCTCAGCCTTCTAAGTATCGGGATTACAAGTCTGTGCCACCCAGCTCTCCCTCCAGTACTGTATTTGTAAAATTCAGAGCTTTTATCATCTTAGTTTAGAAGCCTCCGCTGGTTTTCGAACCCACATGATCATTGAAACCAGCTGCATCCACAGATACTTTAGAACTGCATCCTGAGCTACCACAGCCCAAGAGTGGCTCGTATGGACAGAGTAGTCAGAAAAGAAAAACGGAAAGAGATTTGCAAGGAGGTAAAAGGGTAATGGACTGGAGAAAGGAACAGATAGTGATGGACAGGCAGAGTGATGAACACTGACAAACCAGTGACGCACAATTGTATATATCTGAGTAGCCAGATTGATATGAGGAAATGCTGTCTGGCTAGGCGTGGTGTGTGCCTTCACTTCAGCACTAGACAGTACAGACATGAAGATGGCCATTTGGGCCAGCATTGCTGGATGTGCTGACACACCCTTTAATGCTAGCACTTGGGAGGCAGAGGCAGGCTGTGAGTTCAAGGACAGCCAAGTCCAGGATAGCAGGGGCTATTACACAGAGAAAACCTGTCTTGAAAAAGCAAAACATTAGCCATCTTTTTTTTTCCCATCATTAGCAAATTGCCAACTTCACGTATCACAAAGTTGACTAATGTATTCTGCAAAAGGCTTGACATTACCAGTTCTTTTTGACAAATCACCAATGGTGCATTTGTATTTAAGGTATGTACAAACAACCTTCTTTATCGAAGGAAGATACATGCTGAGACATGGGTACTTAGGCGATTTTTTCATTGTATAGATATTATGGAGCCTGTATATACAAAAGCCTACATAGAGAGCCTGCTACACAAGAACTCTTCAAGTAGAAGGGAAAATTTGAATAAGGCAGTCACATATGTCATCATTACCAAGTGCCTTATTTTATATATTGGCTACTGTCCTTTGTGTGGCTGGCTGCATTTGTTTACACTGGTTACTTACTGCACCAAGTTGGCTACTCACTTAACGTAGGAAGCTTTAGTCACATCATAATTTTACGGGCCATATATCCAGCCATGTATGTCATCTGTCATTGACTAAAACGTTGTATAACACCTAAATTCTTTTTAATTAACAACGAAATCTCAGTGAAATTTCAACAGAATAAGAAATCTTCCTCATAGTAACAGCGTATATAATAGCATTTCAGTTATTTTGTTTCATGGGAGTGAAATAGTATTTGGAGTACTTAAAATTAAAAATGGATATCTTGATTTTAGATTTCATAAATGTCCTTGGTATTTCTATAGACAAATATGAATAGAGATAAAATTTGTAATCTGTGACTTTTTAGGATTATCTTTTATAATTAGTAATCACAGTCTTCGTTACATCTGTTTAAGTGTCCAACATTGCCTACGCTGATGCTGATTTGAGATACTGATGTGTGATACACATTAAAAATTGCTTGGGGGACTAGAAAGATGCTCAACACTGAAGAACATTTGCTGCTTATGCAGAGGACTTGGGCTCTCTTCCCAGCCCCATAGGGCAGCTCAGAATCACATGTAACTTAAGTGCCAGGGCATCCAACTCCCTTTTCTGACCTTTGGGGGTACCAGGCACACAGCTGACACATATGCATATGCACAAGTAAAGTACTCATACACAGAAAAATAATCTAGCCTTTAAAAATATTTTAATTGGTTTAGATATAGACACACTTACATAAAAACCATAAAAAATAGAATCCAGTGCCATTTGCTGGACTCTGAAAGTACCTTCATGTACGCACTTGAGTGCCTGCATACACTCACGCACGCACGCACGCACGCACATACATACATCTATACACAATCAAAAAATATAATCTTTTCTTTAAAAAAGCTATAGCCGCCAGGCGGTGGTGGCACACGCCTTTAATCCCAGCATTTGGGAGGCAGAGGCAGGCGGATTTCTGAGTTCGAGACCAGCCTGGTCTACAGAGTGAGTTCCAGGACAGCCAGGACTACACAGAGAAACCCTGTCTCGAAAAACAAAAACAAAACAAAACAAAAAGCTATAGCCAAGATTTCTTTTTTTTAAATCTATTATATCAATGTAATTTAAAGAACTTATCTAAGTTTCAAACTATTTGCCTTTTCTTTCTGTAGGTGGTTTCAGACACCCTCGCAAGTGTTCTATCACGCAGCTACTGAACACGGAGGAAAGGACGTGTATCCAGGGCAGTGTCTTTGGGAAGGCTGTGAGCCTTTCCAGCGGCAGAGGTTCTCCTTCATCACCCACTTACAGGTATGCTCTCAGGATGCTACCTGCTTAGCATCTCCTCTGCTCAGAGTCAAGATCGTGATGTGTATCTTTTACTTTTTTTCTCCTTAAGGATAAGCACTGTTCAAAGGATGCTCTGCTTGCAGGATTAAAACAAGATGAACCAGGACAAGTGGCAAATCAAAAAACTTCTACCAAGTAAAGAAAATTAATTTACTTACTAATGCGCATAAAGAACAAATAGCCCCTACAATGGTCAGAGCCTGTCTCCCGTTCTTGGCACTGAAAACAAAAAGTAGAAAACTAGGGAGACACAGACCAGCACAAAGAAACCATGCATGGGAAACTCAAGCCTGTAGGCTAACCCAGCTCATAGTACCCAGCATGTGACTTGGCTAAAGCACATAACTGCTCTCCAGAGATAACTCTCCATAGGGGTCTCTTTCATAGCAGCTGCACTGTGTGCTCTGTAGGGAAGCCCCAACTTTGGAAACAAGTCATATCCTGGATTACATATGAAGATTATTTCTATATTATATTTTTAATATCCAGAATTTATGTCTAAAATAATCAGAAATATTTCTAGTTCACAAGTTTCAAAAGAAACCCAAATTGTTAGAATGTGCCCACCAGTGCAGTGTCCACCGCAGCCTTCCAGCACAGCAGGCCATGCAACCTGTCCACTTGGCCAGAGACTGGCATTCTGAACTGTAGCAGCCGTGCAGCCTGCCGTCCTGTGTTTTCCATGAGAATGATGGCACTTTTCCTTATGACTCCTTTCTGTTGCAGTAACGGGTTGAAAGGAAGACTGTTTAAGAAAGCAGTATGATTGCTGTCCTTAGTCTAGGTTCTGATACACTGGGCAGCTTTCTTCCTGATCTAAAATTGCAGGCTGTTTGCTTACTAGGAAGCAAACAGCCAGCTTCTTCATATTACTGTCAAAGATAACTCTACACCTTTGATGCTGTCTTATGCTACAGTTATTGCCTCCTTACCTCTCATAGTAACAGAGATGAACCATGCAGAGCACCTGTTGTTTGCTCTGAAACTGACAGACTGAATGGTGTGCAGCACTGTGTCCTATAATGCCAGCAGTAGGGCAGACAGGGAAAGGCCTGCCTGAGCTCCATAGTTAAGACCCTGTCTGAAAGCAAAGGGAGAGGCTAGAAAACACAAGCCCAAAAACAGCCGATTGTGTGGGCTGGGGGTGGGGCACGGTTGTCTGTGTGCAGCTAACACTGTCTGTCTGATAATTTAGGCAGCCTGCTGTGGGGGGCACAGGCTCTGCTCCAAGAGCCCAGAAGGCCATTGCAAGCCACCCCAGTGCTGCACTCATGGCTCTGCGGAGAGGCTCGAGGAGCCTTGTTTTCCGAGACTTTACAGTAAGTGCCCTTAAAACCCTTCCCCATAGAGGTGTGGCCCTGTGTGATTTAGATCTTTATTCTTTTTTTTTTTTATTTTCCATTCTTTTTAAGGATGAAAAAGAGGGACCAATAACTAAACACATCCGACTAACAGCTGCCTTAATATTAAAAAATATTGGTAAATACTCAGAGTGTGGGCGCAGGTGAGTAATCCATTTCCATAACCAAAGCAAACTGACTGTTTTCATACATGAGTAACATTACCTGTCTCTTACTTGCTGTTTATCCTGATTGATTTGTGAATGTGTCCAAAAACTTATGCTAAGGCTGGGCCCTCATGATCTCTTCAAAGCCAAAAACAGAAAACAAGCCTTTAACCTGTTTTATTGTCAATTTTCTCCCTGGCCTTAGCATTTACAGGAAAAAAAGTTCTCCTAAGGAAGAACCCTAAGAGGGGATTGCCCATTTGCATCATGTCGAATCAGCTCCGTTCCCTCTGACAACGGGTGTTTTAGATAAGCCTGTCAGAGCCAGGAATGTTCGGTGTCACTGTAATACTGTTGATGTTGTATCATTTCTTTCTAGTGGACTTGAAAAAGAGTGTAATCTGTAAGTGTGTCTGGAAAGCAAGGAACGAGGTTTTATCCTTGAGAACCTGTGCTGCCCTGTCTTCTGCAGCAGTGGTTCTCAGCTCCCTCCCCAGTGCTGCGGTCCTTTAATCCAGCTCCTCGGGTCACGGCGACCCGCAGCCTCCCCGTCATGTTCACTGCTACTTCATAACTGTGAGGTTGCTACTGTTATGAATCTTAATGTAAATAGTTTTGGAGATAGACAAGTGAGGGAGTCACAGCCCCCAGGCTGAGAGCCACGGATCTACAGGGTCTCCCCTCAGCCCATCTCCTGTTTACTCCTCCGCACTCTCAGCTAAGCAGCCTGCAAGCTGTCAGTGCCTCTTACTTAATAGACCCATCTCACCAATGCCTTCTAACTGTACCTAGTCACATTGTTTTAGGTATTATAATACTTAAAGTAGATTTTTTTTTCAAAGCATAAAAACTGGAATTAATTACTAAAGAAGGTTAGTTGTACTGTATCAGCTTTTAGGTTTTCGAGTGATGGTATTTTGAAATGAACATACAACTGCATCGTTTCTCCCTCCCGTTTCCTCCAGCTCCTCTAGTGTCTGCCCCAGCCTGCTCACGCACGCACACGTGCACGTTACTTGTATATACATGATTTCAGGGCTGTTGACTTGGGATTAGTTAACCAATTAAGAGGTTCATGCCCAGGGAAGACAACTTTTTTCTTCTCTCAGCAAGTGAAATTGGCTGTAGTTCTTCGTCTGGTAGTAGGCTCCGTACCATATTAGCATGCCTATTGGTCATGTGCTTATTTAGGCAGCTGTGTTGTTAGGCTTCATGGATGTAGTTTCCCTGTCATTTCTCAGAGACACAATCTCATAGCAAATTTCCTGGCTCCTAAAATATCTCTGCCCTCTTCTGTGTTTCTGAGCCTTAGCTGCAGGAGTGTGTTGTGTGTGTGTATCTGTTGGACTGGGTAACACACAGTCACTTTTTCTCTACCTTTGGCTTACTTGTGGTTTTCTGTGGTGGTTACTGCCTGTGGCAAAAGTAAGTTTCTTGGATGAGGAACTAGAGCTACCTCTATCTGTGGGTTAAGCATAAACATTCTAAAGTTAACAATTAGAAATCATGATTTAGTAGTTTCAGTAGTAGGCTCTCTTCTAAGATCTGTGACCTCTGTAGCCCCAGGTAGCTTGTGATGTTTCCAACACCAGGAGTGCTTTCCTTCTCTTGAGTAGGCCTTAAATCTAGATAGCTGTTGGTCACTGCCAAGTTATGTGCCTCTGCTGTGCCCATAGGAGTCTCTTGCCATGCTGACCATTGTTGTGGCTCATAGGCATTACAGCCATGGAGCACTGTGGATTGCTTCCCTGTCTTGTAACCTTACACAGCACCTTCTAGTGCTGTTATGAAATTTAGTCCCCAGGGAGGACTAAATTCTTCATGTCATTTTTCACAAAAGGAAAAAAAATAAAAACTATCCTAAAATTCGTAAAACACCCTGGATAGCCCAAGAAACCTGAACCAAAAGAACAGTGTTAAAGGGATTATAATTCCAGATTTCAGGATATATTGCAGAGCTATAATAATAAAGCCAGAAGCAGTGTATAGTAATGGCACCAAATCATACATGTAGACTACAGAAGCAAAATGGAAGACCCAGGCATGAGCACATGCAACTTCAGAGACGACAAAAGACATTGGAGAACAGAAACATGTGTGACCAATGGTGGCAGGGAAACTGAGTGTCCCAGGCCAAAGAATGAAATTGGACCTGTATCCATCACTCTACATAAAAACTAACCCCAAATGGATCAAAGTAAGTGTTAGAATAAAAACATACATAGTAATCTATAAGATACAAGTGTAGAAAAGGACTTTTTAAAATAGGATCCCATATGCTCAGGAATTAAGGCCAACAATTGACAAGTGGGACTTTATAAAACTAAGAAGCTTCTTTACAGTTAAGAGACAAGCAATCCAGTGAAGAGGAAGCCTACAGAACAGGAAAGAACTTTTCCAAACCTCAAAATAATTCACCAAAAAATAAAATTGTAAAGTCACTAAAACAAATGACCCATTCAAAAAGTAAACTATAGATCTGCATACATTTCTCAAAAGAAAAAATAAAAATGGCTAAATAAATCTTATAAAAATGTTGATTGCACTGTCAATTAGAGAAAAGCAAATCAAATAATTTTGAGGTTTCCTCTCACCCCAGTAAGAATGGCAAACATCAAACAAATGCTGGAGAGGATATGGGGGAGGGAGTCCTCGTTCACACTGTTGGTGGGATTGCAAGCTGCTAAGGCCCTCGGGAAATAAGTGTATAAAATTCAAAAGGCTAAAAATAAATGGGCCATGTTGTCCAGCTCTACCATCCCTGGGCATATGCCCAAAGGACTACACACTGTACTCCAGACGCTTGCTCTGCCTTGTCACTGCTGTTCTGCTCACAGTAGCCTGGAAAGGGGGACAGCCTGAGTGTCTTCAGGTGACAAGTGGAAACAAATGTGATCTTCACTGTGGATACTATTAACATGTAAAGAAAACTGCAACTAGCAGATCAGTGGATGGAACTAGAAAGTATGTTGAATGTGGTAACAGACCCAGGAAGACAAATATCTCAGGAATCATTTTTTGTTAATGTGCAACATGAAAAATACCCAGTTTGATTTTGTGTTGGGGTGTGTTGGTTTGATTTGCTTTGGGTGCTAGAGACTGATACAACACCCAAACATGCTAGGCTAGAACAGGCCTCAGCAAACCAGTGCCTTTGTACATCACAACATGTTCCTCCTCCTTCCTCAGCCTCATGTGCATTGTAGTCTGCTTTGAATCACAGACAAGATCATGGAAGCTCCTACTCACATCAGACTCTTTCATCTTCCTTTGAACTTCATTCCAGGGTTCTGCTGTCCTTCCTCTCAGTATATCCTTCTGGGTTTCTTCGTCTCTGGTTCTGCTCAGATGAGCACTACTTTCTCTAGCCTTTCTTCTTTCTTTTCTCTGTCCGTCCTCCTCCCCCCCTTTTTTTTTTACATGTTTTCTTTGTGTGTAGGAGTTTTGCTATAGGGATGTCTGTGTATCATGTGTGTTCAGTGCCTATAGAAGCCTGAAGCAGGGGCAGGATCTTCTAGAACTGGAGTTAGAATGGCTGTGAGCTGCCATGTAGTTGCTGGGAATTGAACCCAGGTCCTCTGGAAGAGCAGCCAGTGTCCTCCCCACTCAGACTGCTCCCCAACTCCATGTCCTTCCTCATGAGGCATTTTTCTTCCTGTTAAATTTGTTGTTGTTGTTGTTCTGTTTCTCTAGGCTGTCTGTTCTGTAAACAATTTTAACATCTTTCTCTACTAAGCCATGTTCCGGCTGCACTACCTCCCGGATGAACACTAGAGTGCTTTCCAAATTGTACACCCAAGGTTACCACACCGGTTCCTGGTGTCTTCCCCATGCCTTAGTCTCCTCCAGAGCACACTGCCCCACGACTGCATGTGGAGTTCTTTGAAGGTAGAGATTGAGTATTTATTTAAATTGTTGCTTTTCAGCACCAGACATACATGTGAAAGTGATACTCACCCAGTGAGTGTGTGACAGACAGAAGAAAGGAGACTAGCAAGTCCCTTTTTTCCTACGGATCTAATTGGAATTTGTGCGCTGAATTAGAATTCCCAAAGAACGTTTCCTTAGAGCTGCTCCTAACATCTTGAGTGCATGGTAGGGGCTCAGATGGCAGAGCCTGGTTCCCTGACCAGAAGTCCTGTGCTGTGCTTGTGCTCTGGTTAACTTCATATTGTGCGAACTCTTGTCTTCCAGATGTCCTCTGGCATATCAGTGCTTAGGGTGTAAGAATAGTTGGACCCTAATAGTGTCAGCCACCATCAGGCAAGACTATGGAGGGCACATCACAGGGATTGCAAGTCTGAAGTCAGCCTGGGATGCCTGTGAGACACGTGTGTCCCTCTGGTGAACATCTCCTGTGTTGCTTGAGAGCACTGAGCATCTGGGAGAGCCCTGCATGTGAAGGAGCTAGCAAGGAACCCATTTGCCCGTGGAGTAGTACTAAGACAACCTTCTGTTTTCATAACGTGAGGTCAAGAGCTAGATGGTGGCTTCCCTTTACTCCTCCACATAGTTCCCTACACTATGGAAGATACTAAGGTTTTTGTGAGGGTGTTTTGTTTTGATGTCAGGATCTGTTAGTATAAGTAATGCCTTCTGATTAAGTTTCAGCTCTGGAGAAGTCTCAAGATTTGTCTTCTTTTGCTAACTATATACTTAGATCTTATTTGAAAATCAAATAGTGCTTTTTAAAATTTTTTTTTAATTTTTGTTATATTTTGTATGTATGGGTGTCTTGCCTTGAGCTATGTTCCCCATTTGTATGCCTGGAGCCAGTGGAGGTCAGAAAAGAAGAACATCCAATCCCCTCGATTGTTGTGAGCTACATACCTATCCACTGGTCTGAAGTTGGGCTGGCAGCCCAATAGAGCAGAAGAGAGACCCCAGAGTACACCTCACACAGCTGAGGGATCTTTAATAAGGGAGCCAGCCTCTCAGTCTCTGGGAAAACGAGACTTGTATCTGTGAAAGAAACTGAACAGCTGATAGTGCCATATATATCTTAGCTCAAAATAGATCAATGAGTTTTAGCAATAAATGAGCTAAAACTACTAGCCAGTTAGAAGGCATGCGGCAAAGGCTTCCTGTCATTGGACTTCCTGTCATTGGTTCTACCAAATCAAAAGCAGAGCCAACAGAATGCAGGCAAACAGGACTGCATCAGAAGTAAAACGTGCATAAGAAAAGACATTGCCAACAGTAAATGGCAACCCTGAGTGAGAAAAAGTAATTGAAAAATCACATATTTAGTAAGGGGTTAATATTGAGACTGTATACAAAAGTCTTAACTGCTGAGGAAACCTGCAACAGCTAGCTCCTTAGGAAGAGAAAACAGTTGTAGTATTAAAGTGGGGCGTTACGAAGCCTTAAAAGGAAGAGTGCTGATGCATGCCAGAGCCGTGAACCCTGAGGTCATCCTCTGAAGTAGAGCAGGCACCGAGGGCTGGGTCTCAGTTCTTTCTATATGATTACCAGAACAAGCCTAGACAGACCGATCAAGGCAGTAGTTGTCAACCTGTGGGTTGAGACACTTTAGACAAATCTCTGTCTCTAAAAAGTGACATTACAGTTCATAATGGTAACAAAGTTACAGGTGTGGAATATCAACAAAAGTGTTTTGGTTGGGGGGCAGCACAACATGAGACACTGACTGTATTAAGGGGTCACCGCATTAGGAAGATTGGGAAGCACTGCATTAAGTAGAGAGAATGAGTGAGAACTGCTGTTTCATAGCTATAGAATGGTGTATTTGAAGATAGAGACAGCGGTTACACTGTAGGATCAGTGCACTTACATTATCAAAGTGGGAAACTTCATGTTACGTTTCCATAAAAGGTAATGAAAAAACAAGAAGAGAGTCTTGGGAAGAATGGGAGGTGACAGCTGCTGTGCTTGAGCTTCTATTTGGAATGAAGGAAATACTCAAACGTAACTGTAGCCATGCTTGCACAATTAGCAATGAGTTGTTTTTAGTGTGTAAAGTCATGTCACAGTAAACTGCCTTTCAGTAGAATTGAGGAAACCATCAAGGAGGCAGTCACATGCCCCCTTCTTGCCTCTCCCCCGCAGCTTCATGAATTTGAGCAGATTCTTCTGGTATTTATTGTTTAAGAATATGGCTGTGTGGGGCTCGAGAGATGGCTCAGTGGTAAAGATGCTGGCTGCTCTTCCAGAGGATCGAGGTTCAATTCCCAGTACCCACATGGTGATTTATAACCGTCTGTAACTTTAGTCCCAGAAGATTTGATGCCGTCTTCTGGCCCCAGAGACATCAGGTCACCAGGCATTCACATGGTACACAGACAAACATGCAGTCAAAAGATTCTTACACATAAAAATGTTTAAAGATACATATATCTGTGTTCTCATTCCCCAATCTGTGTTGTCTAGATAAAGAATTCCAATTTGGAAAGTGGTTTTGCTGTGGCATCTTCTCCACCTGTGCTTCTAAGTCTAGTGGCATTTTGGGTCACAGTTTTTTACATGTGATCTTATTTTTCCACTCAGAGTTCTAATGTATTTCTTCTGGCTTTCTAAAATTTAATAACTATGATACTTTGTAGGTTATTTTAACTGCTACCCCAAAGTTGTACATATCAATGGGGTGTTCTGTGATATTTGGATACATACACGCATTACATAATGTGTAAGGCCTGTCTTCATCCTTTTATTATTTCTTTATGGTAAAAAAACCCTCAGATTCCTTTCTTCTACCCCTTTGAAATGTATACCTTACTTTTCATGCAGTAGCACAGCAGAGCCTCTGTCCCAAACAGATGAACCTTTCTCCATTTTCCTTCCCCTTCGCTCCTTGGCGTCTCTAAGTACCATCGACTGAACTTGATTAAGGTTAACCTTTGGCGTTTCCATGCATGAGGTCATTTAATACTCGCCTTTCTGGGCCTGGCTCACTTCATGTAATGAGTGGCAGTGAGCTCTGGACACACTCTGTTTGTATGTTTTGTGCTGTTTGTTTTAGTGGCTGATTAGCATTTTGTTTATGTGTGTACCATGTTGTCTTATTCATTCATTAGTTGATGGACATTTAAGATGTTTCCACTTCTAGCTTTTAGGAATGGTATTGTAGTAAACATGACAGAGTGGTTTTATTTTGTTAGCTTTTCATTAGTGCAGATGTATAGAACAAGTTGCAAGCAGAGATCTTGGAGAAAAGAGGAGCAGGTGGAAAAGAAAAAGATTGCCTTTAGAGTGTGGTAAACGGGGCTGGACAGACAGCTCTGCGGTGTAAGATTATTTCTAAAGGACATGGGTTCAGTTCCCAGCATCCACATGGCAGCTCACAACTGTCTGTAACTCCAGTTCCAGGGCATCTATTACCTTGACACAGACATACATGCTGGTAAAAAAAAAAAAAAGATGCACATTAAAGAAAAATAATTCAAAAAAAAATGGAAGAAAAACCATAGTGAGCATCTTCTCAGTGGGAGCATTTGACAGGAGGCTGGCTCATCCCCTGACCTTACTTCCTCCAGCTTAGAGCACACCACTCAACCCTCGTGTCCATATGTGAGTACACGTGTACACATACACACACACACACACACACACACACACACACACACAAACACGTTATCAGAGTGTCAGTGCATTGATGAAGTTAACTGCTTTCCCAAAGCCTCCACAAAACAGACTTTAAATACCTCTTGAGATCTAGACCTAAGAGTTGCCTTTTCTGTGAGAAGTATATAGGGGTAAGGTATCTGTACTGTTTTTCTGACATGTAGTGATTTATATTCTCACCAGCAGTTTCCATGGTTTTGTCTTTGATAGTCAGTCATCGTGGTTAGAGTGAATGGGTATAATGGCTTCTTTTGCGTTTCTCTGGTGACTGATGCTCAGCCGTCGTTATGTCTCCAGTAAGGAGGTGACTATTTTGGTCAGTCACCTATTCTTGGTTACTTGGATTTTGCTTGTTGAGATTCTGGTATCCAAGATGGCCTGAATATTAATCCTCTGTCAGCTGCACATTCTACAACTAGCTTCTCGACCTTGAGAGTTGTTCCCATTGCTAGTCAGAAACTTGTCAGTTAGTAGTTAGCTAGCTAGCTGGTTGGCTGTTAGTTTCCTGTGCTTTTTGGAATTTTCCCTAAAGCCCATTCCCATAGCCCAAGGTGTTGTGCTGTATTTTCTTTTTTTTTTTTTTTTTTTTTTTTAAATTTTATTTATTTATTATATGTAAGTACACTGTAGCTGTCTTCAGACACCCCACAAGAGGGCATCAGATCTCATTACAGATGGTTGTGAGCCACCATGTGGTTGCTGAGATTTGAACTCATGACCTCTGGAAGAGCAGTCAGTGCTCTTAACCACTGAGCCATCTCACCAGCCCGTGCTGTATTTTCTTGGGACAGAAATACCTTACAGATGAGTTGCATTGTTTTGAATTTGTTTTGATTGTTGACAGTCTACTTGTGGGCCATCTCTGTTTCTGTTTTCGCATCTTCTTCGGGTGGCTGGTGATGCGCACAGTCCTTCAGTTCTTCTGTTTCTATGTCTGTGACAGTACTGTGCTGCTCTGGATGCAGGTTCTGGGGTTTTATTTCAGTGAGCTCTTTAGTTGAATCAGTGCATTGAATATGAATCCATACACTTTAATAATGACAAGTTTTCATGTTTCTTTCCTTTCTTTGGGTTTAAATTTTTTTCCAGTCTCTTCAGGAAATCTTTTTTGTTCAGTACTCAGACCTGTTGAGTTTGCTGTCTTGTCATCTCTCTGGAGGATGTTTATACTTGTGGTTTTTCAGTTTTTCCTGTTCTTTTATACAGTTGTTCTTTTCTCAAATGTTTTGAGTATTTTAGGGTTTCCTCTGTATTTTAAGAATAAAGCCGGGCAGTGGTTTCACACCTTTAATCCCAGCACTAGGGAGGCAGAGGCAGATGGATCTCTGAGTTCCAGGACAGCCAGGGCTACACAGAGAAACCCTACCTTGAACCCTCCTTCAAGGCCCTGTTCTCAAAATGCAGCAAAGAAAGTGTGTCAGAGTGCCGAGTTCTGGCTCCCTGCTTCTTTAAGTGATCTTAGTGAGCTGGCTTGTTTATATGCAGTCCCCCAATGTCAGTTCTGTAGGGAGGGTTTGTTTTTGTTTTCTCCATGAAGAACCTCTGATTTTCTCACCTTTTGTAGGTAGGCAGTTTTCAGAACAGTTACCATGAGGGCTTGCATTCTGGAAATGAGAGGGAAGAAGGTCCCTCATGTCTCTTAAGCCTGGTTTCCACTGACTGACTCTCCTCCCCCTCTCCTACACTGCCCATTTCGAAAATCTGTATGTTTTGTTTTGCAAGAAAATAAATTTATTGAATTTTGGTGCTTTTGGTAGGATATAAACTTTTCAAATTGTTTGGTTTTCCTAAAAGGTAATTTGTATCTTAAAAAATGTTTCTATTAATACAACTTAGACCAGCATATGAAATTGAAAATTCCAGAAAAAAAAGAGAAGGCTCTGGATATAGCTGTGTCCAGAGGTAAAAGCATGTATGGGACCCTAAGTATAATCTCCGGCACAGCCGCCCCCCCCCCCCCCCAGTGTTTTCTTTGGTTTTGAGACAAGTCTCTCTCTATATAACCCTGGCTAGCCTAGAATTCTACATAGATCAGGCTGGCCTCGAACTTAGAGGTCCATCTGCCTCTACCTCACAAGTGCTGGGGTTAAAGGCACATGCTTCTCAGCTGAGCTAAGTTTGGTTATTGTTTTATTTTTATAGAAAAATCATATCATTCTCAGTTGATTTTAAAGTTTGTTAAAATTTTGAGAAGTCATGTTTAAAGAGTCCAGAAAGCAAAATTTTCAATTTTTGTAAAGTAGTAACCCTCAGACACAACAGTAAAGTCCTACTAGTCCCACAGAACCCTTCCCCACCCTCACCAGCCAGCCTCTTCCTCCCCCTCTCATCTCTCCCAACTTACCATTGTCCTAATCAGGTTATTTTAAGTGACTTTAACTTGATCAGACAATGGGGTTTTCACAACAGAAATTGATGAGATTGATTTCTGGGGTTGCATGTAGCAGTGCTGTGTTCATATTACTGGGTTACAGAGTTAGGATTCCTGGTTTGTTCCTTTGGTAGCCACATTTTGTTCCTAGTCATGGAGAGTGAACTGGGGGCCTTGTACATTCTGTGCAACTGTTCCACCACCAAGCTATCCCCAACCTTCCACATTAAGTGTGAAGTCAGAATTCCATGAATGACTTCTCTACAGGGATTTTTTTCACACTTTGAGTAATATCTTCACCTCTTTTCCTCCTGTTTTTTGTTCTTTTTCTAAGGTGTTTTTAATCATCTTAGTTTCACCTACATTTATGTATATGTGCCACAGAGAAGTCAGAAAGGGTCATATTCCCTAGGACCAGTTACAGTAAACTGTGAACCACTTGACATGGGTAATCGGAACCAAACATGGGTCCTTGGCAAGATCAGGCTGTTAACCACTGAATGATCTCAACAGTCCCTTCTGGTTTCTTTTTCTAGGACTTTAATGAAAATAGTGAAGTTCTTGGGAATTCTCATTGTTGTGTGACTTGTCTTCCACATGTTAAAAATGAAAGTCATCACACTTAAGTCCAACTTGAAATGACTGTAAAATGAACATTCTGTTCATTGCATAGCTTGAGTATTGACAGTTGCGTGTTCTTGCCTTAGTCTCCAGCCCTTCTGTTCTCTCTTCCATCTAGCTGCTTCCTCCTTGTCCTCCTCAGCCCACAACTCTTTACTGGTGACACTCACTCCCACTGTCTTATAGTCATAACCACATCAACTGTGACCTTTGTAGTAGAGCGTTCAAGTTCATAAATGTGTTTGTTGCTTGCCAACAATTTTCTGACTTGTGAAATTCGTAAAATCCCAAATGAAGATACAAAAATACGCTGTGTAACATTCTGCGGCTACAGACCCTGACCAGCTAACGTGTCAACTGAGTTTGAGGTGCAGCAGTTGGTCTTATTTTACTAATGAGTGAGTCGTTATTAGTAGTTTGAGCCTCCTCTTTCTACAAAGCTGTATCACACTGGCTTGAGTGTGAGAATGTAGGATATTTTTATTTTAGTTGTATAATCTGTGATAAGGAATCTTAACTATGATCCTGGAGACTGACAATCTGTGTTTCGTTTTGTTTTCTAGATTGTTAAAGAGACATGAAAACAACTTATCAGTGCTAGCCATTAGTAACATGGAAGCTTCCTCTACCCTTGCCAAATGCCTTTATGAACTTAATTTTACAGTTCAGAGTAAAGAACA
>NW_021620648.1:1726485-1743985 GCF_004785775.1 Grammomys surdaster | reverse complement strand
ACCTGACTAATGGATAACACGGACTTGGTGGGGACGCAGCTGAATGCTCCTGCAGTCCAGGCCCTGCAGAACCCTCGCAGTCATGAAAAGGTGCTCCTTGCTAGACAGAAACTTGCTGACTTCCAGTATTGTTATTTTTGTCTAAAGTTCTGTAAATACAAGCTTTAATGTTATCTTTGAGAAATCTATGTAAATAATAGTCAACAGCATAGAGACTGTACAATTCTGTGTTATATATGTGCCTAGTGCTCTGTTGGCACTTAATAAATTTTAAGTAACAAAACTGAAGATCATATAGTGAAGGCATATTTTTCTTCCGACTTGAGACAGGATATGACTATATATTAATGAGACTCAATAAACCAAGCCACACGTGAAAACTTGTCTCATTACTTTATAGCCATGCCATGTATGTTTTTTAAACCAGAAAATGACAATAAAACTGATTTTTGAAATGAGTGTTTTGGATAAGTGACTTCTGTCCTGATCTTATAACTAAGGTGCTAAAGACAAAATGCGAAGCTCTTCCCCAAAGGAAGACAAGAGCGGAGCTTCAGTGTCAGCTACACAGGCCGCCTCACACTGCTCACACTGTTCTCTTCCCAGACAGTAGAAGGCATCATCTATAGCCAGCTACTGTTAACCACTCATACTGCACTTGACTAAACTCGGGCAATCAAATCCTTGGAATTAGCCTCCTTCTAAGGCCACAGAAGAGAAGAGACCGACCAAATCACTGGCTGCTTCCTTCATAGCCAGTAAACTTTATCTGGCAAAGATTTCCATTCCCTGAATTGGTTTGGAAAAAAAAATGCAAAGGGACAGTATCAATGTAAGTGGATTAATTTCCTTTGATAATACCACCACACTTAAGTATTAAAAGGACGGTGAGATAGCTTGTTCTGAAAATGCTTCTAACACAAGCATGAAGATCTGAATTAATGCCCAGAACCTATGCCAACAAGATGAAGATGAGGACTACCATCCAAGGTTGTACACACAATTAACTAGAGGTTTTCATCTACAATCAGTATTTTAAATGAACTAGGACATAACAAAAACCATACAATACAGTATTATACTGTACAGCAAACCTTAGTTCAAGCACTGCTCACATAGAGAGTGGCAGCCCCCCCAAGGCTTCCTATCTCGTCTCTGCCTCAGAAACAATTACCCTGAGGCAGTTGCTTGGCAGCTTAAATATTCATCTCTAAATACTATGGTTTTTGAGTTTAGAGACGGTAGTGTGATTCACTGGTACTACTGAAGTGACACCACTAACACAGCTGAACAGCACACGCTACGAGAGTTTAGGCTGGTTTTGTCTATTATAAATTATAAATGCTGTCTCCTTATATGCTTGAGCATGTGTTCCTACTGTGCAGTTACTTGGAAATGGACTTGAAGTTATTGTATAGTAAATTACTGTCATGGAGTTTATGGTAACTCAGGTAAATCAGGGTCCAAATTGGAGTCTAGGTCATGATCCCTAATGGCAGAGTAGTCCTTGCCCTCCCGAACACATCCATTTCTTAAAACAAAAGTTTACGTTCCTTTGGGAAGCTTGTAATAGCACTGTTAGTTAAGTGTGCTGCTGATGCTGGACATTAGAGGAACTGGCCTCTGCAGCTGACAGCCACTTTGAGAGGACCAGAACCCGTTTCCGTCACCTCAACCAAGAAGCCTACGCACAAACTGTCCTTAATGGAGAGGGTATTCTACAGGCACTACAGAAACTGGTTAATTGGATGAAAACAAAATTATCTTGGGTTTGGCCAAACCTAAGGAGGAGGTGGCTTTTTAAAACCTGGAGAAAGAAGCACAAAGGACACTATAGTCACAAATAAGATAAGTTCTATCCCTGCCTTTCTCTTTCCTTTCTTAAAATGCAGCTGTGTCTGTGCTACCCGGTCAGGAAGAGACAATTTTAAGACAGCCCACATAGCAGAGTACACTGGGAATCCACGCAGGTGCTATTGATTTCACGAAGGCAGCTTGTTAGTTTTGACTCAATATTCATATAAACTTTTAAAAAAATTCTCATTCTTAATTATGCGTATGTTTCTCAGGGTGGGTATGTGAATGCCAGTTACAGGTAGGTGTTGAGCTTCATGCTGTGAGTTCTGGGATCTGAACTCAGGTCCTGTGTTCAAGCAGGACACATCTTAACTACTGAGCCATTTCTCCAGTACCTCAAATACATTTAAGGAAATGTTACGGCTTTTTTAAAAAAAAAACAATGGCTTTAAAATTTAATGTTTCATACTCTGAGAGTATTAATAAAAGTGAAAAAAAAAGAAAAACCAGGATGTGGCTTCTTGGTAAAGAACTTCCCTAGCACGTATGTTCAAAGCTCTGAATTAAATGTCCCACATTACCTGAGAGAGAAAGTGAAGGGGCGCAATCAGAACAGGCTCACCTTCCTCACTCACCTGTGCCAAGTGAGCTGCATCCTCCTGCCTCGTTCACTTGTTTTAGCTGCTCTTCCTGTTCTGCCTTGAGATTTACATACCAGTCAAGCACAGAGGGAGGTGTCTAAACTCTGAATTTGGTGCCATCACTAAGTAACCATGAAATTAGATAATGGTTCATCTTTATACACTTCAATTTTCATAATACTAGAATTGGCATTATAAATTAAACAAGGAACACAAATGGTAAAAGTCAATAAATATACTGTTACTGTACTATGGCAATATCAAATTTAACGTGAAGAATCAAATCCTGACATACGAGAGGTGTGTATGTGATGATGAACAATTGAATATTCATAAAGTCCCTATGAAGAAGTCTTAATCATGTTCGGTACCAACATCAAAAGCAGAATTAGCAGCTAGAGAGACGGCTCAGCAGTTGCTGCTTTCAGGACTGGAGTGGGGTCTTAGCACCCATAGGCAGTTCACAAGCCCCATAACTCCAGTTCTGGGGAACATGATGCTCTTTTCTGGCATGGTGCACAAAAAGAAAGGCTATAGAAAGACAAAGGGTAGGTTCAAATAAATTAAACTCCCCTGAGAATGAATTATCCAGATTTAAAATATGAATATTCTGAAATGCAATGCACCAGAGTACACAAAAATAGAAGGTATAATGGTTAATCACAAAGGGAGCTTGCTAGGACAGTTAAAAAACAACTGCACGTGACCTGACACTGCTTACAGAGAACAGATAGTGTATACACATACTGACAGCAAGATGCATCTTTGTCCTACAAGGCAGGCAGGCACAGAGCAATCCAGAGCAATGTTCACACCAAGAAACGGGACATGATATGCACTCTGCCACAGCCTCATAAAACTAGATTGACAATGGAAAGAAACATTTTTTGAGTGTCTCTCTATAGACCAAAAAAGAAAAAAAAATCACCTTAAGTAAGCAATACCAGTAATAATTGAAAACATACAAATGTAAAATTTGTGAATCTTTAGCAAAAATTAATGAAAAGTCAATTCTACAAGAAATTATTCATAAATAACAATGTAAAATTGATATAAAACTTTATCTACAAAAATGCTCTCCTATAAACAGCTTTGGGTTGTTTTTGAGAATATCTTGTAACCCAGGCTGACATCAAACTCATCTGATGATCTTGAATTCCTGACCATCCTTCCTCTGCCTCCCAAATCCTGAGATCAAGGATCCATGCCCTACACCTGGACGCAAACATTTTAAGTAAAACTTTGTACTGTACTAATTTACATAATCACATTTGTAAAAATAACATTAGGCATGGTAGTGTATACCTTTAATCCCAGAACTCTGGAGGCAAGGCAGGATCTCTGTGAGTTTTGAGGCCAGCCTGATCTATGTCAGTGAGCTCAAGGCTAACCAGGACTACATGGTAAGACCCTGTCTCAAAAAAAAAAAAAAAAGAAAAAAACCGAAGCAAAACATCAAACAAATATCCAGTATCAAGGGACTGTTTTCAAAGTACATCTGTGTAACATAATACTATACAGTCACCAGGAGTCATGCTGTCAAGTTAATTTTTATTAAAATGGAATATTCTCAATACATTAATTGAAAAGAATAGGTCATAACATATAATGTGCATTGAAGCCAGGCTTGGAAGAAGTTAACTTTGGTAGAATTACAGAATTTCTTTTTGCTTTCCAGTCTCTTCCATCTTTAGAAATTACTCAGTGTTTTAAATTTCCTACAGTGATTAATTTAATTAGGAAAACTATTAAAATATATGTTTATAGCTAACTCTGACCTTTTTATTGCCTAGATATTAATGTGATCATGATGCTCATTACTTTGGTAAAAATCCAAGAAATACTTCAACACATTGGAAATGGTTTAAATTGATATAAAAGTCATCATTTCTCAGAAAACTTAATAAAATTTTAAAGATACTACTTTGTTTAGCAAAAAAAAAAAGTATTAGGATATATTACAGACCACAATCTGGCTTTAAAGTGTTTCAGCAGACAACACTGCAAGTCATACTGTCTCAAACTCAGGGCAGCCACTGTGCTTGAAGCCACGGCTCTGGGTGGAATGGTCAGCGGAACACATCATGGCCATTTGAAGGCAGATAATGGAGAAGACGTAGCAGCCAGTTACCAGAATAGCAACAAACAATTACAAAACCTTTGGAATGTTAAATAATGAGTGCATATCCTGGCGTTTCTACAACCCAACACATGGATCCCTGTGACTGGCAAGTTAAAGGGTCCATGGCTCCAAAGGCCAAGTCAATACTGAGTAACAACCAAGAGGACCTGCAATCCCCCAAACTGTGTTAAGTTCATATACGTGCAAAACTAATGTGGATTTCTGAGAGGAAAAAAAAAAGCCCAAGAATGCAAAAGGAATGCTCTTTTTTAACACAAAGCATGCGTTTTCTACTTCAGTCTGAATATATTTCTAATACATTTCTAATCCAGTCAGAATATATTCTAGTGTTAGAATATATTAGAAATAAGCAGCTATTCTGAATAGTTAGCTATTCTGAATAATTATTCTGAAGTGCCCTACCAGATACAGAACACATACCTGTTTAATTTCAACAACAGTGGAGCTCTACAAAGCATGGGCCCTTAACACTTCACACAACCTCCACTTTTCCCCCAAACGCTAACACATGTTTAGCAAGAGCTAAATGGTATAAAACAAAACTTAAGTCGACATTTAACCCCCAGGAGTCAGCAGAACAATGCAGGGAGCGCATGTGCTGCATCACTAATGAGGACAGACAGCGCTGCCACACCAAGTTCGTACCACTGTTCAGGGACCCTGAACTGAAAGAACACGGCGTGCCACTGGTGTTTGGAACTGTCTTCCAAACTTCTTCTGCCATCATAATCTAAACACAAACTTTAATTAAAAATGTAAAATGTTACATCATAAATGCCAAGAAATGTAGAAATGAAGATCAAAACCTTTTGGAAATGTCTTAGGACTGTAACCATAACCTAACAAAGCTTGTTCCTAGTGTACTCACTATGGGCTAAAATCTCAAAATTAGCCTTCCTTTCAAAGCTAGATAGAAAGCATTATGTTTGCCTGTACTCTAGTACAGTCTCACAGCGACTGACCGCTGTCCTTGTTAGTGAATGGAAGGCCTCAGTGAGCTTACCCTGATCCATCACCATATTACTGGGACGGCATCTCAGCTATTTAGTATCTATTGAAAATTGTAACTGCGATCAAAGTTTGTCATAGACAGGCTTTTCTTTCTAGATGTCAATCAAAGTAACAGTGCCATAAGCGCTGCGAACTTACTTTTCATAAGCATCAGCATATTAACATATCTCAATGCTTTTAAAAAAAAAACCCAAAAACCAAAAAACTCTAGTCCCTTATACCTATGTAAAAAATAGCATTACTTTTAATGCTATTAATCTTCCTTTCTTCTGTCAGACACACTTTAACAAATTAACACTTTATTCACTGTAAACCATTAGGGAACTTCTTAAGTGTGGGAAGAATCTCACTATGATACCATGACAAGGGGAGCAGCAACCTGAAGCCAAGGAAGCAGGTCTTGTATTCCATGCTAGCCCTCCCAAAGGGAGCCTTTCTCTAGTTGGCACAAATAATCTAACATCACTGATGTATATAGGAAGGTATAGGGAAGAGCACAGCTGGGTTTGGTTTTGTTTTTTAAAGAAGTAGCTTTTTCCCAAATTAGTCTTCTGAATTCAACAAAGCTGTGAGCTGCAAAGTTGTAATGTAGCACATCAAACCACTAACTTTCTTTTTCCTAGATTGGGAGAGAAGAGCACAAAAGCTGCACAGTGTGACCTTTTACCTGGTGATGAAAAGGTGAGGGGTGCCTGCAGGTCTGAGGCTAATTCTTACTCGTGATGATTTGCTTCTATCTAAGCCACTCACTCAGATATGTGCTTCACAAAAATGTATCTGGGACCTGTACTTAGCATGTTCTACTAGTGTTAGATGTATTTAGTAGTCATACACTGTTTAAATGTCTACAGTGAGAAGGGGCGAGGTCCTAACATCACACTTTTTCAGCCTGACAGAATAAATGTATTATACAGAGATATAGACATCTCTTCCACAAGTTTCTGGTTTATGCATTCCACTGTTCTCCTAAAAAGCTATCCATTTTTCAGTATCCACATCAGAGCACATTCCTGATAAAAACGCACATTCCATTACACCCTTGGTTTTCCCTTGAATTTGTTTTATTGGGGTTTGGGGTAAGATATAGAAGTTGCAGTGCACAGCTGTATTTTGAACAAAACATATCCTACAATAAAAAAAATAATTTTATCAAAACCAGATTTCCATCACAGTTGTGTATAATCTCAGTAAGGTACACGCTGAATTGCACTTTATAGACATTGCGACAGTGTCCTTGACAGTGCTCCTCCTGTCAGCCTATATTTTTTTCCGTTGACATGGGTTCTTCCAGAGTTTTCTTCTGGCTTCCCTTCCGTGAGTATTTGTACTTGTCTACGTATGCTTTAACCAGATTTGCCACTTTAGTAGAATTTACTTCTCCGCTCTTACTATGACAAACCTAAAAAACAAGGGGGAGATGTTTTCATGCTCAATGCCGAAAGGATGGCACTATGAAAACCCGACAGACAAGCAGCGTGTCCTCATGTGCACACCTCATATGGCTCACTCAAAGGTAAGGGAACAGACGAGGACAGGCGGTCTTTATTACAGCAGAGGTGGGTACAATGCTCCACGCTGTAGCTACACTTACTTTGTCCACTGCCTTCCGCACGATCTCTTTGTACTCTTCCTTAGTGATGTCTTTATTCTGATAAAATGGCTTAATAGCCAGTTTCACCTCCTGTGCTGCTTTCTCTTGAATTTGCAATTTCTGATGAGAAGAAAATGTGTAATTATTATCTGCCAGTCTTAGACTCTCAAATGCTTTCTAGAAATTTATGAAATTGAAAACAATGCACTTAGACACTATAAGGAACTTTTCAAATGCTATAAACAATGCACACACATATCGAACATTTCTAAACATGATTAGGTAATATTAGCAGTAACTCACCAAGCATCAAGACAAAATCCAATGTTTGAATTTCAAACTCCCAATAACAAACCCCCTCCACCTCTCATAAAACCCAAGCTGTTATTTGTCCATCTTTACTATATACAGAATTGTGTGGTTGCTCTCAACCTTCAACTTGCCTTGTCTGTCCTCGAGCTATCTGCGCTGGCTTCCACTGTAACACTTACTTTGCTTTCTGCCAATTTTACAGCAGCGTTAGAGGCTTGGACGTGACTTGATGACGAAGTATTACCAGAACTTGGTCCCTGAACTGATCCCATGTTTGCTGGGGCTGCTGACGGAGCAGGCAACACTTGTGTATTCATGTTATTACTTACATGAGAAGCACTCGAAATGCCCTGTTTTAAAGAGTTAAATATCTGTCAATAGAGTACTGTATTGAAAGAAATCTTTATGTCATATATCAGTAGTGACAGAAAAACAAAGTGATCCAACCTTATTCTTAAGAGAAGTACTTATTTTAGGAAATGTATACATAAAGGGCCAGTTGAAGAAAATCGAATGTATTCTTAAATAAAGCCTTTATTTCAATCTCAAATGTCTTTTAAATTATGTAGACAGAGACAGCAAAATGGTCTGGAGAGAAAAAGTGCTTGCCACACAAGCCTGAGGACCTGAGTTCAATCCCTGGGACCTACGTGATAGGGAGAGAATCGGCTCCTCAAGTTATCCTCTGACATACACATCCTCACGTGATAGCATGCACCAAGTCCACACTCACACACATACAGCAAGAGAAAATAAAATCAGTAGAAAAATATAACCAGTATCAATAAAATTACAATCACCAAAATGTCTGCCAAGTGTCTGCATTTCTGTCTCCCACAGCGACTCTTCTCTTAGCGCAGTAAACTTACAATGAAAACACAGCAGGCGATAACGGATAATGTCCTTATCCAAAGTTTACCCAAGCAAGACTCCAAGCATTCACTAGTCCCAACTACCTTGCTCCCAAAAGCCTTTAAAATTGGAAGGAAATTTTTTAATGTGAGCTCAAACCTGATAACTAGAATTCACTAATTTGATGAAGCCAAACAACAACAACAGCAATGACGAGCATCAGCTTGCATGGTCTTGGCCAATTTTCTAGGGGTGGGAATGGGACTTGGCAGAGGATAATGAAAAGGGGTTATGATGAGTAATTTACCAAAAATATAACCAAATGTACCACTGTTTCTACATGCAAGGAATCCCTTTCTTCAAACATCTGTCCCTAGTTCCTATAAGGACTGCTGACTTAACTCAAGCTAAGAACATACCTGCACTTGTTTCCCATCTGGTTGTGACACGATGTAGCTGACCTGCTGGGACGGTGGGGGAGGAGGTGGTGGTGGCGGTCCCTGAGGTATACTTGCAGGGGCTGCAACCTGCATGAGAGGTACTCCTGTGTGGAGATGCAGGGGCATTGGAGGGTGCATGGTGAATGGGTTCCGCTGCATGTTCATCATAGGAGCATGAACACCCACTGGGTATGGGAAGATACCCATAGGCTGATGCTGGGCATTCACTGGAGGCTGCAGTACGCTCATGTGTGGCTGCATCATATTTACAGGCAGCTGAGAACCATCAACTTGATTTGTTTGGTCTTTTAAGTTAGAATCTGTCAAAAGAAAAAAGGCTTGGTAACAACAAAAAAAATGACATTATACTTATCATAAACACAGAATCAAATAGCAAAAGGCTCAGGACAACAAAGCCAGAAGCTACTTATTTAATCTTGTCATTTTAAATATGCAATCAATTTTTAACAACAAAAAATGCTCATAATAACTAATGTCAGTTTACATAGCAGAATCAAACTTAGCATAGAAAGGTAAGAGGTGTCTCATATTTTTTAATCCCAGCACTCAGGTAGACATCTCTGAGTTTTGAGGCCACCCTGTTCTACTTAGAAAATTATAGCAAGGGCTACATAAGGAGACGCTGTCTTTAAAAAACGAAAAGGAAAAAAGAAAAGAAAAAATTAAAAATTACTAATTCAAAAGACTAGTTTTAAAAAAAAAAATCACATAAAATTAGGGAAGTTATACCAACTGAGTATTTTCAACAGCTTTACTTTTGTTTTAGAAACATATGAAACACAAGTTAAACTATGTATAATAACACCCCAAACTCCTTTTTTTTTTTTTTTTTGGTTTTTCGAGACAGGGTTTCTCTGAGTAGCTCTGGCTGTCCTGGAACTCACTCTGTAGACCAGGCTAGCCTCGAACTCTCGAGGCTCAGAAATCCGCCTGCCTCTGCCTCCCAAGTGCTGGGATTAAAGGCGTGCGCCACCACCGCCCGGCCCAAACTCCTTTAATATGGTCTCTTATAGCCAGTTCCAGGCTAGCTAAGGCTATACCATGAAACCCTGTCTTTTTTTTTTTTTTAAATGTAGTATGTAAAATAAATGTTGATTTATTAAGTATTTGTATAATTAAAAGTGACTTACAAAAACTGGAATTCGGTATAATTTTAGCAAATATTGAGGTAAAGATCATTTCGATTCAAGCTGTTATGCTCAGTGCCTTTTTCCCCCCCAAGTTAAACATTAAGAACGAGCAAAGAATGTTACCCTGCTCAGGTGTTTCCTCTTCCTGTCTCATCCACGCAGACTGTGGTCCTGAAGAATTCCTGCCACGCCGAGAGTAGTAGTTCTGCACATCTGCTGGCAGAGTCTTTCTTACTGCCCAGCTAGATGCAGATGTCCACCCCGACCTGTCCGCTGGCGTGCCGAAGGACAGATCTTGCTCATTTTTCCGCTTACAGGGCTGCTGCTCCACAGACTTGAAAGAGTCGCCCCCTGAGAGGGGGGTACGGCTTTGCCACCTGTTCTCGCTCTGATCACTACTACAGGCAAAACTACCTCTGTAAGCACCTTTCCCACGGCTACCTCGACCACGGCTGGGCATCCAGCCTGGGCCAAAGTTTTTAGTCCAAGAATTCCCTGAATTTTCATTTCTGTTTTCTTCCCAGTGGGAATCTTTTAACTTTTCTGGATTTCTGGTCCTTGGATCTGGCCCAGAGTTTATTTTTTCTGTTACCCAACTGGGACAGTCATTTCTATGCTTATCTGTGGAACTTGGATCATTAGTATCTGCAGTGATGTCATTTTTTTCATTTCTTGTATTTTCATTCTGTTTCTCTGAATCACTCCTCCGGTACCGGTCATTTCCTCTGGGACACCTCCAACCATCATTTGTCCATCTTTCCTTCCACCGAGGAGAGTAATTATCTCTTTCATTTCTACCAAATGACGAACTACTCTTACTTTTTGTTCTTACTCTTGATGGCGATCGAGAGCGAGATCTGGACCGAGACCGTCTTCTAGCTCTCCTCTCTCTGTCTCGGTCTCTCCTCTGAGCGTCTCTGTCACTTTCTCTTTCTCTGCTCCGGGACCTAGACTTTTCTCTTGAGGAAGAATCTTTCACTCTGGACTGAGACCTCTGGTTCTCTCTAGAAGTATCTCTTCTTGGGGAGCCTGACTCAGACCTTTTAGCTTCCCTAGCATTCTCTCTCTTTGGAGACCGAGACTGCCTCCTTTCTCTTGCTACATCTTTTTTCGGTGAGAGAGAACGAGATTTTCTCCGTCCTCTGGCAGGCTCTCTCTTGGGTGACGGTGACTGGGAATTCTTACGTTCTGTCGCAGTCTCTCTTTTTGGAGATGGAGACTGAGCACGCCTCTTCTCTTGTGCAGCATCTTTATTGGGAGACCAAGTTGTAGATGGAGAGTGGAACCTAGATCTTCGAGTACGAGGCTTTGGGGCTTTATCCACTAGGCTCTCAGCTGGCTGAGCTACAGTTTCGATAACAGGATCCTTCTCGATAACAGGATCAGAAGACAGCTTGTTGTCAGAACTGTGCGACACAGAATTTTCACTCAATTGTTTAGAGTCAGTATTTGCCAATGACTCTACTTCAGATTCATTCTGGTCACTACAGAAGGAATCGCACTCCATAGGAACTGTTTCATTATTATCTTCACTGAAATGTTTCTCACTCTGTTCAACCTCTTTGTGAGGTAACTCTGCATGGGTGGGATGTTCAACCAGAGAGTCTGCCTTTTCTTCTAAGGATATATCCAATTGGGTGTTGTCATGATTATGTTTTAATAAGTTATCTTCACAATCTTGAACAACACCAGAACTTTCATTTTCTGAAGTGCCACATGTTGGAATTATTTCTGTATTTTCTGTTTGAATGTGCTCAGGCAACTCAGCGTCTGGGCTGGGAACACAGTGTCTGTCCAGTCTCTGTGGAATTTCACCTTCAGAAGATTCCATTTTGGGGCTCTCTACAAACGCTTCTGTGTTTACTACAGAATTGTTCAAATCAGTACTTTCTACTATGAGACTTTCCTCTGTCCCCTCATCACTGACCACTGGTGCAGTGCTATCAGATACTTCACCCAGGGGACTGGACACTGGTTGGTGTTCTTCAATGTCAGAAAGTGGATGTGTAAGAAAATCTTCAGGAGGACTCTCTGTACATGCAAGTGCCTGTACCTCTGACTCTGAGCTTCCAGACACCTGCTCTTGATTTTCTAATGGATCACTTCCTCTTAGAGAAGTATCAGTAGAAATATCATGGTCTACACATAACTCCTTAGCCTCTATCCCTGTATCCTCTCCAACAAGCACAGGAGGATACTGAGTGCAGGATTCAGAATTTAATATTTCTGTTTGTTCCTCAATCTCATGATTCTTGGTTTGTTCATTTTCTTCTGTTTGTTCACTGCACTTAGCCAAATGATTCTCTTCATCTGTGTGAACAGAGCAAATGCTACTACTTTCTACACATGACTGTTGCTCTTTCTCCAACACAGGTGGAGTGTCAGAGTCCACAGTTTCTTCTTCTACGGAATCACTAGATGTTGTTTTTTCAGCAGGAGGCACAGATTTCCGAAGTTTCTTTTTCAGTAAAGGTGGTTTTCTTCCTCTCCTTACAGACTTCCGTTTTGGAGCCTGTCTTGTTTGCTTTTCTGGTTCAGCTGGAGAGGAAATACTTACAGAGGAATTACTATTCCCTGGGGCATCACACTCAGAGTAGTTTGACACTGGGGACTTCTGGGACTGACTGACTGTCTCAGCTCGTGTGTTGCGTGTGGACCTCCTTGTAGGAGCAGTTGCTGCCGTTTTTCGTCTTGATCCTCTGGTGTTTGATGTGCCTGAAGTCTGCTTTTTTTCTCCTCCTCCTTGGGTATGTGCTAATGCATATCCCTTATGAGAAGTTCCTGACAACGTAGAAAAATAAAAGGTATTTCAAAATGTGTTTCCACATACAATTTGACTATAGTTAGTTTCAGAATAATAATTAACTAAAATCAATAAATAATATACTTGTTAATCAAACTATTAGGTATATCTCTAATAAATGAGTAACAGGAGATTTCATCGACATCTAGGGGACAAGAGACTGAGACTCTCTTGTATCCCAGGGTAGCCTATACTCAGTACTTAGCCCAGGGTAGCCTATACTCAGTACTTAGTCCAGGATGATCTTGAGCGCCTGGATGCTCCCACCTCCCAAGTACTGGGACAACAGGCATGCGCCACACCACAGCCCGCTGCTTGTCAGTGTCTCTCTAATGTTACTGACATAAGGGCACAGACAGATGTGCTTCCTTAGGTACAAACTGTTTATGAACTCTCATTTTCTAGGCAAAAGGAAACAGGAAATGCTACCCACGCGTGAGTATAAAGACTACTTGTCTATACTGAACTCGCAGATGTTATTTCTAAAGAGCTATGATTTAGACTTTAGAACCCTAAACAAAAAAAAGATTTCTAGTCAGTTCTCTAAGTCTTAAAAATGTAGCACAGACTTTCTAGTTAGAAAATTAAAGTAACTCATGAAGCTGTATTTGCCATGTACATCGTGATGTTTTAAAGAACACACTGTGAAACGACAAAATCTATCTAGTTAACATACACCTCAATCCACAGTTATCTTTGTATGTATAGTGTGCACATTTCACAAGATGATATTATTAACTATAAACACCACTTGTAACGCTAGATCCCTTATCCTTACTCACCCACACTCCGCTGCACTTCATGGTAACTACCACAGGAGTCTCAGCTCCACATGAGTGTCATCAGGTTTCTTGTCATTTCATGCCAAGATTATATCACTCACCAGAACGTCCCCAGGCCCATCCATTTCAGTGGACGGGAGTCCCTCCTTTTAAATGGCTATATAATAATCCACTCTGCACATGTACTCTGGTTGTACAGTAAAGTTACACACTATAAAGTTACATACTGCCCAAACAGTTACAGAAATTTCCAAAAATCACTTTTTGTTATTCTAAATCATCAACACTCACGTGTTTGTGAACACTATAAAGTTACATACTGCCCAAACAGTTACAGAAATTTCCAAAAATCACTTTTTGTTATTCTAAATCATCGACACTCACGTGTTTGTGAATTGAGTTAATAATTATTATAGCAAAAAGTAAATTCACAAACTTTACCAAAATTTTCTAGTGACATGGTACTTGCTGGAAAAATCATCCTTGGCAACACCGAGGAAACCAGAGGAAGAACTGCTGTCTCCACACTCCAGGGTACAGAGCCAACTCTAAAAATTTAAGCAAAGATTTCTTTAGTTATGTGATCTAAAAATTTGAGCTAGGAATGAAAAACTACTATATTCTCCAAACCACGCTTTTCTGGCCCACTAACTAAACATGTAAGCTCAAGGTTATTCATTATCCAAACATGGCTACAAACTGCTTGCCAGGAAAGGAAACAAAACAAAAACAAACTTTAAAGGTTTATGTTTGTGTTAAAATGAAAGCAAACATTTCTCTTTTAAATAATGGAGTATTTTACACAGATTTTTTTTCCCCCAGGGCCTGGGACGGGGGACGAGGAGGTGGGGGGAAGGGGGATGGAATGATGGCTTAATGGTTCAGAGCACTTGCTATTCTTTCAGTTCCCAGCATCCAGGCTGTGTGGCTCACAACTGACTGCCTGTAACTGCAGATTCAGGAGACTGACGCCCTCTCCAGGCCTCCAAATGCACTCACACAATGTGCATATACTCATACATAGACACACACATACGTAAGACCATAATAATATATCTTCAAAAAAAAAAAATTCAGTCCTTAAAAAAAAATATTGTTTTAACTTTTATTCTTTTCTGCTACTATAAAAAACACCAACTCTCAGGTACAGTTGATGTAAAATATAAGTTCACTTAAGTATATAATTTGATGACTTTTAAACAATACACACACACACACAAACACACACACACACACCACATCCAGAACATTTTCATTTCTCAATAAGCTTCCTCTCACTCACTTTTTTGAACCCTTCTCTCTCCATCAGGTCAACCACTAAAGGAATCTTTATACTACGCTTATCCTTTAAAAGTCCTTAGACTGAGAGTGATGTCTTTTCAGTTCTGAGGAATGGTGTGGAGCAGGTAAAGTCCCCAAACTGTCTGCATTCAAGTCCAACCCACTTCTCAAGCACTGTCTACATAAATTTATGTCTCCTAACAAAAGACCACTTCAGTCAGTATCAGATGAGATTATAGAAGAAATAAGACTTGAAAAAGAATATTTGACTTGTGTAAGTACAAAATCAGTCAACTGTAAAAACGGTTGAAAGTATCTGTAAATCAAACTCATTTATATTTATGTTCCACCATTTCTAATGCATGAAGGCATTACATACAGAACTATATCACAGTTACAGATGAGATCTGTAATATAAGGAACGGACATAAAGCTCAGGAATTGCTATCAATGCAGGCAGGAGCTTACCTCAGCAGTGTGTATTTGGACTTGTACCAGCTTTGGGACTATTAAAAGGAAAGACTGGATTATAGAAAGTCCTGAATGAAGGCAAGGGCACAGTAAGCACAGGACCAAATCACTATTTAGAGTATGTATGAAAACAGAAATACAGAAACAATGCTTCAGCAGAGAGCACACAGCGTTAGGCATTTACGGCACCAAGTTTAATTTATACAGACTCTCCTTAAGAAGTACAGATGGAACCTATACTTAAGAATTTTGTGGTATCTTTGTATTTGTATTAGATATAAATTTTAGTGAACAATTTTTACCTTCCATTTCCAGGTAATGTATTAGGAAACCATGACAACTCCAGTTCCTGTCGTTTCTGCCTCATCAATGCACTGACTTCATTGACTTCTATAGATTCTGTACTAAAAAAAAAAATTTAAGTTTCATTAGAATTTCCCAAATTAAGAAGTTTAGAGGAAAAAACTGAATTATGACACAAATAGTAATAGTTTCCACAACCAGCATCATATAGACACTTCCAAAACATGCACACCCCTATCATAAGTAGAACTTTTACAATACAAAACTGTATTTAAATGCATACAGTAAAGAATTGCTGAGAATTCTGTATGAAATGGCAGGATGTTTTTTGCTTTTGAGAGTCTGCCTAGATACAAAGTCTAGGCTGGCCTCAAACTTCCATCATGTACTAGTTTTGATGAGGACTGATAGAAAGCCACAAGCACCAGGGCAGCCTGGGCACTTGATCAAGGAGTTATTCAGACAAACTTCATGTCAGACATTAACTCCGATTGCTCAGAGAAACTCTTACTTGGGACAATTATGGTCTACTATAGCCCAAAAGAAGAAAATACAAATGGGTGTGGTTATCTTGACCAAAAATAGATTTAACTCAGCTTTTGATAAAGGGAATCAGATGTAATTGTTTCTAGAGTACTCAGCCAAGCCCTAAAAATATCACAATTCTGTTCTACTTTGTTGACTCAATTAAATCTGTGTGATTTTAAAACATCAGTATTTAAATCACACAAATATATATATATACCCAGCATCCACCTGTCAATCACAATATATCCAAAGATTAGAGGGTCAGCTCTAACACAGCTGTTTTAATAGGTGCTACACTTATGACTGCATGCATGCCTTGTTTCCCCAACACATATACAAAGTTATACTCAACAATTTACTAATGTAGGCAAACACTGTCCAACAGTGAATAACTCACAAAAATAACACTCACTTTGCTAGTACTAGTTTGTCTTCTACAAGGAACAATAACAGGGTGAGTTCTATCACTTTCATTGAGCCTAGTTTAAATTTCTACCAAAAGTCAAGTATGACTAAAACACACTGTGTAGTAACTACAAACCAAGGACAGCAGGCACTAACCAGGAAGCTCTGTCGGTGTGAGGTCCCCAACTGTGGCTGCCACAGGAAAGCACACCCGATGTGTCATTTTTGATACAAGAATCTGTACACTGATTTGATCTTTGAACCTAAAAATATAAAGTTATTAATGAGACCAGACACAAAAATGCTCAAAAGGATTTGTATCCACCTTAAGCACTAAATCACTAAATAACTATTATGAAGAAAAAAGTTTTCCTTTATTTCAACAAACCTTATTTGTCTTTACTGTAGCATTTTTCTTTCCACCCATTTTATTGTTTGAAAAGTTTCCTATAAAACAAGCAAACAAAGAAAACAGAACCTGGTTACTTGCTTCAAATTTTATTTCAGAAGTCTGTACACCTTTGACATTGATAAAGAATGTCAAAGTGTCTAGATGTGTTGAACCTCTAATAATAATGCTAGTCACGTCTTATTAGAACACAGACAAAAGGAAAATACAGTTACAATAAACAGAACCATTATACTCACAGCATTGTGGGTATGATTCTAATCAATACTTTTTATCACCTTAAGCAAAAAATGTGACATACAAGTCTTTAAGCTTTAAGTTCAATTAATTACATTTAGGGTTTTTTATCTACCCATTACTTAAGATAGTTAGTTACAAGATCACCTCAAGTAGGAGCTTCCTGAGGGCCTGGTTAGTCAGGCCACCTTCAGCCACTAAGCCTTCAGAGCAAGCACCTCAGTCTTCAACCTCTACTGAAATACAGGTGCTGACTGGCTCTGCTTCTGCTGTAGTGATGATACTGTGTAGTGATGATACTGTGTAGTGATGATGCTGTGTAGTGATACTGTGTAGTGATGAT
>NW_021620648.1:1725884-1726385 GCF_004785775.1 Grammomys surdaster | reverse complement strand
GTGTAGTGATGATACTGTGTAGTGATGATACTGTGTAGTGATGATACTGTGTAGTGATACTGTGTAGTGATAACTGTGTAGTGATGATACTGTGTAGTGATGATGCTGTGTAGTGATGATACTGTGTAGTGATACTGTGTAGTGATGATACTGTGTAGTGATGATACTGTGTAGTGATGATGCTGTGTAGTGATACTGTGTAGTGATACTGTGTAGTGATGATGCTGTGTAGTGATGATGCTGTGTAGTGATGATGCTGTGTAGTGATGATGATGTGTAGTGATGATGCTGTGTAGTGATGATGCTGTGTAGTGATGATACTGTGTAGTGATGATACTGTGTAGTGATACTGTGGAGTGATAACTGTGTAGTGATGATACTGTGTAGTGATGATGCTGTGTAGTGATGATGCTGTGTAGTGATGATACTGTGTAGTGATGATACTGTGTAGTGGTGATGCTGTGTCGTGATGATACTGTGTAGTGATGATACTGTGTAGTG
>NW_021620648.1:1713577-1725784 GCF_004785775.1 Grammomys surdaster | reverse complement strand
CTGTGTAGTGATGATACTGTGTAGTGATGATGCTGTGTAGTGATGATACTGTGTAGTGATGATACTGTGTAGTGATGATACTGTGTATTGTTACTGCGTAGTGATAGATACTGCGTGTTGCTTGTCATCTTTTCTTTCCTGTTCTTTTTCTTTTTGGTTAGTCTCATCAGGAAATTCTTTCTGTGTAATTTCAAATTTGGTAATGTAAAGCATATATAGTCTTCTTGTTTAAAGATTTATTATTTTTAAATATGTATGGGTGTCTGTATGTGAGTGCTGGTGCCCGGAGTCCAGAGGTGTCAGAATCCCCATAGCTAGAATTACACAGGCAATGAGCTGGGTCCTCTGCATGATCTGAACTTCTGAGCCATCTCTTCAGCCCTTTATAAAAGATAAATTTGGGGCTGGAGAGATGGCTCAGAGGTTAAGAGCACTGACTGCTCTTCCAGGGGTCCTGAGTTCAATTCCCAGCAACCACATGGTGGCTCGCAACCATCTGTAATAGGATCCAGTGCCCTCTTCTGGTGTGCCTGAAAAGGCTATGGTGTACTCATACATAAAATAATACATAAATCTAAAAAAAAAGATATTCTCCTAGAAAGATAAATTCTATTAATATCTTTATAGCTTACTAAGTTTTTGTTTACTACTAAGCCTCATGTATGTGTGTGTGTGTGCACATGTTTTTCATGCACATGTTCATAAACGTGCATCATGCATGCAGAGACGAGAGAAACATATCAGGTGTCTTCCTTGAAGGACACTTCTTCTCTTGAATCAGGATCACTCACTGACCATGAAGACATCCCAGGACTGACCTATTTCTACCTACACAACCAGGAATATAAGCTGCACTACGTGGAATTTACATGGGTGCTGGACACACAAACTCAGGTTTCCACATTTGCACAGCAAGTGTCTGACCCACTGAGGTATCTCCCCAACCCATGAGGTCAATCATGGGTTGACCTGTATTTATGGTTTATCATAAACTGTTGCTGATACAGCCAGTGGCATTTCCTAAGAGTTCTAAGAAACATCGACATTGGAAATAGCAACTGCAGTCTCAGGTTTGCTTGCTTCACAAAAAGTCTACTGATCATCCCATCACTAAAAAACAAAAACAAGCAAACAAAAGCACATGGACAAAGTAGGAGACCTCTTTCCTGTTAGTCAAGGCCATATATCCCCAGTTTTCTTATGCTAATACTGCTGATTAAAGCATATTTTCTACTCAGTGCCACCAACATGCCATAATACTAATGGTATAACAAATATAATATGGATATAGGGGTCAAGGGAACTAACTAAGATTTGGCAACTTACTGTTATGCACTGTGATATATAACTAAAAGATGAAATAATGATTTTTATTTTTATTTTTATTTTTTTTCCCAAGTCAGTGTTTTACTGTGTAGCCATGGCTGTCCTCTCCTAGAACTTGCTCTGTAGAACAGGCTAGCCTCCAACTCAGAGATCCACCTGCCTCTGCCTTCAGAGTAGGTAGGATTAAAGGAATATGCCACCATTGTCCAGCTGAAACAATGATTTTTACGTTTCTTAAAAAGCCAACAGTAAAAATTCTGACTATCCAGCTGCAGTGCACGAATAACCACTGAAAGACTAATTCTCTTCCTGAGTATTTTCGAGGTACGCCTCCATCACTCTAACCATTACTGACACTCCTATCACTAACCTTTGACATGTGACCTGCTGTCTTTTTCTCCTTGCTTAAGACAGGTAATATTTTTAAAAACAGTTGTATACACAGTTCTTTCCTTATTCTAGGGTGTGTGCTCATGTGTGTGTTTATGTGTGTGTGCACGTGTAGATGTCCAAGTGTGTAGAAATTTCCTTTTGAATAGCTTTAAAAAATAACTTTTAGCATTTTACTTTTCTAGAGTTCCTCTCTGGAGCCTTACTATCTAGTATTTACTCTCTTACATAAATACCATCTCTGACTATTGACTCTACTCTTTTAGATATTTACTGTATCTCCCTACTGGAAATTTAAATCTCTAAACCTCTTTAATCCTCGGGTTGGGATCTAAGTCGGTGGTAGCTTACGTACCTAGCAGGGGAAGACCCTGGCTTTGGTCTCCACCTTCTTTCTTAAGAGATTGGTGGCTTCATCTCTCAGAATATTAATTTCTAAAGTTTTCAACTCCCAACATTGAGTCTCTCTGACCATGTCTATTCTTGTGTACTGTTATTTCCCTCAAAAAATGTGGAAATCCTCAAGTGTTTCTGGGACACTAAAATATGGATAGAAAATAGTGATTAGGGCACAGGGGACTGGGGCCTAGTGTGTTTCATCCAATGAGAAAGAGAGGCAGCACTCTTTTTCATGACGCCTCCTAGGCGGTCAGCTGTGTCAAGAAATAATCAAACCTTGAAAAAAAGAAAAGAGAGGCAGCTGTTCACTGGTTGACTCCTTAAAGCCCTCAACGCTGAACACACGTCCATGGATGCTTGCTATCTCCTATTTTGAATAATATAAAAAAAGAATCAACACTTTTAAAAATAATCATAAGTAGAAGAAGACCAGTCACATCCACATTTAATTTCCCCCTTTACCACTATTTCCTCTGTCTCTTTCTGTCTAGAATTTCACCTAATTTAGTCTCCACTCCAGAGAAATTCCACAGTCTAACTGGATAATCTCCTTCCTCTACTCTGCTGAGAGAAGAATCTGTAAACAAGCAAGACATAAAGGCGCTCACCTGACACCAACACTTGGGAAGCAGTGACAACTAGGTCTCTCTAAATTCCAGACCAGACAGTTCTACAAAAAGAGCTCAGGACAGCTAGGACTACCTAGTGATACTGTTTTTTATTTAAAAAAAAAAAAAAAAGTAATGTAAAAAACTGTTTCTTGAGCCAGGCAGTGATAGCACAGACCTTTATCGCAGCCTTCATGAGGCAGAAACAGGTGCATCTCTGAGTTTGAGGCTAGCCAGGTCTGCAGAATGAGTTCCAAGACAGCCATAGCTACAAGAGAAGCCTTATCTCAAACAAAAACAAAAAACAAAACAAAAACCAAAAAAAAAGCAAAACAAAACTGTTTGTTACTACACCTCTTATCTGTCTTTGGATAAAACAGAAGCCTCTAAGCCTGTGAACTGACTCCCATTGTTAACTCCACTGTCCCTAGGAAAGGCTAAAGCTTCTGCTAAGATGATTTTGCATCCCTCTTAGAAAGTCATGTTCAAACTTCTATTTTAAGGTCATCTCTTCTTGTGCTCTTCCTTTCCTAGTTCTCTGTGCGGCTTAAATAGGTGCTCAATCAGCTACGCTAAGCTGGACGCATGGCTTGTCTTTAATTCAGTATTCCCCTATTAGGGTACACAGTGTGAAGGTGTGTCTCTGCATATTCAACTGTTAATTCTGTACCGAAGAGAGCTAATGGCCCATCCCAGTTCTCATAGTTTGTAAATATTCTTTCTTCCTTCTCTGCCTAAAGCAATCTTGAGTTGTATCTAAGTGGCTTTAATAAAGAGCTGATGACCAATATCTGGGCAGGAAGTGAAAGGTAGAACTTCAGGGTAGACAGGGGGACTATGGGAGAAGAAATGTGTAGACATAATATCTGTGTCTGTATAGATGTAGCATCTGTCAATAATAAATCTGATGGCCCTATGGCTTAGGCAGGAAATAGAAGATGGGACATCAGGGAGGGGAGAGAATTCTGGGATAGAGCTGACATGGAAAGATCAGACTGGGAGATGTGAGATGAACATATGGTATCTGAACACAAGCCACCAGCCACGTGGCAGAAGGTATGATCTAGTCAGAGAAGAGCCTAGCTATATGGCCAAGGTATTTATAAATATATTTTGAGTCTTGAGTATTTTGAGACCATGCAGCTGGGAGGACAAACTATACCCAACTTCTACAGAAAGAGACTAGGGAGCCAGCAAACACAGGAGTGAATGTACAGACAAGACAAAAGCAGAGAGAGGTAGACCTGGCCACATGGCGGGACATAGTGCAGAATTAGTCAGGTTAGAATAGTCAGGAGACTGCCCAATGAAAGGTCTAAGCTTTAAAATACTAATAAGCCTCAGTGTCATTACTTATATCGCTGGTGGGTCCGAGATAGTCCTATTATATCTCTCAAACACATTTCAGTGATCCCGAAAACATTTTATGAAAAGATCTTCCTATGGACTAGTGGTAGAGCTCAGTGGTAAAGTTCCCATCCAGACTATAGGATTTCCTGGGGTTCAATCCCAAGCACTTCTGGGCAAGTGTAGGAAAAATTCTTGTGTACAATATAAACTTAGATAATAAATACTCTACGTTTAATGCTAAGCAGGCATTCAAAGTCTGACTAATACCAAACAACAAATTTTTAATTAAATAGAGATAGCATGCCTTTAAGAAATGTCCGAAAGGAGTTGCAGAGATGGCTCAGGTGGTAGTGTCTGTTGGGCAAGCGTAGGGACTTGAATTTGGATCCCTAGAACCCCCATAAAAAGTGAGTATGGGAGTGGATGACTGTAATTCCAGAGATGAGAATGTAGAGACAGGAGCCCAAGGGATGAGTGGCTGGCCAGTGTAACTGAATTATAATCAAGCTGCAGGTTTACTGAGAAACACTATCTCAAAAACTAAGGTTGAGAGTGATTAAAGACGACACCCACCATCAACCTCTAGCCTCCAAGTGCAAGGGCAAACACACACAGGCACATTCTGAACCAAGTAATATAAAACCCTCATGTGTATTAGCATGATCCTCTCAGTATCAGAAACAGAATCAAGTGACTATCACTCTTGGTATTAAAGTCTTATTTCTCATTTTATTAATAAATCAACAGCTTGGGAAGTTTCAGCTTATTTATTCTTTTTTTTTAAAGGTCCTCTGAAACACATGCTATCTCTTCCCTTTCCTTCCCCCTCATACATGTGCCATACACATATATTCCCCAAAAAGGAAAAAGGAGATACCTGAGAGACTTTTTTTGTAGACTGAATTTACTATAAATAAACACAAACCAAAGTTCACCCTTAAAGACAAAATACAGGGAACATCCCTGAGAGGATGCTTACTCAATCCATGCAAACATTCCAAACCCAAAATGTCTGACATCCACGGATGTTTTATCACCTCCCCAAGATATGTGCAATAAGGCTACAATAAAGGCTATTTAACACCAAGTAATCAGGAAATGTTCTTTCTCTCAACACATACTTCCTTTCCTTCCTTCTCCCTTCAAGCTAAAAAAAGAACAGGGAACAGTAGAACTGACCTCAATGTAAGCAAACCAATGTAGCACACAGGGTTTATTGTGGAGAGATCGAAGAAGTCCCATTATCAACTATTTTCAAAATCAAAATATTACTAAGAAATTTGGCATTAACACTGAGTTACAACACAAACAAAAAGGACACACAAGCAGAGTTACTTACTATACAACACCTTCAAGTCATCAGACCTTTCACATGATAGATGTTCTCTTACGGTGTTTCTTTTTCTGTAGATGTGAATAAGAGTTTAAAAAGATTTAAAAAACTAAAATTTTGTTCAGTTTTTTTAATCCACTGTCCATCACAATAAAATATTCTCATATACTCAGATCAAATAATAATAGGCTAAACTAGGTTTTACTATACAATGAAATCTATTATATATGTTAGTATTTAAACAATAATCTTACTGGCTTTCATGACTGGCTACTGAGACATGCAGAATAGAGGTTATTACCTTCTCTCCTCTAATGACTTCAACAGGAGCTTTATATAGGCAATAACAGAGCTGCAATCCTTTCCTTAGAGGAGTGAGGAGGGATAATCTCATCCCAATATCCTACCCATCTGCAGGAAGGCCCCCACATTACTTTTCATACTTATGTACAGTCACACTGAATCCCACTGTAAAGCTAATCACTAACCTTTTGTCGCTTTTGGAACTGTCATGATATAAAAGTTGTTTCTTAAAAGACCTTTCATTTTCCTTGTCGTCTATTTCTCTCAACCATCTTTTTACTTGAATCTGTAAGAAAAGCAAAGCTACCTATTAAATAAGTACACCAACATTGAAAATAGCTTTAACAAAACTGAAAAGTGGAGTCTCAGCCTGACACTATGGTGTACACCTTTAATCACAGCACTCAAAACTCAAAACACAATCAAGAATCAAGACAGCCTAGGCAGAAGACCATTATCTTTAACAATATAATTTTATAAAGGTGATTGGAAAATAGCTTGTCTTCCAGAGACTCTATTTTGACTTTTATTGTATTAACACCTAAGTATATTTTGTCGAATATATGACAATTTGCATAGCTGCTGAAGACATAGCAATCACAACAAGCAGATCCTTTTGTTTTGTGTGCACATGTTCATGTTCAAGCATGGGCGTGCTTTTTGTAGGCCAGAGGAAGACTTCCGGTGGTTTTCCTCAGGCACCATCCACATTTTTGTTTGCCCTGGAAGTAGTAACCAAGCTCCACTGCTGGCCACTTTTATTCCAGCTATTCTTTAAACACAGGGATGGACCTCAAGGACTCATGCTTCTGTGGCAAACACTTCACTGAGCTGAGGCCCTAGCCCTTCTCTAACAGTTTCTATGTTCACTGTAACACCGTTTGTACTTTATATCAGGACGCACAGAAAAAGAAAAAAATATATCAAAACAAGTTAGAATGCCTAAACTGAAAACTAAAATAGTTGTTTTTCTATGAGCCAGCTGTCACAGACTGCAGTCAGTTCCTCCCTTAGAGGTATCATGTACACACAGGCATATGTGTTGTCTGTCATTTTTCTTAAGCTATTTACCATTTATTTTCATGTGTGTTGTTTCTCATACAGCTCACTTACTACTGTCCTATCTTCCTCTTTTCCTCATGAACTCAGCAATGTTTCTATTTATTTTCTTCTTTTTAACAAGCAAAAAAACCCTCAACAATAAAATATTAATCATTTGTAAGGGCCAGAGAACAGGATGTGTGCTATGAGACCAAATCACGTAGAAATGTCAGAAGCTCACTGATCAGCAAGGCTACTTAACCAAGACCTGAGCAAAGATGACACCATCAAACATTCTAACATGGAGACGGGTAATCTCACGGGCCTTCAACCCTAAATGAAGTACTACAGCCTTCTAAGAGATGGTGTTCCCTAGGAAACAGTCCCCAAGTTGGTTATCCAATACCAAGGGGTCAGGCCTGAAATCATACAAGTAACATTATACAGACTGAGTAAACTGTATTTTTACATTTAGGAACACACACACACAACCTATGTAACAATAATTAAAGAAAAAGAGGCCAGAGGCCATAAATTTGAGAGCTAGGAAAATAGGAGAAATACCTTGGAGGAGTTGGAAGGGGAAAAGGGTAAAATGATCTAATTATATTTTAATCTAAAAAATTAAAATGTTTTTAAATTATTATCATGATTCAGATTAAATAACATCAACACCATGTAAAAACAAAGATGTCAATTTATGTTTAGTTTTATTTTATCTAATCTCCAAATTATGTTTTTATAACAGCTTTTAAAGATTTACTTATTTATTATATATACATCATACTGCCTGAATGTACACCTGCAGGCCAGAAGAGGGTGCTAAATCTCATTACAGATGGTCGTGAGTCACCATGCAGTCGCTGGGAACTGAACTCAGAACCTCGGGAAGAGCAGCCAATGCTCTTAACCTAAGCCATCTCTCCAACACCCATAAAAACAATTTTTAGATATTTGAAGCTTAAGTTTTATAAAAGTTCATCTTTGAATCCAACACTTCAATTAAAACATTTTAATGAAAAATTGTATTGGAAGCATTGTCCAACTAAGATGTTTTGAAATACAATCATGCTGATAATGTCATTAATCTATTATACCTGTATAATATCAGGTGAACACTGCAGCATGCCCGCTTTAGAAGGCAAGGGAAAGCCATCAAGTATTAGTTACTGGCACTAAAAGCTGTGAGCTTGCCATGGTCAAGAGAACTGATGACACACATTAAACCTAAAGGTGAACAATCTTTAAAATTACGTTAGCTAGAAATCTATCAAAACAAAGAAGCTGCAGTTATTGAGTCATAAACTCAAAGTGAAATCCAAGGCTTACCTTAGCACAACCTTCAAATGCACTGAGTTCAAACACTGCACTGATCGGTTTCCGATCGATTGGACAAGAAGCCAATATCTGAGAAATGATTACAAATGTGTCTTTAGAAGAGTTCACAATTAAACTACACAAATACAGTCATAATTTCCCATTACCATAAAAATAATTTTTCTAATTTCAAAATGAAGGAGGAAATACTCTCAGACTGTACCAGACCACAAAGCAAAAGACACCTTAAGTGTGCATCATTCTTTCACATGTTTATACTGACACTGGCGTGCAGTGAACATGACAAGTGAAGCATCCACTCCTCAGACCCCATGAGGACCTGCTGCTCCAGTGAGAACTCCTGGGAAAACCAAGGCTGAGCCTCACCTCCTGCTCTGTCATGTACAGCTGGCTGTACTGCTATAGAACAGTGCTCGAGCACGCCACCTCCATATTTTAGCACTCTATGACTCAACATTATTCCCATATTAATTATTTTGACTAAGTAGCTGTGTTAGCAATGAAAATATATTTAAAGTGTGAAGCATTCGCCCAGCGCCCTTGGACCTTTTGCAGCTACCTACACTTATCTTTGCTTTAATATTACAATTCACATGCTGAGCTCCATTTTATTTTGTCTTGTAAATGAATGATCATGTTGGTTCACAGTAACTTTTCCTAACAGCAGGGCATGTCACAACAGCTTTAGTTTTCATTTTCTTTAAAGACTCATGAGGGTGAGCATATTTTATTTTTAAGAACATATTCAAAAGGTTTTTTATTCATCCATACTCTTTACCTAATTTATTAGGTTTCCACGTTTTTCAAATTGAATTATGTGTTCTTTATTTTAAAGGGAAATTTGTCTTCAATTATTTTACAATTATAAATCAACCTAATTTTGATATATGTCCCTGTGCTTTCAAAACTTTATATGTATCAAATGTAATTTTATTATTAAATATATTTGGAGTGCATTTATATTATTAAAGTCATTGAAGACAGACTGTTTTATACTAGAATAGGAGGAAAGACCACAATTTAATGACATTACTAATCCCTATAGTTGCACAGGTTAAAAAAAAGAATACTAGCAACTTAATAGCAATCATCTGAAAGATCAAAGATAAGTTTTGGAATTTAGGTAATTCACTTTCTACTATCCTTACTGGAAAACGTTGTAATTTTTGCCCATACTTAAATAAGTTTATAGAACAGAGTCTGTGTGGCCCCTCATTACATAACACATCTCTATAAAAATCATGGAATTCTTAAAAGCCAGCTAAAATATAAACTGAGTTACTTTCTACTACTTGAGTAAAATGTGTACTTTATTGTTAGTAAGTTAGCTCTGACATGAAAATGTTTCACCACCGGGAAAAGAGAAGATGAGGGGTTACTACAATAAATCAGTACGGACAACACAATACCTTAATGTGCTTCCAAATTCTCAGGATTTAGGATGCTATAAATTTGCTACCAAAAATGTGCTTTAAAAGAGCAAAAACAAAGTACTTTACATCTTACCCATAATGCATTTCAAATAGCAATTTTAATTTAATTAACTGGATGTCCTAACAATGAAACTGCTTGTCAGCAAAAACTATAAACTTTCTTAGAGGTTACACTCTTACACTTATATTGAAAATATCTAAAGTACTTTCCATTTTCCCAAAGCTTTCAAATATATTTATTTACATTTTAAAGGTAATTTTTCAGGATTAAACAGTTAATAAATAAAAACTACAATGCACAGCAGCTGTCTTCACTGTCTTTCACATGTTCTCTTTGTCTGAACTCTGGCCCTGTTACATAAACTCTTTGTGCTTCATTTACTTAATTTGTGAAACAGGAATAAGAACTTTAAAGTTAATTTATGGTAACTGACTGTTAGCAATTCTTAGAGGAACATGTGGTATATACTAGTTCCTATTTAAGATCCAGTTTAACTACACTGACAAAAACATCAACAAAAGGACAATCTACAATGAGATATATGAAATGCAGGTCCTTAAATGATTTACTTTATTGGGCTACTTATAATAAATTTATGACCCAAAGAAATAGATGAATCAAACCAGCTGGTACCTGAAGTTATACAGTCTCATTGTGTTTCTTATTAAATTTCCTCTTGACATCAACTAGCCATCATTCCTTTCTTTGCAATTTTTAAAGTACCAAGATTTTAACCTGATCAGTTCGTGCTTTGACACGTCCCAAACACAGTGGGTTCTGGGCAGGCGCTCCCATCTTTTTCCCACTATGACTACCTGGTTTGTGTCTAACTAGGCTCATTGAATAAGGATCTCCACTGCTTTAACAAAAACATACATACAAAGTAAAACAGGAGGAAAAGTTGGCAGACTGAATTAACATTAGAAAATAATCTAATTCACTTTAACCTAATCTTACCAAGTAGGAAAAAAGAAATACCCTAAAATTACATTATCTTCTCCAGGTATGAAAAGTTTAAATAAAGAAATAAACCCAGAGAAGTATATAAAATGCCTTCACTGGGGCTAAGAAACAATGCTGCCCGTATGTAATCTTAAAATCATATACTGTAGAAGAATATATCAGAGAGGAAACAGAAACCTATTATTTATTCTCTATTTTCATAGTATATATAAAGTAATTACAGAAGTCAATGGAAAAATCAAAACATGTTTTAAGAAATACAATTTTCCTTAATGCACCCGTTATGCATCAAAGTTCATTAATATATACAAACATCAATACACACATCATGCAGTAACTGCATTAACAGAAAAAGTTTACAAATGGGATTTTTTTTTTTGCTTTGTTTGAAATGGCTTAGACTGGCTATTTTAAGGCATTTACAGGGGATTCTCATCCCTACATTTAGCAGATAGTGAGACAATCCCAAGATATTTTGGTCTTCAAAATAGCATTTTTAAAGTAAAGTTTGTTTGGCTAGAAATACTGACTGAATTTTTAAGCTGCAAAGTTTTAAGAGCTCCTATTTAAAGCTAATGTAGGAAAATTTAATATTTTAAATGAGTTTAATTTTAAAGACTATCAAACATTTTTATTTTTAATGTTCATTTTGATTACTTATACAACAAAAGTATCATTATTCACCTGTTTAATGTGACTTAAGATAGTTTTAAGATTTAAAGATATCTAATTAGTTCCATAATCAAAGTATCTAAGAACACCATTCAACTTTATGATACAACTACAAAGTTAATAGAACTTGCTCACTGTTTTACATATAATGAATATTAAAAACAGAGCACATATCTTACAGCAAATGCTCTGTACTACTGTTACTGTTATATAAGGAGGAAAATTTGATAGAAAAAAACTTTCCTAATGATTTCAGTAAAACATACCCTAGTATTCTGAAGCGTTGTAAATTCCCAGTTCAGACAAACTCATATTTAAATGTAAGAACAGGAAACCTTCCTTATTTGAGAATTCAGGATTCTTGGGTTCTAATATTTCTTGCTTCCTGATGCTGCTCTATCCTCAATCACAAAGGCTGCCTACAGAAAGCCCCTCCTAGAGAGAGAGAAGCAAGTGTTAAAGGAAGTGTTTCAACACTATGTCTCAACACCTATGCTTACAGGTAGGTGTCCCTGTTCACGGGGATCTACACCACCTATCTCTACCACTAAGAAAAAAAGCATACTATGCACAAACTTACAACTCAAAACCAAAGATTATTTAGGGATGCAAACCATTAGAGGTCAGTGCTTACTCTCCAAAGGGCTTGCCTGGAGTCAAGCTACACGTTTCCTATCACACATAAACATTCATTCCAAACAGCCTTTGTCAATGCACATTTGGTTCTTTACTGCAGTTTTCAAAAGCATAGCCATAAAAACTAACAGCTGTGAGTGATAAAACTAACACTAAGAATACATTCAGTATACCCACTCAAAAGAAATGTTTTCATATTTCCCAAGACAGACTGTTAACACTAGGGTAGACTTATACGTTCTCTTAATGTCCTCTGACATCTAATGATTAAGGCTTTTTTCCTACTACTCAAACAGAAAATTCAGGAAATTGCCTGTATAAATCACTATAAATATTCTGACATTTACTACTGGCCTATACAGAAACGTGTGTGTGTGTGTGTGTGTGTGTGTGTGTGTGTGTGTGTGTGTGTGT
>NW_021620648.1:1657940-1713567 GCF_004785775.1 Grammomys surdaster | reverse complement strand
TGTGTGTGTGTGTGTGTGTGTGTGTGTGTGTGTGTGTGTGTGTGTGTATGCATTTTAATTTACCTGATGGGTGAAAAGAATATTAGATAAAGATTCTCACAAGTATTCTTTTATTCTTTAGATAACAAATGTCAGCTGCTCTGCGATCTTGACCTTTGCTGTTTAATCCATCTAAAAACACACTTGCACCTGCCTGTACTCAACACTACCCTTCAGGAGCTCTAGGTCACCTTGTGAACATCTTCATTTCTCTTCTCAGGAGACTGCCTTTGCTAACTGTCCAGTCTGACTTCATTAACATTTCATTCTCAGGCTGAAGCTGCCAGCATTCCATAGGTATAGCGGAAGTTCAATCACTTCCTTATGTAGGGAAAGTAATTACATTTTTTAAATGTTTAAAATACTTAAAAGAAGTATGTAAGAAGAATTGGGGCTGGAAAGAGGGCTCAGAGGTTGAACACACTGACTGCTCTTCCAGAGATCCTGAGTTCAATTCCCAGCAACCACATGGTGGCTCACAACCATCTGTAATGAGATCTAGAGCCTCTTCTGGCCTGCAGGTATACATGCAAGCAGAATACTGTACATAATAAATGAATCTTTAAAAAAATAAAGGGAAGGCCCTCTGTAGTTAAAGACTGTACTAGTTATACACAGCATAAACACTGCATGTCCTTGTACTGTAGCACATCTTAGAGCTCAGCATATTCAACACTTGAGGTCTTAGTTTAACCCTCAGCACCAAGATATAGTAAGAAATATTAGATCCTTTAAACATGGAATGCTTCTAAATTCTCAAACCATAACTCTCTAAACACCAAACTTTTAACTAGCTTCTGGAGACTGTGCCAAGGTAAAAAAAAAAAAAAAAAAACCACCTATTCTCATATTCAGCACATACAGGTGGGATATTTTGTATGTAGAGGATCATAAATATGATGAGTTGTCCTATTTCTATTGATACATCAGATTTTCTAGCCTTCACACACATGTACATAAGAGTATATTGGCGCACCATGTCAGTGCAGGAGTCCCAGAAGTCTGAAAATGCTGTCAGATCCCATGGAACTGGAATTATAGACTATTGTGAGCCACCGTGTGGGTGCTGGGAATTGAACCAGGTTCTCTGTGACAACGACCAATGTTCATAATTACTTAGCCATATTTCTAGCTCAGAAGTGCAGTGTGTGAGATAAAGAAATCTCTTAAGTGTGGTGAACGTTAGTTAGCACACTGCCTCTAGTATGCTTAGCAGTACAAAGGCCTTCTCTCAATTTCAAGAGTATATAGCTCCAATAGTAATGGTTTAATAAAAAATATCAACAGGGCATTCCTGCCAATTTCATTTTTGTTAAATATCCTATTTCTTTCTTCTATTCTCCATTTCTCTTATTTCAAGCAGAATCTTGGTATACAGACCTAGCTAGCCTGGTACTTGCTATGTACCCCAAGCTGCTTACCTTCTAAAATCCTATCTCAGCTTCACAAGTATTGAGATTGCAGGTGCAGAGCACCATACTGGTTTTTCAGAATTCTATATCTATTCTGGCTATACTTTTAAGCTAAGAGGCTTGACATCTATGAATCTTGTAACTGAACACCATTATAAGAGACTCCATGTGTTCTAGTGTACTTATGGTCGGCCATTAGATTCTGGAGCTATCAACATTGGTATAGGGAACATCACGCTGAAATCTTTTTTTCCTAAGTAAAGTGGATTCTATGACATATCTAGAGACCAGACAGTCATTTACTTTAACACTTCAATTTTGCTTATTTGTTTAAAAAAAAAAACAGAAACAAGATCTTAGAGCATGGAGAAATTCAAACTAATTTTTATTTGAGGAATAGGTACTTTGGGGAGATGAAAATTTTCAGGACTGTGCACAATATAAAGTCACCAGACTAAAGTGCATTCAAACCTTTGAAATATCACTTTCTTGTGATAAAATTTCTTCAATGACTAAAGTGGCAATGGCAGGCTGTGCTTGACATCCTTTTGTAATCCTACTTTAGTGAACCTCAACTACAAACTGCAGCAGAGCTAAATCTCTGAAAGACAAAAATATCTAGAAAATGATCCAGAATTCAATCTATACTTTTTCTTATTATACAGATTTCCAAGTAAAATTTCACTTTGATCCCTACACTTCTAGAAATGGATACTAGTAAACTTTCAAACTACAGAGTCTTAAAATTTATTTTAACTTTAGGCTACTCTTGAGGTATCTGGAAATAAATTACTACTAGAGTCCAGAGCCCTTATCTGTACATCAAATAAACATTAAAATAGTGGATTAACTGAAAGACTGTTGACTATAACCTGCCAAGAGTCTCTACATACACACGATTATTTCTAGTACTGAATCTGAAACAAACTGCACACCTCCTTAAACAGGAGGTGAAAAGAATGAAAGCAAGTCCTCTAATGACGACAATGGGAAAAAAAAAAGACATTGAAATCTGACTCTATTTTCCAAAGCATTTATATACTTTAGACCATCTAACTGTTATCACAATAAGACTGAATGAAAACTGAGAAACTTAAGTAACTCTGTAAGCATACATTTATTCATAATTTATAATGAACAATATGAGTGTCCCATTGTTACTAGTCAACTTAATGCAAAGCTTGTCAATCTTCCTAATGTTGCAATCCTTTAATCCGGTTCCTTTCTCATCTAGTGGCGACATGAGAATTATTTTCATTGCTACTGTTATGAATCATAATGTAAATATCTGTGTTTTCAGATGGTCTTTGACGACCCGTCATAATCCATAGGTTGAAAGCTGATGACTTAATGGCTTACTGATGGCTACTCTATCTCCACTAGGAACAATGAAATAGTTCAGAAGGTTCTCTCTTCTCCCCTTTCAAGGTTAATTACTTCATTAAACAATAACACAACTCCACATTACCCTGCAATCACAACTTAAGACAACAGTACACAGAACTTGCTTTTGAAAGCAAAACAATTTCACTTCAATAAATCATTTATTTTCAAAAGAATGTTAGGGGTTGGAGAGATAGCTGAGCAATTAGAAACATGTACTACTCTCTTGGAGAGGATTCAAGTTTGGTTCCCAGCACCCATGCTGGCAGCTCATAACAGCCAGTAACAGTAACTCGAGCTGGAGAGATGGCTCAGTGGTTAAGAGCACTGACTGCACTTCCAGAGATCCTGAGTTCAAATCCCAACAACCACATGGTGGCTCACAACCATCTGTAATGAGATCTGATGCCTTCTTCTGGTGTGTCTGAAGACAGCTACAGTGTGTTCATATATAATAAATAAATAAATCTTAAAAAAAAAAAAACACAGCCTGTAACTCCAACTCTAAGGGCTCAAACATCTGCTGGTCTTTGTAGGCACATAGTCACACACACACACACACACACACATAAATAAATAAATAAAAACAAGTATTTCTTATAAAGTAACAAAAAAAGAAGGAATACAGTATATGTAAAAAAAAAATGTGTTGACCTTCATATATACTGCCAGACATTTTCAAATTTAAAATAAATGAGCTAAAATATAGTTAAGTTTACTACTGCTTATGCATTAAATATGTGCAGTCTACAACCTAGCAACTACTTCTCAAGACGTACCCCAAAGAAATCTGTTTCATGTATATCATGAAGCTTATGCTACATAAAGCTTATGTTAAAAAATGCCCTTTGAGAGCCAGGCAGTGGTGGCGCACGCCTTTAATCCCAGCACTTGGGAGGCAGAGGCAGGCGGATTTCTGAGTTGAGGCCAGACTGGTCTACAGAGTGAGTTCCAGGACAGCCCGGGCTACACAGAGAAACCCTGTCTCGAAAAACCAAAAAAATACAAACTGAGTTCCAAGACAGCCAAGGCTTCACAGAAAAATACTGTCTCAAAAAAAAAAAAAAAAAAAAAAAAAAAAAAAAAAAAATAAACAAAAACACACACACACACACACACACACACACACACACACACACACACACACACGCATCTTATTTTGTTTGAAGTTCATAATTATGTAGTCACTGAATACAATCAGGAAAAGACCAAAACCTACAACTCATGCAGAAACAGGGTTTGACACATGATGTATTATACATATATAGCACAGATGCACTAGATCTATAGTTGAATGATAGACAAAAAGGCACTAATCAGTACTACAGTTACATATGGAGATGTACGCACAGTATTCTGCCCAAACTCATAGTATTTTTCTCAAAATACATTTTCACCTATCCTTAGTCTCTTTTTGTTAAAGATTAGTTAGGCTTTTAATCTAAATTATGTTTCTTCTTGTATTCTTATTAATTCAACTAGCATAACAAATCTCTTACAAAAGTTAACCATAAAGACAGCATTCACTATACACAAAGTCAGTTCTTTCAACAATATTAAGGAACATAATATAAATACAAGAAAAAAATAACTTTGAGATACACCTAATTCTTTACCAATTTTTATACACTGACAAAATAGTAAATCAGAAAACATAATATAAAAAGCAGTAAATGTTTGATTTTATAATTTATAACAACAGGGCTTAAGGTTAATATATACTTCAATTTACTCACTATAATTGACTCACTATAATACAGTCAAAGCCCAAATATCTTCTTAATTATTTTTATAAAGAATCTTAAGTAAAATCTCTAACTCAGATTCTGAAATTAGTTTATACTAAAGATCCCTAAACTTTAAAGTGAAAAAACACTATTGTGATTATTCCAGTGCTTGACAGAAAGAAATCAAAATAACCTGTGTGAAAATTCTCTGAAAAACATTTATATAAAAAGCAGACAGGGATGTTATTAGCAGCAAGCAGGTAATATCCTGTCAGGGTCAGAAGGCTGTTTGGCCTGCTCTTCTATAAGGTTTTCTTCAAAGTATAAATTAAAATTAATTATAAAAGAATAAAGACTGAGTAAAAAAAAACAATTGGAAGAAAATATGCAGACAGAATTCAAATGGAAATTTGATTAAAGCAGAAGAGAAAGAACTTAGTATGAAATAATTTATAAAAGGCAGTAACAATAAGTGAAATAAAATGATAGGAAATTAGATGCAGAAATTTATTACCTATGGTTAATGCTCATTCTCTGACTTACCTCTGCCCATTTAAGAATACAGGCCATACAGAAGACATGATTACAACTTTCTGGAAAACCAACTTCCTTCCCTAATAGGCAACTAAGACATATTGGACATCTGTCTGCTTCACTGTACAGTAAGCCAGAGGTATCAGCATTATCTCTATTTTCTTCACCTGCAAAGAAAATGACAGACATGCTTTCAAAGACCCCAAAACCAATGATTTATGCTTAAGCAATATGGCTGCCTACATCCTCAAACGGCGAGCCCCAATTCTTTGCAACTAGATCTTGGATGTCAAATGACAAACACACTCTTTAAGTCTGACAGCACCAGCATTCACTTTTTGTGTACTCTGTGTGTCTGTGTATGTGCTGTATATATGTGTGGATAGTAATGTGGGTGATCTGTATGTCTGTTTGTGTCTTTGTGTGTGTGCTGTATGTGTGGATGGGTGGTATGTGTATGTGTGTGTGTGTGTGTGTGTGTGTGTGTGTGTAGTGAGATTCTAGGAACCCAGACCTTGTATATACTAAATACATGCCCTACCACTTAGCTACATTCTCAATCAACTTTTTATATATTTCAGTAGGGAAGGGGGATACACATGGACCATGATTTAATTTTAAATATTATTTAGCTGGTTCAACATTTTTAAGTAGAAATGACTATAGTGACAAACCTAGTCACATACCCATCTACTTCTACCATAGCCAGTAATAACTTAAGTTTCTTTTGTTACACCATTACTTTTTAATGCATACAAAAGCAATTCCTTCCTTGACCTCCCCTTAGTTAAACCAAGGTTTCTCAGCCAGGTGGTGATGGTACACTCCTTTAATATCACCAGCATTTGGGAGGCAGAGGCAGGTGGATGTCTCAGTTCAAGACCAGCTTGTTCTACAGAGTGCATTCCAGGACAGCCAGGGATACACAGAGAAACCTTATCTCAAAGAGTCATTTTGTTTCTCTATAAGTAGGTTGGCTTTAAACTCAGGATATTTCTATCTCACCCTTCCAGGTACTAGGAGCACAGGGGTGAGCCAACGAGCCAGGATAAACCCTAATATACATTCTTCCATATCTGCTTCTTAAAACAACTTATTAATGGACATTCATGTGTTTTCAGCCATTGGCTATGACAACAAAGGCTGAGGACAGAACCTAGAGTTCCACATGTTAGGCAATAAATACTCGTCCAATGACTTTATATCGCAACGCAATTATCTCACATTTCAAAAAGTTTATCTACGGGTGGTGGTGGTGGTGCATGCCCATAATTCCAGCACTTGGATGGCAGAGGCAGGCAAGGCCAGCCTGATCTACAGTGCAAGTTCCAGGACAGCCAAGGCTACACAGAGAAACCCTGTTTCGAAAACCCAAAAACAGAAGCAATGTGGGGTCAATGTGTATATTTATAACACAGGAATCGATATGCCAAACCTGTCTCTGTATCAATTTATTTATTTATTTATTTTTTTTTTTTTTTTTTTTTTTTTTTTTGGTTTTTTGAGACAGGGTTTCTCTGTATAGCCCTGGCTGTCCTGGAACTCACTCTGTAGTCCAGGCTGGCCTCGAACTCAGAAATCCGCCTGTCTCTGCCTCCCAAGTGCTGGGATTAAAGGCGTGCGCCACCACTGCCCGGCACTCTGTATCAATTTAAATTCCTAACAGTAATCAACTTACACAAAATTGTGAAAGCAAGCAATAGGAACTGTATAATTCAATACAACCTAGAGTCTTCCCAGCTAGGGGGACACATTAATCTAAGAGAACAGTAATAAGCCAGAATACTCATAACACATGGTTCCAGTATGAGTTTGGAATGAAGGAAATACAAATTCTATAAAGAATACCTGAATTGGGCATTTAGGGTTTCAGATTAAACTTAACAAATACAAACTAATACTAGATACACACATGGTACATAGACATACATTGCAGATAAAATACCCATATACACAAAATGAGCAAATAAAAAACATTAACCTTACAGGGAGAAGAAAATCTTAACACTATTATAACTTTAAAAAGGAAAACTGCTCAGTCAATAATGTGCTTGCTAATTCCCAGAAAACACATGTTAAAAGCTGGCTAAGTGGTACGTGCATGTGGTTCCAGTGATGTGAAGACAGAGACAGGCCACTGCTGAGGCTAGCCAGCCAACCTGGAAACTCCCAGCCTGTAAGAGACCTGGTCTCAAAAACAGAAAGAAGTGATGGTGCCTGAGGAACACCCCAAACACCCAACCAAGCTTGTCCTCTGGCCTACATACACACACACACACACACACACACACACACGTACACATGTGCCCCCCAACACAACTAACCCAGAAATTCCAACAACAAAAAATAAAACAAACAAAAAAAATGAGCAATTCAAATAAAAATGTTCAATGAAAACATGAGAAGGAAAGTGTCTAATTCTTAATTCTTACGTCATTTGTCTCAGGATATTAAAAAATGACAAAAAATTTAGAAACCTTAATTTTAAAGTTTAGTGACACTAATTGACTTTCAATATAGACTTTATAACAAGTTACCTTCCATATCTTCACACTCCTGATCACCCACATTCTGATTATATACAGATTTCTTCTTCATCTCTCCTTGTGAAGGAGTTTCCTATAAAAAAAATCATAAGAGAATGTTTATGTTTACCCTCTCCTGATCATATGAATTTTAAAGTTTTGAACCATAAAAAACTATACATAAAGAATGAGCCAAACCAGTCTGTAAGACATCTGTCTCTTATTAAAATTATTCATTTATCTGTTATTACTATGTGTGTGGAGGGGTGCACATCACAGTTCACGCAGCGGGCAGAGAACAGGTAGATGGTTTGGTTCTGGGGACTGACTTCAGGTAGCTAGGTTGCTGCAGTGCCTTTATTTGATTAAGCCATCTCCTCTCCTCAATAATCCAGTACTCTTTCATAGTACTTACACATCAAGAAACAAAGAGTTGCTTAATTGACAGACCTAGAATCACCTTGGAAACAAATCTCTAGGTATGTCTGACAAGGATTATCCAGATTAGCTTAAAGTGGGAAGATCACCCTAAATAAATGTGGGCAGCAGCATGCTCTGAATGACATAAGAGGATGCACTGATTCCTGCCTCCTGACTGTGGAATCAATGTGAGCAGCTGGCCTCCTGCTCCTGCCTCTTAACCTTCCCCACCATGATCGTATCTAGCCCTTTGAATTCTAAGGCAAAATAACCCCTTCCTTCAATTGCTTCTTCTCAGATATTTTTTAACAAAAACAAGAAAAGTTATAACTAATGCAAGAAGCTTTATAACTTAATTAGCAAGTTAAATGATAAATTCTACAACACAGACCTAAGATTATGGAAAAGAGATCAACTTAAAATGGAATTATCTGGTAAATAATTATGAGGTTATGTGTAGAACTTACAATATTCAAGAAACAACAAAATATGGAGAGGTTCACAGAAGATGCCCATGTGGCATCTCTAACCACATGCAACCTCCCCAGCTATCATCATCCCACACTAGATGTTGGGCTGTGACGTGCATGTTCGGGCGTGGGTTGAGTCGTGTGTCCCGTGTCTGTTGCTCCAAGGGGCTGGGGCCACAGCCCAGGGAAGCAGATACTCGGGAATTTGACTGTGTCCACTCCACGATGCACCAGGTGGACATCGGGCTGTAAGAAGCTGCAGGGCTCTGTTCCGTGGGTTGAGGGAACACAGTCTGAGGTCCCACAGGGGCCAGAGCTCTTGGTTTGGGTGTCGCTGGGCCAAGGCAACTGGGAACCGACTGGTTCTCAGGCACTGCTGAGAGGCCACAGAAGGACAGAGACACTTGGAGCATACGGGCTGGATCAACCTGCAGCCGAAGGGGGGTAGCGGGGAAAAGCTCCAGCTGTGCCAGCGGAGTGGTGAGGCTCTTGGTCATGGTGACTCGCTTGGCTGGGTCACAGCTGGCTCACTTGCTTGAGTCAGTGGCCTCTATGGCTGGAAACGTAGAGAGGTTGGCGGGAGACTAAACTGCGGCTCAGTGGTTGAAAGACCTCCCCAGTTCCCCACAGCGGGGGGGGGGGGGCAAAGAAGAGAGGTAGTCCAGGTCTTAAGATATAGTCTTAAGATCTTTATTGTCATGACAGAAAATAGATGAAACTATACCCCGCATTCTCAAGGCAGGCCTGAGGTTAAACACCTTTTTGCAAGGAGGAGGGTCTGGGAAGGAATGCTTAATTGGCTATGCCCTCAGGCCTTTAGGTATCTCATGAATATGGAAATATGCCTTGAGGCTCTGTGGCCTGTAGTCACGCCCTCTACCTATGCTACCTGACCTATGGCCACAAACCTCTCTGTGGGAGGGGCTGTAGGTATGTGAAAGGAGCCAGGGTCCAGGAGGAAGGCCGAACTCCTCCTATCCCTGGAGGGTCTCCTGGGTTCAAGGTCTGCTTGACTAGGTACCCAGCTGCCTCTCACAGCCCACTGCCCACAACCAGACAGTGTATATGTCCCAACCAACAAACCTTATAAGAATCACAGAGTATTATCAAAGCCCATAGTTTCTACAGAGTACACTCTGGGTGCTGTACACTCCAGGTGTTGTTTTGTTTTGTTTTGTTTTCTCTTTCTGAGACAGGGTTTCTCTGTATAGCCCTGGCTGTCCTGGAACTCACTCTGTAGACCAGGCTGGCCTCGAACTCAGAAATCCGCCTGTCTCTGCCTCCCAAGTGCTGGGATTAAAGGTGTGCGCCACCACTGCCTGGCACACTCCAGGTGTTTTGACAAAAGACTTCTAGTAACCATTTACAGCTGCTGTGTCTAAATAGCTTCAGTGTCCTACAACTCATCTGTGTTCTGCCTATTCCTGCTTTCCTATACCAAATCCCTGACAACTATTAATCGTTTCAGCTGTCCCCAGAGTTCTGCCTTTGCTAGAACATTATCTGGTTAGTATCATATCCTTATATCCTTTTTTTCAATTGTTTCTCGTAGTAACACATGCATCGAGGTTCTCTTTTTCTTAGCATATATTACTTGTGTAAAACACTGAGTTTTGATGTGGTATATTCCTACATGCCTGTTTCACACCATGATCATATCCATCCTCCTCCATTCTGCCCTGGATCTTCCCACTAACCCCTATCATCTCCCTAATAGTCTCCTTCTGGTTTTATATCTACCCTCCCCCCTTCTAAACACAGATAAATGAAAACATGACACTTGCCTGAACCTGGCTTTTCTCAGTTAACATAATTTCCAGTTCCTTCCATTTTTCCTGAAAATGCCATAATTTCATTTTTCTGTTACCATCACCTAAATGACAATCAAATCTAAAGGCCTTAAATTTTATTTTTTAAATCAGTAATTCCATAATGCTTATTATATTACCTGAAGAGAAATACTATATGTATAGAAAAGAATTTACAGTTAGCAGATTAAGCCTTATGTCTATTAAAAACAAACAAAAAGACTACTGAGACGTTACAAGCTTATTTCCTAACCAAACACCACACACACACACACACACACACACACACACACACAAACACACAACCTACAGGCCCACAAATCACAAACCAGGAGCAGTATACCCCTCACATCTAGCAAGCAAAAGAACTCAGAGAAGAAGGAATTATGAATAGCAGTATATTAAGTGGAAAGTTAAGGGTTCTTTGGAGAGTCAGTCGTGTTGAACGGTGTTTTGCTGGAGCAAACCAGTGAAGGAATGTTTTCCTGAAGCGGATACAAGTGAAAGACTAAGGCAGACTCGTGAAGGAACATTTCGCTGAAGCAGACATGGGAGAGAGGATGTTCTGCTGAAGCAAGTATGTGAAAGGACACGTGATGAAGGATTCTTTGCTAATGACACACATGTATCACGCCTTACACTGTGTAGTTGAGCTCCATTTGTCAGGACTCCACAGAGAGAAACGCACCAAAAAGCTTCTGGTGGTAGACTCAGAGACTCAGGCCAATTGGCAGTTGAGACAAACTCACTGGAGTTTTGCTAAGTCCAACTCCAGTGTTGAGGCAAGACACTTGGTGAGCAAGACCCATGGATGATGTCTGGAGGGGATAAATCAGACTCCATGGAGGGAATGGAGACAGAGCTTGGCTGGCTGGTACAACTAGCTGTGCACTGCTTGTTGGTCTCACATCTTTGCTGGTCTTCGCTTTGCTGAGAGAGGCACAGCTGAGATCATCTCCTGGTGTCCCTGCTGGTCCCTCCTGCTGAGGCTAAGGCTGGGCTGTCTCTGATAGGTAGTGCCATTGCTGTTGACTCATGGTTGCTCTCCTGACTTTACCGAACTAGACTGAAGGTGTATCCATGAAGTGTCTGCATGTAGACTGAGCTGCCACTGCTGACCTGTGAACTGAACTACTGATTTCCAAACAACACACAGATGGGAGTTGATGCAAAGAACCTTTCCACTTCCCTCCGCCCCCATCGTTTCTTTTCCACTACCTTTGGTGGGTGGTGGGCTACAAGGGAGGTGAAAGCTTTTTCAAACTATCATTAAAATAAGTTTTGAAAAAATTAAAGTTAAAAGTATAGGTGTAGATCTGATTATTTTTGTTGTTGCTGCTGTTGTTAAATCCTTCTCTCCTAACCAAAACAGGACAATGAACAATTCCTCCCACTCCACCAACCTTCAAAAGAATAGAAAAAAGGCATAGAAAATAAACAAATCTGTCTTTTTCCATTTGTGCTACAAGTTACTTGACACTGTGTTCTCCATAAATAATTGAAACTTATTCCTCACAGTACTGCACTGGCAGGTCTGTATTTAGTGAAGGACTAGTTTCTGCTTTCTAAGAGGGTGCTTTATTGTAGTGACCTCACATACCTAATGAACAGAGGAGAAAAGTGGCCCAGCTAGTCAGGCCCCTACTGCCCTTAAAAGGAAGTGACTAAACCCATCCAAGGGGCAGAGCAAACACAGTCTAACCACCTCACTACACTAGGAAAAAAAGTCAACATGAAATCTGAAGGGAACACACATACTTAAAACTATAACTAAATCCAAGAGTTCAAGGTTAAAATTAATGAAAACAAATATCAAATACAATTATCATAAAGAATGAGAGTAGAATTCATCTACAGTAAGGAGGAAAAAGAAAATGTTCAACTTGTTTCTGAATTGCACTTTATTCTTTTTAAACAACTTTTAGATCTTTGAGTTTTAATTCCAGAATTAGTCTCTCTCTGTAATAACCATAGTAAAATAAAAATCCCTTTTAGACATGTAAAAAATATCTTAGTCAGGATTCCCACTACACCCAAGACTGCACCTAATAATCAAAACTCAGTGAAATCACTCACTCAAGATAACCAGACACAATCCAGAGCATTGCTCTGCTCTGCACCTCTGGAACGATGCCGTCTTGATCTGGCCTGCGGCCAGACAGTCTCCTCCAGGATCCTGACCCTTGGACCTGATCTTCGATTAAGATATACAGCACAGGTGGGCAGCTTTGGGGAGACAGGCTTTGGACTGTAGTTAGGCATATAGTGTGTGCGCCTTGTGTATCACCCTAAGCATGATAACATATAACTTTTTTTTTATTTATTTATTTATTATTTCTGAATACACTGTAGCTGTCTTCAGACACACCAGAAGAGGGCATCAGATCTCATTACAGATGGTTGTGAGCCACCATGTGGTTGCTGGGATTTGAACTCAGGACCTCTGGAAGTGCAGTCAGTGCTCTTAACCACTGAGCCATCTCTCCAGCCCAAAATATAACTTTTGTTATACTATGTTATAATATCTTTTGCTTGCAACTCTCCTTTTACACAAAGCTATTTTTATAAGTTCTCTTGACACATGCTCATCTTTGCAGCAGTCCCTTAAGTGTTAACACATACTGCTATCACAACTGCATTTTAGAAACAGCCATCTTATTGTACACTGTACATAAGATCTGCATTTCTCTGTAGGCTATGGTGAATTTCTTAAATTCCTCTTCCTAGTTATCTCGAAATAAATGTATTTTATTGCTGATTAAATAGATGTGTCCTTAAATCAATTTCACATTCCTTAAATAAGCATTTGACAATGGTACTCGTAGAAAATACAATTATTCTAACCCAGATATAATTATATTACATACTACATAAACAAAAAAAAACACTTAATACATTAGTACTAGTCATGTATAGATACTAAATTTTCCTACTCAGTAAACTTTTTTAAAATGTTACACATAAGTTCCTATGATCTAGATTTCTGGATAAGATTTTCCTATTACTTTTAGCTACTACTTTTTAGCAAATCATAAAGTATCTCACTGATCCCGTTAGTGCCTTGTCAAGAAGGCATCTCCATTGTACATGAAATTAAGTAACGAACAAAGCAGATCAGATGTTAGTACCATGTCTTTGAACAGCCTCCCCATGCTGGGATATTATAGACATGTTCTACCAAACTTGGCTTTTTTTATTATTATTGAAAACATTTTTTTCTATGTCAAAGACACAGAAAACTAGCTGTGAACTAAATAAATTTCTTTGTTAATTAAGTACCCACCTCAGGTATTCCACTATAGTAACAGAAGATGAATTAGTAAATATCCAGCAACTCAGAATAATACTCTTTATAACATTTAGGTACCTATATTAAACCACCATTTTACATACATATATTAAATTGATACAATGATGATTATAATAGCTAATTCTGTCTCTTGTCCCATTCTCTTAAGTTTTATTTTTGTTGACTTTCAAACTCTTTTAGTTCAAAAATATTCTGAAAATACAATAACTGAGTCGGAACAGTCCGTTTCCACCAAATTCCAGCATACTACAAGTATGCTCAACACACAAGAGAACAAACAGACTCACTAATGATAAGCTCCAGCTCCTGGGCTACAATGAAGGTAGGCGGTCTACTCTAGTACCTGCCTAGCGTGCGGAGAGAACAAAGAGGGAGGAAAGTGGAGAAGAAAAGTTTAGTTTGCAATATGTCTTTGACATAGAAAAAAATTTTAAGTTGAAAAAAGAAGCACCAAGTTGGGTGGAATATGTCTATAATATCTCAGTGCTGGCAGGATGAAGTGAGAGGGCCACCAATCCAAGGCCCACAAAAGCTATTGGGGGGACGGGGGAAGATGGTAATGGAGGGTGTCTTATGCTCTGATTTGGAAGGTGTGCTGCAAGTCGAATAAGGTCTTGTCATCCATTCAGCCTCTCCTCTCCTAGACCTGGCTCAGCCATTTATAAATTAGCAAAATGAATAAATGATATACTCGACTAGGGATACAGTTTTGTTAGTAGAGTGCTTGCCTAACATGCATGTAGCCCTGGGTTCCCTTCCCACAACCACATACTATGCACAGTACTGCATGCCTGTAATCTTAGCACTTGAGAGATAAAGGCAGAAAAATCTAAGTTCCAGGATACCCTCAGTTACATAACAAGTTCAAGACCAACTTGGGTAATCCTAAAATACACTAATAGTTTATTTTTTGAAGTCCAACACAGATCATAAAGTATTTAGAAATCACAAAATACTGAGATTCTCTACTAAATGTAATCTTACTATCAATATTACAAATTGTAAAAGGGGTTCTCAAATTAAATCTCTAACTGGTCAGACAGTCTGCTATATTCATTATGACTCCTATAGCCTTCAGAAAAAAGTGATATGTAATATGTGACATTATAAAATATGTCAATAAAATATGTTAGTAGCAAAAGGAACAGGAGAGAATAGTGAAAGCTGAATGAATTCATTCCTAGAACAAGATATTCTAAATAATGGGATTATCAGACAACATTCTACAAATCTATGTTAAAGTAATAGCCCACACATTAATTCAAGTACCTTAAAGGTGTGTCAAAGCAAACCCTAAACAAATAATCCCTTAAAGTTCAGAAATCCATACCCCACAAATCAGAAGTGCCTGCCTTCCTTCCTTCCTTCCTTCCTTCCTTCCTTCCTTCCTTCCTTCCTTCCTTCCTTTTCTTGAAGATGGTGCTTTGCTATGTTAACCTTTTCAACCAATGAAACTGAAAAAACTAGTTTTGCCCGTGTAAAAAAACTAGCTCTATCTTTTACCCCACACAAAATCATCTCAAAATGGATCAAAGAATCAAAATGAACCTTAATACAAGTGGGTCTCAACCTTCCTAATGCTGCAACCCTTTAATATAGTTTCCTCATCTTACAGTGACACCCAACCATAAAATTATTTTTGTTGCTGCTTTGTATCTAATATGCAAGCTATCTTATATGCAACCCCTGTAAAAGAGTCATCTGATGACTAATGGGGTTGTAACCCACAGGCTGAGGACCTCTATGCTTCAGGAAAATATACATCAAGACACAGGCATGGGCCAGGATTGCTCTGAAAATGCCTCCAACAGCACTAGAAATAAATTTGGTAAACAGGGTCACCTGAAGGAAGAAGTGTCTGCACAGCAAAGGAAACAATCACTGAAACTGCAAAGTTTAAACACCAAAACATCCGATCAACCATTACCTAATGGGACAAGGAACTAATAATAAATAAGACAGTTCTCCAAAGAAACCCAAGTGACCAACAAATGCTTGAGAAAGTGTCTGCTATCCTTGGCAATCAAAACAAAATGTCATTTTGGAAATAAATGACAACAAACCCTGACCAGGTTTCAGAAAAAACAGATCCCTTATTTAGTGATGCTAGGAATGAAAACACGTACAGCTACTATGAAAGGCTGTATGAAGGGTCATCAAAAATAGAACGTGTACACACACACACACACACACAGAGAAAGAGAGAGAGAGAGAGAGAGAGAGAGATTCAGACAGACAGACACAGACAGACAGACAGACAGACAGACAGACAGGACTCATCATATGACCCAGTAATAGTACTCTCAAGTACATCCCAAGACCTCCTAAGTCAATATATCAAAGAAATACTTACTCGTCCATGTACAGAGCTGCACTACTCCTGAGAGAAGAACAGAACAAGTACTGATGCCCATCAACAAGACAACTGGAAATATATAGTACACACAAACAGTGGAATTTTATGCAGCCAGTTATTAAGAAAAATGAAATGACATCTGAAAAAATGTATACAACTGAAAATTATGATGTTAAGGGATATAAACTAGTCTTAAGACAAAGAGCATGTTTTCTCCCATATATGGAACATAAATTTAAGTGTGCATGTGTCTACATATATGTGTTCACAAGTAATCAGACTAGAAGGGGAATCAAGAGAAAGGAGATTTCAAGGAAGCAGAAAATAGGTAATGAAAAAGATATAACAGGAAAACAAAAGGAAACCTATAGAAGAAAGGGAACCAGATAAGAGAGAAATGTTAGAAAAAGGAATCAGTGAGAACAAGGTATAAGACACACACACATGCCACATATACCACAAAAAAAATAATATTTTGTATGCAACCTTAAAAAATAAAAGATTATTTCCAAGCCCAACAATAAATATATAAAATAAAAAGGAACGTACCTCTATTAAGTGTAACTTTCATTTTTTCAAATTTATTGTAATGATGGGTCTTAAATGTTTTAATCTCCCTGTAGCCTACCACCCACCAGAAGTAGAAAAGAAAGGATACAGGGGAAGTGGACTTGTTTAGAAATGTTCCTTAGAGTAACTTCCATCTCTGTTGTCTGGAAATCAGCAGTTCAGTTCACAGGTTAGCATACAGTAGCAGCTTGATCCATTTGCAAACAATTCACAGATACACCAGCAATAATCCAGTTTGGTAGGGTTGGGATAGCAAATACAAATCAGCAGCCATGTCACTACCTAGCAGAGATAGCCAGGCCTCAGCCTCGTCACGAGTCAGCAGGAGGGACCCAGAGAAATGCCAGTTTTCAGCTGTGCCTCTCTCAGCAAAGCGAAGATCAGCAAAGATGCGAGCCCCATAAGCATTGCTCAGCTAGCTCTACAAGCAAGCCAAGCTCACCCTCCATCATTGTCCATCAAGTCCTTCTTATACTCTCCGAACATCACACGTCCTCCACATGCCTAGCATGTGCGTCTGTCTCAGCTAACATTACTCTGCCAATCAGCTTGAGTCCACAGAAGCAAGAAGACGAGGCACACCACTAGAAGCTTTTTGGTGAGTTCCTCTCTATGGAGTCCCGATAGGTGGAGCTCAACTATGCAATGTAACGTGGGCCAATCATTGCAAGTATGCCAGTAGCATCACGTGTGCTTTCACATGCTCACTTTAGCAGAACATCCTTTCTCCTGTGTCCACTCCAGAAAAACACTCCTTCATGTGTTTACCCCAACAAAACAGCATCCAACACAAATGACTTTCCAAAGAACCCTTAAGTTTCCACTTAAAGTTTAAAAACATTTCTATCACCCTAAAAAAGAAACTATTCCCTCTCAAGATGTATGTACATTAGCTGAAGTTTCCCTGGTGTTCTTTTCTACCCATGTCCCCTGAAGATGTCATCATGGTGTTCCTTCTCCTTCACCTCTCATCTCCCCACTCCACTATCTGTCTCAAACACAGGAAAAAGTGAGGACCAACATCAGAGATTGCCCTCTGACCTCTATACATGCTGTGGCATATATATGCCAACACACACACACACACACACACACGAGTGGGGGACAAAAGCAGAGAAAAAGCCAAATTATATTCCTACCTCCCTAAGAAATTCACTTACATACTAACATAAAAGTATAGGTCTCTTTTTATAAAATATGGAAAAATATGCCACATAAATAATCAAGAAAGCTGGAGTAGCTATGTTAGTAATATGAAATATATTTTAAACTTACTTTAAAGCTTACTTATATTGACTTCCCCAATAAATTCAACTTTATGACTTCTGTGGCAGTTTTAAGACTTTTAAAATATGTATGGATGTTGTGCCTTGTTAAAGTCTGTATATCACTCACATGCCTAGTACCCACAATCAACCCTGGAACTGGAGTTACAGCTGGCTGTGAGTCACATGTGGGTGCTGGGAATTGAACCTAGGTCCTCTGAAAAAGCAGCATGTGCCCTTAAGAGCTCAGTCATCTCCCCTGTCATTTGTAGCAGTTTTGAAGCAATAAAGACAATTACTGTTTCCTATCTATCATTCTTCTTATGGTCTTGTCTAACTAACTGTCCCTACTGAAATACCGTACTACACTGAAGTCACCCTACCTAAAAGTTCTTTCACAATCAAGCTTTCAAGTGAATGATAGCTTACAATTTTTCTTTAAGTTAATAACATCATTAACTATTCTCCATTAGAACACTAGCATTACAGAATGTTTTCTTACAGGTTATCAGGAATACAATAGAATACCATGTATAATTTGAAAGATTCATTGCTCTAGGAATTTTCAAAAGTACATGTTGTCTTAACGTTTTCATGTATTTTATACTGTTGAACAACTACTGTGTTAGGGTATGGAGCCTGACAGGAATATAAGGACAATGTAAATTAAAATATTGTACCCTGAGGTGGGAGTGGGTGGGTGGGGGCACACCCTCATAGAAGCAGGAGGAGGGGAGATGGGATGGGGGTTCCGGGGGGGGGGGGAAGGGAGAAAGGGGAAAACATCTGAAATGTAAAAAAAATATCCAATAAAAAAAAAATCTAAAAAAATAAATTTTTTTAAAAAATGGGATGCCAAGGAACTTTCTGCTGAGTGTCTATGGCACTCTACAACTAGGCATACTTATGTACAGGTGAAGGGAAGGATCCACTTACTGGCAGAAGGCATGATCCCAACCAGGTATTTAATATGGGCAAGAGGGCATGTTTGTGTTTTTTTCTGCAGGATGCTGAAGAAGTATGGTGGCCGCCAGAGTGATGGGTGAGACATGCTGATGCCAGGACAAAGAATAATGCTGACCTGTGAGCTTGCTGAGTGCCCTGACAATGGGGACTGGGAAGCTGTATTGGACATATGTTCCTGACCCACCTTTGCTTGCCTATATCCCTGATGGGACAAGCTGCCTTGCCTCAAGTTTTCAGACCTTGTGGAACAGAGAATCAAAAAGAGAAGTTATAATGACTCTTGTATTGTTCTTAAATGTGACCAGTTATTTGGACTCAATCATGTACTGGTCTAGAAATCAATCCAATATTGGAAATAACAGTCTTCGTTTGGAAGTCTGGTTCTGAACATTTTCAGAGACATATTTGGAAGTTAGCTGCAGTTCTCTATGATGTTATGTTAGCAAGAGATAAAGTAGGAACAGGATCTGGATTTCAAACAGATGTTAACACATGTGTTAAAGATCTTTCAATTGTCAAGTTAAAATTACCTTTGTTTCTTCTACAATATTTAATGTAAGTTGCATTGATTATAAAAAAAAGATATTGTATCCTTTCCTATACATAGTTAGAGAAGTAAGATATAGAAAATGAACAAAAGTGGGCATATAAAGAGCCAAATGCTTGATACAGGTAAGGAGTGTCTAAAATTCAGAAGGGAGTAACTACTGACTAATTACAGTAAAGAAAAAAACTGTTTAAAAACATTTTCAGGGCTAATTCGGTAAAATTTGCTTAAGAAGGCAGAAGGTCTGAGCCAGAAAAAAATAGAGAGAGATAATGAGGAGTGCTAGCTTCTGGATGACAGTAAGAGACGCTGATTAAAACTAAGCTCTATTTACTAATGTAAGAACCATGCTTCGTCCTATACCTAATAGTCAATACAAATAGTACCAACACTAGTCTTTAAGAGACTGCATTAATGAATCCACTGGTTCTCAACCACCGCTGGGACCCTTTGATACACTTCATGTTGTGGTAACCCTCCAACCATAAAATCACTTCATTACTACATCATAACTCTAACTTTGCTATTATAAATCGTAATGTAAAATATCTGATGTGCAGGATATATATGACCCCTCCCCCCAAAGAAGTCATGACCCACAGGGTGAAAACAGCTGCAATGAACAATAAGATGTCTGAACTGTCAGAAGTACTTGCCTTACAAGCAACCTGAGTTTGATTCTCAGATTTGTATGCCGAGTGAGTGAATTGCATTAAGCAAGAACTGTTTTGAATGTTTCTGAGAATTCTTTCCCCTGGTATTAAATACAAACACAACAACCTTTCCCATATGGTAAGTCCTTATGTTTTGTTTGCTCACAGTTGAAAGTTCAGAACATATACAACAAAATACTTTTAAAATAAAAGACACTAAATAACACTAAAAGTACTAAATAAAAGACAACAAAAGTCTAACCTCACTGTTGGGGGGGAAGAAGACTTGTGGAGCTAGTTCCTGGTATGAAAGATCCCCAACATTTTTTGCTCTTACTCTCTTTCTATCTCACATTCAATACTCACTCATCCCAACCTACCCTAAAAAAGTGACATATTCAAAGCAACTGAAAAAAAAGGCTAACAGAAACTGCACTAAAGGACTCTTTCACTGACCAAATCTGGACAAGTGAAGATAAATAAGTTTCAAGTTTGTTAACTAACAGGCCTTTAATCTCAGAATACTTTCTATTAGTTACTAAGACCTTAAGATCTTTCTAGGTTAACAGTCTAATGAGACATTAGAACGAAATGTAAACCAGAATGCTTTGTTACAAAATTACTAAGGAAATTGGGAACATTATGAGGTCCGAGGTTAGATAGTGGTATTATACCAAGATTAATTATTTGACCTTGATACTTACACTCTAATTACATAACAAAACTGGATGCCATTAATCCCAGCACTTGGGAGGCAGAAGCAGGTGGATTTCTGTGAGTTTCAGTCTGATCTACATAGTGAGTTCCAGGATAGCCAGAGCTACACAGTAAGACCTTGTGTTGAAAAAATAAAAACAAGTAACAACAACAAAACAGAAATGTACTCATTTAAAATGATTAAGACTGCATCTACAACTGAATCAAATAGTTAGGGATTTTTAAAAAGGCTTAGACTTACAACTCTTCAAAAGTTTGCAATTAAGTAACCTACAAAACACCTACAAAAGCTACAAAACACCTAAAAGTCATATATAATCAAAGCGGCATGTTTAGAGCAGTGGTTCTCAACCTGTGTGTCATGACCCTTACAGCAAACCTCTAACTCCAAAAAAGCATACAATTCATAACAGTAGTAACAAAAACCATTTTATGGTTTGGGGTCACCACAACATGAGAAACTATATTAAATGTAACAGCATTAGGAAGGCAGCAAAAAAAAAAAAAAAAAAAAAGAGTGTTTTAGACTGAACATGTTCCCTTTTGGGAGTGGGGGTTGGGAGGATTGGAGATAGAATCCTTGTACCTGTTAATCAACGCTCCATCACTGAACTAAATCACAAGCCCCTTTACCTCTACTTTTTATAAGACTTTTCATATTTAGGAGATTCTCAATGACTTCTATTCTATAACCACCGAGGTTCAGACAGGTAACCACACTCTCCAGTTCCCCAATTACACCAGCCAGATTTCCTGTTATCAGAAAGGGAGATAGACACACAGTATTTACATCACAGAAGTGTCTACTAGACAGTAATGATCTAAAGGTTGGAAGGACAACTTATATAATGCCTATCTATAAGCCAACATTCGATGACCCTACATAGAGATACGAAGCAGAAACTCTAACACTTAAATCATTTAATCGCTCTAGAGGCTCAAGTAATTTCTGTAAAGCAGGCTAATACATCTAATATTACAAAGCTGTTGCAAGTAAAAGGTAAAGTATCTACAGCAGATTAGCTAGCAGTAATTATTAATTAACATTAGGTGTCTTCTATACTCTGGGTTAATAATTTCTTAAATTGATTTCAGCACTTTTATACAAATGCCAATTTGAAAAAAAAAAAAAATAAGGTCCTACTTGGTCAATAAGCCAATGTGTTTTATACTGTTATATCTAACAAAACTTTTTTTTTTGTTTTGTTTTTTTGTTTTTTTGAGACAGGGTTTCTCTGTGTAGCCCTGGCTGACCTGGAACTCACTCTGTAGACCAGGCTAGCCTCGAACTCTCGAACTCAGAAATCCACCTGCCTCTGCCTCCCAAGTGCTGGGATTAAAGGCGTTCACCACCACCGCCTGGCCAAAACTGTAATTCTTATCCAATATTCACCCACATTCGACCTTACTAACTACACTCCCCTTGAGACATTTGGTGGCTTCTGTAACAACACATTCAACTCCTCTGACCTTCACAGTGTTCTCTGGGAGCTCATATTCTTCCAGTAAACTTTTTAAGGCCACTGTGCTTCCACTCCAAGGCATCATCTCTATTTTCCTTCCTAGTATTCCCTCCCAGGGCAATTTCACCTGTATCTATTGTTTCAATTACCCATTCAACGTTTTGCATCTCCCTTGACTACTGCTAAAAGCCTCATATGCACTAGTGCTGCCCCTCCTTCAAGACCTAGCACCATAATGCCAGTTCTGTCTATCCTACCAAACTACCAAAAATACATCCAACACAGCTTCTAAAGGAACTTTTTTTTTAAAACAAAAAGACAGGTTACATCACTCTACCTTTAGCCAAGTACTCCTGGATTTCTATGTTTCAACAAATGACAGATTTAAGGCCATAAACTGCCACTCTTCCTTTTAAAAGGACTCCTGGGCTAGAGGGGGTAGCTCAGCAGAAAAAAAAAAAAAAACAACTTGCTGTTCAATAGTGAGGACCAGAGTTTGAATCTCAGCAGTCAAGTGGCTCAAGTCAAGTTACAAACACCTGTAACTGAAGTTTTTGGCCTCTGCAAGCACCCAAATGCACATGTGAACAGACACTCAAGAGACACATACATGTGTGCACACATAAAAAAAAAAAATGTGGACTCTCTTTGAACATGGTCTATATTCATGAATTAAATAATTTGGCAAATTATTCAACAGTTGAATTATTCAACTTTAAGAACCTATAATAAACTTTAAAAACTATAATACTAGCTTTAATAGTTACAACAGAAAGCATACAAACCCATCAAATAGTTGTCATTTACCACTATAATGCTATGCATTGTTCACATTTTTAGGAGTAAAACATTGACAAAATGACAAACCTTGTGCCAGTGAGATGACTCAGCAGGTAAAGGCACTTGATACAAAGTCTGGTGATTTAGTCTGATCCCTAAGGTCCATAAGACAACCCACTTCCCCAAGTTGTCCTCTGAACTCCATTCATGTGCTGTATGTACACATGCACGTACACTTGCAATACAAATAAATGTAATAAGAAAGAAAAAACTAAGACAAAGCCTGTTCTCATGGAAGTTGCATTAGACTGAAGAAACATAATAAACTGTTAGATTAACAGTAGTATGTTAGAAAGAAATAAAATGACGTGGGGAAAAACTGACATAGAATGTTGTAGGAGAGTGGGAGACAGGGATGCTGTTTCAGAGGCAGCAGTCAGAGAACACCTCGGTAGCACTGGAGAAGTGTGGTCAGAGAAAAGGTAAGAAGATGGAGTCAGACAAGAAACCTAAGTAACTTCAGAGTTATCTAAAGGCCTCAGTGAGAACTATGGATTTACTGGGACTGAAAAAGAAAGCCATCTGAGAAGGTAAGTAACGTAATCTAATACAAAAGGCTCATTCTGGCTGGAGAGTGTTAAGACTGGGTTAACAAAGATAAATGGTGTTGTCATGTTTGTCTTTTTAGGAAGTTATTTTCCAAGCAAGAGAGGATGGTGTTTTAAAATTCTCACATTGAAATTTTATTGTGCTACAATTTTAATTTTTAAAAAAGGACAAAATTCAAAGATAATTCTTAGGAATAAAATTCAAGATATATTTTTCAATTAACTTATTACTATTGTGCTAGGAGTAGGGGCATACAACATGGCACACACAGTGAAACCAGACAGCAACTTTCATCCTTGTATGAGTTCCAGGACTGGACACTCAGGCGATCTTTACTCAGTGAATCATCTCAGGCCCACAAAGCCCCTACTACCAGACGGTGGGACTGGCAATTTTAACTCTAGGCTCTTCCGGTTGCTAGAGTCACCACTGCTCAGATGGGAAACAAAGTGCAAGGTGAGGAACAAAATTTTAAGAATTTGGGTTTGGAGACTAGAAAGATGGCTCAGCAGTTAAGAACACTTGCTGTTCTTCGAGAGAATGAGAATTCAGTTCCCAATACCCACATCTGGTGGTTCACAACTGTCTGTAACTCTAGCTCCAGGAGATCGCACACCTTTTTCTAGCCTCCATGGACATATGTAAAGTAAATGTTTAAAACAACAACAACAACAACAACAACAACAACAACTGACCTGGGTTTTAAAGCTAGTACAACTGTAATTCCCAGCACTTGGGAGGAGGAGGCAGGAGGATCAGAAGTTCACGGCCACCATGAGCTATATGATATATAAAACTCATCTGATTTTCAGTAGGTAAGTTAAGGCAAAATGCCATTTACATCTAAAAGGCAAGAACAGATGGTGGGATACACAGTACACATTATTTCATAACTAGCTTTTGCTACTTTGAGGCACATTGCTCTCTTAGAATGGTGGTCTTACTATCTTGCATTGAAGTACCTAAAATTCGCAGTCATTAGGCTGATGGGTAGTTACCATTATACTTCATTACTAAAGGTATCTGTCAATGATAATTTGACAATATATTAGGTATGCTTCCATGAAAAAAAGCTCATAAACTGATCGGGGCTCTAAGGCAGATGGAAAAATTGAGAATATCTAATAGAAGATCCATAACTACATGAAGGAAATCCAGGAAGAAAATTCTTAAGATTTTCTCTGTATCACACTTTTAAGTAACCTAATTTACACTTTCTTTTGTATTTCTCTCCTTTTTCATATTGAAGACTGCCTTTTTAGTATATTTACAGAAGGGCAACAGCATTCAAGTTTTTTTGGGGTTTTTGTTTTTGTTTTGTTTTTTCCCCAGACACAGGGTTTCTCTGTGTAGTCCTGGCTGTCCTGGAACTCACTCTGTAGACCAGGCTGGCCTCAAACTCAGAAATCCGCCTGCCTCTGCTTCCCAAGTGCTGGGATTAAAGGCATGCACCACCACCGCCCCCAGCATTCAAGTTTAACCCAACTAAAAACTTAAAATGTGCTTCAATTTGAAAGATAAACTCCACTATAGTAAAACTGAATGATTGTTTACTATTTACAAGCACCAGGAAAAGAAAAAAACTATTAGCTAAAGTGAAGCTACAGTAAGAACTGCTAAGCTTTGAAAAACTGACCACAAGTGAGGCTAGGGTGGCGCACGCCTTTAATGCCAACACTCTAGAGGCAGAGGCAGGCCGATCTCTGAGTTTGAGGCCAGCCTGATCTACAGAGCGGGTTCCAGGATGGATAGGGCGACACACAGAAATCTTGTCTAGAAAAACGATAAAGAAAAAAAAAAAGACTGCATAAACAAAATGCAAATTAATTCACATCTAAAGATATTTTAAATTTTTGTTTTTTCTGTCTAATTGGGTAAACAACAACAAAACCCTACCAACCCTTTACTTCTGGTTTTTAAATAATAGTAAAATGGCTAAGGGGCGGGGGGGGGGGGGGGGGGAGGGCAGCGTGGTGTGGTGAGACGGGGTTACACAACTAAAAATGTTACTAAAAAATATTGGTTAAGCCAGAAAGTGGTGATGCACGCCTTTAATCCCAGCACTTGAGAGGCAGAGGCAGGCGGATTTCTGAGTTCGAGGCCAGCCTGGTCTACAGAGTGAGTTCCAGGACAGCCAGGACTACACAGAGAAACCCTGTCTCGAAAAAGAAAAAATATATATATATTGGTTAAATACAAGGTCCAAGAATCTATTGCCTTCACTGTTATGGAGCTGCGGCAAATAAATCACACATGAGTTATCTTTTCCTTGGAAATGAGAAAACGCATTTATTGATACGCTTTTCCCAAAATTCAGAGAAAACTGCCCAAACTGGGGGAAATTTTAATACTACCATTTATTAGTCAAGGCACACTAAAAACTTTTTTGGTCAGTTTTGCCTAAATACGCTAGTTCGCTGCTAGTATAAGAACGGCATCCAAAATGAATGAAAAAAAAAAAAAGCAGTGATCAACACTGTAAGACGGTAGTTTTACATAGTACAATCAGCATGTAAAACTCACACTGCGTACTGTTTACTACATCACACACGAAGATGATTAACTCTGTCCTGCTGTAATACGGTATTATACATATTAACGCAAGGGGACTGTAGTTCACCGTTTCAATCTGGGAACGTTTCCCTCAAATCGCAACCAGATGTCTTTTAAATTAATTCTTCGAGATCCGTGCAAGGCGAGCATATATCCGTAAACCTTCTAAATGGTACAGGATCCCCGGGTCTCAGCCTGAGTTTCGGGCTCCTGACCGGTTAGACCGTTGTCAGCCCAGGCAGCGGGTTTTAAAAAAATGAGGCGGGGGTGGGGAGGCGGCCGCCGAGGGAAAGGCCGAGGCCAGGCGCCGGCTCTTCCTCATTCAGGCGCTGGAGAGGTCACAGCCTAGTGAAGTTTGGTTTCACCAGCGGGGCCGGGAGGCTCGGAGCCGAACGCGAACTCCAGGGTAAAGCAGCCAGCCTGGGAGCGCCCGGAAGCCCGGCCGACACGTTTCCACCGAGGGTGGGGGAGCTGCGGGCCGGGCCTGGAGCCCCTTCCTGCCTCGGCCGAGGCCCCGCAGCCCGCGCCGCCCCGCTCCTAGGCCCCGCGCGCCCCGAAACCGGACCTCCGCCCCGCGCCGCCCCGCGCCGCGGCTCCAACTTTGCTCGCAGCGAAAAGACGCCGCCCGAGCCGCGCGCGAGCCCCAAACTTTGCCCGCCCTCCCGACGCCCGGCCCGCGCGCCCCGCCGCGCCGCGCTGCGCCCCGGGCGGCCCGTCCGCTCTCCCTGGCCGGCCGTGTTTACCTCAGGCCGAGGTCCAGGCGTCGTTCCGGCGGCCGCGCCAGCGCAGGAGGCCCGGTCTCCGTCAGTTCGCCGCTAAGTTCTGCACCATGGACTCCTCGGGCCGCTCGGAAGCGCGCGCGGCCCGCGGGCTCGGACGGTCGGGTCGGGAGCACGCAGCCACGCAGCAGTAGACCCGGGCAGCGCTGCTCCGCGCGGCTTGCGCCACCGCCGCTCCCCTCCCCCGCCGTGTCTGGCGGCTCCCTCCCTTTCTCCCTCCCTCCGCGGGGCTCAGCCGCGCCGCCACAGGTCGGCGCGCTGTGGTGACGACGCGGGCGGGCGGGCGGGCGGGCGGGCGAGCGGCTGGACTCGCCGCACGCTGCCTGCTCGCGGGCGCCGCAGTGCTCCACCGGACCTCCAGGGGGCGCGGGCGAGCTGCGACGGACAGACGGACGTGGTGGGCGGGGCACGCCGCCTGGCCGGAGAGCGGGAGCTCCGGCAGCTGCGAGTGGCCGGGACTTCTGGGAAACATTCTTCTCGCCCCGCCCTCCTGCCACTCGGGCTGATACGCGCACGCGCGGCGCTCAGGCCTGCCCCGCCGCTCTCTCTGGTGGCCTTTCTCCTGGCAGGCTCCGTGGGGACAATAAAGATGTTTTGGAGAGCCTGCAGTCCCGAGAAGAACTCGTGCGCTGTTGGCACGGATGAAGTACTCAGCCAGCTGCCTAGGCGCACGTCCGCGGGGACCCGCCAGCCCGGGACGCAGTCCCACGCCCTAACTCCGCATCACAGAGGCTAGCCGAGCATGGCTGGCTTTAAGTGCTTCCACTTTCAATCATTCCTCGATCTCCTGCCCTGCAGCGCCCTCGGATCTTTTGTTTCACCTCGGAGGTGTCTTCACAGGCTTTTCGTCAAGCGCTGGCTTGTTCACCCCCTGCCCCACGCTCTCTCGCCTTTCCTAGTTGCCCTCTTGCTGCCCACGCTGTCATCTGGCCATCACAGCCCGGGTTGTTCCCTCCCCACTTCGAGCCCAGCGGGTCACTGATATCCTCGCGTTCTCCCAGTCTTCAGGCTGCAACGTGCCATGCCCTCCTCTCTGATCTTGTCGCTTCCCTGGCACCTTCATCCTGTGCTGCTTGGCTGTTCAATGCCCGTCACGTCACACCGAAGATGGGATGGTGTCTCACCAAGCTCTTGACTGAGCCGAGCACCAGCAAGGGTCTGGGTAAATAACTGCTTAGGAATGCATGAATGGCAGCCTTGTCTCTCGCAAAGTCGGCTGCTTTGCAGTGCGTTATCTTCATAGGCTTGGAAAACTTGATGGTGTTGCTGTATTTTGCAGTGATTTAGAAGTGTTAAAATACTTTGTTCTGATGAAACGACTTTCAGAGGGACCTTTTCCTTATAATGATGACGACTGAAGCTGGTGATTAGGAGACCCTAAAAACCTGTTGAAACTGTTGTGTGACAGAATCAAATCAAAGGCGCTGTTAACTGTCCAGCAGAGATAAAGTTTAGCTTCCCTGTGTACAGTCGGGCTCCAGAATTTACCCTAGAGAATTTATCAGTAAGAGCAGTTCCGGGTGAAGATGTACAATGCAATATCCTTTCGTATGTATTTTATATCTTTTTTAATTTTTTAATGCAGAATCTCACTATGCAGACCAATCTTCAAACTCCAGGTCTACTTAAAATGTATTGCTCTACTCTTTTGTGTTCATAACATTTAAATCCACTCTGTAACCATCGTGCTGGGTAACAGAGCACCAGAAACGACTCCTGCCTAGGTAAAACCGTGCCTTTGACCATTTTCTCCCCTCCCCATCCACCTCCGACCCACACAATACTCTTAATAGAAAAGAAGGTGCATTGTAATAGGCTGTCTCTTGTTCCCCGGGAGAGAGAGAGCCTGTCTATTTCTATATATAGTATTTTCCTTTTTACTGTGTTTTCATGATAAAAATGTGTTTTGTTTCCATTTTTTTTAATTTATAAAAGAGGGTAACTATAAAATGGATGGATAAAATAAATTACTTTTTAGACTCACTTATTTGTTAGACTTATTTGTTATGATTAAATCATGAACAAATGAAGGCTGGGGAGATGGCTCATCACACAAGCATGAGGGTCTGAGGTTGACCCCAGAACCCATGTAAAGCTGGGCACCATAGCAGGCATCTATAATTCCAGTGTTCCCAACAAAAAATGAGAGGTGCCAACAGGAGAGACCTCGGAAGGTAGCATGTCAACCAGCCTGTGTGACAACCCTATCTGTAGAGTGTAGAAGGCAAGAATCAATGTCCAAGGTTGTCCTCTGACTCCACATGTGCTCTGTGGGACACATACACTTTCACTCACACAGAGAAGTGCCCTATGAACAGACATGTACTTACAAACAAGTTTTTAGTTTATTTTTCCATGTATATGGGCATTTTGCTTACATGTATGTCTGCACCACATTCTTTCAGTATCCATGGAGGTCAGAAGAGGGAGACAGAGTCCCTGGGGCTGGATTTGCAGGTGGTTATGAGCCAGCATGTTGTTGCTGGTACTCAAACCCAGCTCTTCTGGAAGAGACATGCTAATAATTGGCCTGAGTTATCTCTCCAGCAACACCTTCCCCCCAAAAAAGAAAGATTTGCTGAGATCTGCAAATGGTGCAGGTAAAAAAATACCTTCCTCAAAACGCACAATTGTGTTTCTGTTTCCAGGCAACTATTCTTTCACAGTGTCACCCCTAGTGGCAGCTTTGGAAAGGAAAAGTGATCAATGTATAGATCTTTATGGGTTTGTCAGAAATAATTGCTATCATCTGTCTTTTACGAATAGAATACAAGACAAAATTCACATTAAGAGAAGAAGAAATCACGGTATAAAGACCTTGGGTTACTTAACCCCTTGGCAGTTTTGAACAAATAACCCCATGTTTTTAATCTTCCGTTTTTATATAACAGAGGAGGTTTTCCAATTCAATCTGTATAGTGTGTTTACGTCAGTAAAAATTTACAAATTCAAAAGGTATGCAGTTAAGGCTCATGAACAAAACGTGGTCAAATATGCAATGTCCATATAAGGAATGGAAAATAAATGCTACTAGGAAAAATTATTTCACAGGAATTTTCACAAAATAATATAGCTTTATTAAAACCAATATTCCAGGGGCTGGAGAGATGGCTCAGCGGTTAAGAGCACTGACTGCTCTTCCAGAGGTCCTGAGTTCAAATCCCAGCAACCACATGGTGGCTCACAACCATCTGTAATGAGATTGGATGCCCTATTCTGGTGTGTCCGAAGACAGCAACAGTGTACTCATAAAATAAATAAATAAATAAATAAATAAATAAATAAATCTTTAAAAAAAAAAAAAAAAAAAAACCAATATTCCACTCAAGAAAGAAAAACTTCCAAATGCAGTCTCTTAACAGCGATCAACATTGCCAAGTACTGGTGGAGTCAGTGGTGTGCCCCGTTAGCGCTCTGCATTGTAAGTCAATAAAACTAGCTCCAGCCCCAGCCACTGGTAAATACATATAAACCATTGTACACTGTGCAATACCCTAGCTGTGAACTTAGAATCACACAGTAAATTGTCATAGATGTGGGTGAAACCAGAACCCCACAGCCCTAGCACCAAAATCAGTGCTGGTCAATCCTGACATCAGCGCCGTACACCAAGCAAATACTGTGGCCAACCATTGCTGACATGATCAAGCCTGTGTCATTTCACCTGTGTTACCATTTATCCAAGATGCATCACCTACCAGAAAGCTGCGCTCTCTTTGATGTCCTACCCTCTGACAGAAGCTAGCAATAACTGGGTTCTGTGTATTAGTCCATGGCGTACAGGTAACAGTTGCCAAACAGCAGAGCAGAGACATCTCCAAAGGCAAGCAAGGCCAGTTTGCTATGTCAAATGTCTTGATAACCCTGAGAATATAACAACTAACGCTCTACTGATAGTGACCGAATACCGAACTACAGACGGCGCATTTGGCATCCGAATGAAATCTTGGCTGCAGGCAGATACTTCTGTCCTCAGAGGCAAAGTCTTTCAGCATTGGTAGTTGGTTTCTTTCTCAACTAGACAAATTTCAATCATATTTTCCACACTCCAGGAGATATATATATTCTCTAGATAATGTAAGAAAGACTTGACTACACCTCCTCAAAACTACCTTGGTCACCCAGTCCATGTGTCAAGTTTGCATAGTCACTCACCTAGATAGCCAGTTCATTGTTGCAGTCTATGTTAAACACTGCTGCCCAGTCCCAGATGTCCCTGGATACACTGGGTCCTTCCCAGAATTCCATCTCAGCAGGCCAGTGTTGTCTAAGTTGCCTAACACAAGCTTCTGCTCATCAGATTTCACTACTATCCGAGTGAGGGTCTAGATGCTGTAAATTAGCATCCTGTGCTTCTACCTCAGGGCTTGGCAGACAAGTGACCTGACCCTGTACAGAGCAGTCCACCTTTGTATCAAAGTGTCTACTCTGGTACTGTGTCCAGTTAATGGTAAGATTCCCAAGGCTTCGTATCCTTCAGTTGCTTCGTTCTCAAAATAGCCTTCAGATAAACTTCTTCCAGTACAAAACGTCCTGAATAAAATGCCCTTCCACAAAAAAATGTCTACATGCATTCTGTTGCACCTCCAGTGCAGACACACATCACCAGCCTCGAGACAAGTCAGCACGTGAGCACAATCTGAGGAGCGAGACATTTTAACACATAGAAACTGAAGTTCACGGAAAGTAGTTTAAGGAGAGCATCAGGTTATGGTAGAAGATTCCTGATTGGCCCCTGGGCTGACTCAGACAAGTCGGGTGATCCAGAGTTTCATTTTTCTGCAAATCTGGGAAAGAAATATAATGGGAATAATATCAAGTCATGTCTCAAGGTCCTTTCTTTCCATAAGTTTTTGAAAATATTCACCTAAGTGAATATTTAAGCCTCACAGTGGCTTAAGTCACTCCTAGTCATGATATCTGGGACTGCAGACACCACTCCTGGTCCACAGTCTCACGGGAGCAAGAGAGATGTTAGTTAGCCTGTTCATGTGTTATTTTTCAATTTATTAAACATTTTGATGCATGTGTATAACACATTCTGGTCACGATTATCACTCCGGCTGGATCCCCACCATCCCTCACCTCCTGTTTCCCAGATCCTACCCCACTTCATGGCTTTTTGTTTTGTTTTTATTTTTTCTTTGTGACCCACAGGGCCATTCCCATGGACATAGGTTTAGTGCTCTCCACGGAGCTAACCATCTTGCTAGTGACTACATCACTGAAGGTAATGACTTCCTCTTCTCCAGTAGCTCTCAACCGCCATTAGCTTCCCAAGGCTCAGTCCTGTGCAGGATCTATGCGAGCCACCATAGCTGCTGGGAATTCATGTATATCATAGCCATACATGCATGTACATGAGCATTTCATACCTGACGCATTCGTTCTGCCCCCTGCATCTGCAGTGTTCACTAAACCCTGGAGGGGGTGATGTGGGTATCCTGTTTAAGACTGAGCACTGGACAGCCACTTAGTCTCAGCACCATGACCTCCCATGCATCACCACTCTATCAGTGGGGAGGACCCAGGAAAATGAAGCCTGAAAATGAGGTGGACTAAAGTCCCATGAAATAGCCAACTTTATTCAGAGCATCAGACAATGTATATACACTCTGAGGGTTAAATAAGCAAGGTCGTGAGCAAAGGTCACACGAGTTCATGCTGTATACAATCACAAGGACAGGCCTTGCCTGGAAATCATTGTCTGAATAACAATTTTCAATAAAGACAGAGCAAAGCCCTTTGTTAGGGACAGACACACAGGGACAGAGTGACATCATAACCTTCAGGCAAGCACATTTTTGTACAACAGACAAATGGAGGACAGGAGACACTGCAGCTCTTTATTGGTGAGTTGAAGCCATGAATGTTTCTTGTTATTTTAGAGAGATATTTACTAATTTCTTATAAAGAGCTGCAGACAGACAGACTAGATTTAAAAACTAGATGCAACCATCTTTTGTCTCCAAGAAACACACCTCACTATCAAAAAACACCTACAGACTTAGTGTCAAAGGGCAGGAAACAGTCTACCAAGTGAATGAACACTAAAAAGTTGGCATAATTATTATGATAAATTTAACGGATAAACTTCAAACCAAAATTAGAAGAAAAAAAAATGGATACTACATATTAATAAAGAGAATAGTTCATCAAGATGGCGGGGTTAAATACATGTATGTACCAAACATTAGAGCTCCCTATTTCATAAAACAAACTCTAATGGACATAAAAGCTAAATTTTGGTGTACTGATAGTAAGCGATTCTAGGCCCCCATTGTGATTGTCAACTTGACAGACATAGAATCACTCTGGGCTTGTGTATGAGGGAGTTTCTAATTGGGCTAACCGAGGTGGGAAGATTCTCCCTAAATGTGTAAAGTGCCGTTTCATGGGCTGAGGTCCTAAAGCGATCGGATGACCAGTTTTCATATCTGTCTGCTCAGTGTTGATGTAATGCACCCGCTGTCTTCCTCTTTCTCCAGTGATGAACTCTCTCAACAACATTCCCAAATAAACCCCTTCTTCCCAAAGTTACCCTTGTCACACGTTTGATAATGGAAATGACATTTCCATAAAGGTATTTAATATACGTATCTGCGTCTTTATATAGGTCATTAAACTAAGTTTCAGCACCCTCTTAGAAAAAAAACACTACTAGGTTAAACTATATTATACATCAAATGGACTTAAAAATATGTACAGAATATTCAACAAATATGGGATAAACACTCTTCTCGACAGCCCCTATGACCTTCTCTAAACCTGGCCACATTCTAATTCAGAGTAGGGGGTCTGGAGGAAACTTTGAGATAAACATGCTTGGGTCTAAAGTGGGAAGACCTTATCTCTAGATATCTAGCAGCTTTTCACGTGACAATATATTTTTAATGTTATCCAAACCCCAAAGGCATTTGTTTCTCTAAGTCTTAGTTAGGGCTTTACTGCTGTGAGCAGACACCATGACCAAGAAAATTCTTATAAAAGACAACATTTAATTGGGGCTGACTTACAGGTTCAGAGGTTCAGTCCGTTATCATCAAGGTGGGAGTATGGCAGCGTCCAGGCAAGCATAGTACAGAGCTGAGAGTTCTACATCTTCATCTGAAGGCTGCTAGGAGAAGACTGGCTTCCAGGCAGCTAAGATGAGGGTCTTAATGCACACGCCCACAGTGACACACCTACTCAAACAGGGCCACACCTTCTAATAGTGCCACTCCCTCAGTCAAGCATATACAAACCATAGCACTCTATAGCTGAAAAGTAGAAGCAGAAGCAAGAGTATCCAGACTTGGTGAGGCAGAAACAAAGGCAGAACACAGGTGTCTTAGGTAGGGTGGCATTGCTGTGAAGAGACACCATGACCAAGGCAACTCTGATAAAGGAAAACATTTAACTAGGGGTGGCTTACAGTTTCAGAGGTTCAGTCTGTTATCATTATGGTGGGCTTTAATGGCATAGCTACCTTTGAGTATTTCTGTTCCTGTAAACAACCCATGTTTCTGCAAATTACCCCAATGTAACACACGCCTTCCCCAAGTTGAACTTCAATGGTGCCTTAGTTTGAGTTTTATTGTTGCAAAGAGACATCATGACCACAGCAACTCTTGTAAAGGACAACATTTAATTGAGGCTAGCCTACAGTTTCAGAAGTTCAGTTTATTATCATTATGATGGGAAGCATGGCAGTGTCTAGGAGGAGCCAAGAGTTCTACATTCTCATCCAAAGACAGCCAGAAGGTGACTGTCTTTCTCAGACAGTCAGGAGGAGGGTCTCACATCCACACTGGGCAGAGCCTGAGCATAGGAGTCCTCAAAGCCCACATACACATTAACACTCTCCAACATGGCCACACCTCCTCCAATAAGACCACGCCTCCTAATAGTGCCACACCCTATGGCCAAGCATTCAAACACATGAATTTATGGGAGCTGAACCGACTCAAACAACAGGTATAGCATAAGGTAATACCAAGAACAGAAAGAATATCTTATCTCAGTCAGAGGAAGCAGGCATGAAAACTCAAAAGAAAGGTCGTCATACCTTTTATCTTTAGTCCCCTGCTTAGGCTGTGCAACAAAGAGACATTTTTGCACAAAACATTGGGCACAAACTCTTCAGTCACTTTGAGGTGGGTCTCTGGACTCACCAGTTGTCAAGGCTGCTATATTACCTGGGGTTTTGGTGGAGATAAAGAAAGGGAGGGGCTGCTCCACTCCTGTCTACCTTGCAGATCTTACTCTGGTGACTTCCATAGCTGTCATGAGCCCTTTACCACAGGCCATCCTACCTGGCAGGGACCTCATCTGCACGTCTCAGCCCAGTAACATGCAAGGCTCAGCCGGGTAAGATTTTATAGCTTAGCCAAGCAGTGGAAGCACGTACACCACTTTAATTCCAGCACTTGGGAGGCAAAGGCAGGCAGATCTCTGCATTCTAAGCCAGCCTGGTCTTCAGAGGAAGTTCCAGGACAGCCAGGGCTACCCAGAGAAACCTTGACTTGAAACAAAACAAAAACAACAGCAACAAAAAACCCTTTATGACTCACTTCCAATCAGAGAGAGGAGCCCTTCGGGAGAAGACTATCAGAAGTTGACTAGGTTCAGGTTCTGTGAGACTCTAAGTGGAGCTGACAGCAGGGATAAAAGGAGTTGAGACTGAGACTGAAGGGCAGAGAGCTAGGGAGAAACAGAAAACGATCTGGTTGGGAAGGAGGGGCCCAATGAGGATGAGAGACATGGGACCTGGGAATGAAATTGTAACTTTACTTTTTTTAAGGTCTATTTTTAATGATGGTTCTTAAATGTATTAACCTCCTTTCTATCCCACCACCCACCAGAGAAAGAAAGGATACAGGGGAAGTGGACCTGTTTAGAAAGGTTCTTTGGAGCTGGGCGGTGGTGGCGCACGACTTTAATCCCAGCACTTGGGAGGCAGAGGCAGACGGATTTCTGAGTTTGAGAGTTCGAGGCTAGCCTGGTCTACAGAGACAGCCAGGGCTACACAGAGAAACCCTGTCTGGAAAAACCAAAAAAAAAAAAAAGCTTCTTGGAACAAATCCTGTCTGCGTTGTCAGGAAATAAGCAGTTCAGTTCACAGGTCAGCAGCAGCTCGATCCACTCACAAACACTTCATGGATACACCAGCAGTCCAGTTCGGTAGAGTCGGATAGCGACCACGAATCAGCAGCTGTGGCACTACCTAGCAGAGACAGCCAGCCCTCAGCCTTGGTTCAAGTCAGCAGGAGAGGACCAGGCAGGAAGGAACACCAGGAGAAGTTCTCAACTGTGCCTCTTTCAGCAAAGACCAACAAGCATCGTACAGCCAACTGTACTAGCAAGCCTAGCCTCTGTCACTGTCCTTCGAGTCCTTTTTATATTCCTTCCAAACATCATGTATCTTCCATGGGTCTTGCCTCTCAGCATGGGAATCTAACTTAGCAAAACTCCATGTGAGTCTGTCTCAGCTGACATCACTCTGCCAACTAGCCCCAGTCTGAGGAAGCGGCAAAATAGCTGCAGCAAGCCACAGCACACCACCAGAAGATTTTTGGCACATCTCTCTCTATGGAGTTCCAAAAAATGCAGCTCAACTATGCTAGGCGGACCAATACATGTGTGTTGTTAGCAAAGAATCCTTCATCACGTGTCCTTTCACGTGCTTGCTTTAGAAGAACATCCTTTCACTTGTGTCTGCTTCAGCCAAACATTCCCACACAAGTCTGCCTTAGCCTTTCACCTGTGTCCACTTCAGGAAAACACCCCTTCATGTGTTTGCCCTAGCAAAACACCATCCAACACAACTGACTCTCCAAAGAACCCTTAAGTTTCCACTTCAGGAAATGGAAGAGGCAACTGTGGTATCTGTAGATGAAAGACAAACAGAAACCAGATAGAATCACAGTTTACTGGAATTCCTAGTATAATCCCAGAAACGAATTAGCACCACTCATGGGACACAGGAGAAGTGTGTTTCTCCCTCAAGGGTGAGGCACATACCCTGGGTTGGCTTCTAGTTAGCAACAAATCAGAAAGAGCTTAGAGAATAACCAGCTTTCCTGTCCTTGAGACAAGGTGAGACCAAGGCACCAATAACAAAAGCTGATACTCTCCTGTCAGAATCTGTCCAGACCGCATTCTTTACTAACACAATTGACCACCCAGCCCCACAAACCCTGGTCTTCATACAGTCTTGGGAGGCAGAATCTGACAACTGGACCCTCTTCTGTTAGCATCCCAGTGTAGAATGAGAAGGCAACTTGTCAGGTGTTTCCTTTCCAAACCTTAAGAGGGCTTCTCAAGAGACCTATTTTCTTTAGACCTTAAAAAAAAAAAAATCAAACAAACAAACAAAAAAACTCTTCCTCAAGAAGCCAATATTTATTTATTTATTCATTCATATCCCAAATGTTGCCTTCCTTCTGGTCCCCCCTTGAAGAGTTCCTCCCCCATCCCCCTCCCCTTTGCCTCTGAGAGGACACTCCCACCCCATCCCCCTTCCCTGGGGATCAAGTCTCTGAAGGATTAGGTGCACCCTCTCCCACTGAGGCCAGACTGGCAGCACCCATGTGCTGAGGAGGCTAATCCCATTTAACAAGAACCGACTTCCATATACACAGACTTACCTTCTAGGAATGTCACAAGGATTTGTTCCATTTTGGTGTCCAGGATATGGCAGAATCTCTGGGCTCAGTGGTAGACATGGGACCCTGGAATGTTTTCAGGGGCTATCTCCCCTACAACCTCCCCACCGGCCAGGGAGTGCCATGTATGTATTAGATAATCTCACTGGGGCCTCAATATATCCACGTAAGAAAGTTATAGACCACCACACGTGTAAGGCCAAAGTAGGATCTTTTATATAAGCCAGTGACCAAGAGCAGGCTATTGCCTCAGAAAAACCCTTGGCATCGAAGTTCACTGTTACAATGTTTATAAAGGCAAGAACCACAAAACCACAATGTCAGGTGTGAGGAGAAACTGGTAACATATTTGCTTTGACTACACAGTCAGCAGATTGTTTTGACGTTGCACCTGGTCAGGGTCACCAAAAGTCTGGACAGTGTTGCCGAGGTGGCTACGACTGTTCAGGAAGTAAAGGCTGAAAAGCACCGAGCAGGCACAGCTGGAGTCAGGGTAGGATCAGGACAAAGTAACATTCCTTCAGTCACATCAGTGCCAATTTAGAAACAAGTGCATTGCTGGGCAGTGGTGGCACACGCCTTTAATCCCAGCACTTGGGAGGCAGAGGCAGGTGGATTTCTGAGTTCGAGGCCAACCTGGTCTACAGAGTGAGTTCCAGGACAGCCGGGGCTACACAGAGAAACCCTGTCTGGGAAAAAAAAATGTATTCACTCTCCAGATCAATCCCTTTTCCTGAAAACTGCATGATTTCATTTTTTGTACAACTAAGTAAAATATCGCTGTGCATTTCAGCGGGTGAAACTAATGGGGTGCGAGGCAAACTGTTGCGTGGTGATTCTTGTCACCAACATTATTGCTAAGTTGACATCCTATATCCTAAGTTATTCTATTTGTCAAGAGTGTGCTCATTTGGAAGTCTTTGTGTATTAATTTTTGGGAAGTTAGAACTCTGTCATGAGAGAGGATTGTAAGAAGTCTAGCTAATAGTCTTACTAGTCAGCATGTAGGTGACTGGGTTTGGGGGATGGCTGGGTTTGGGGGATGGTAATTATGTACAGGTACAGGCCGGGTGGTTCACAGCGATAGTAGCAATAGTGTTATGTTTCCCACCACTGTTTAGAGGGGAAGGCCTCTTCAGCTCTCTGTCATTTCTCCTGTCTTTAACAAAGCTTTCTGATGCTTTTCATGTTTCATCAGCTATTGAGTCTTCAGTTTTCTTTCTGAAACACGTCTAATTAATTTTTCATAGTTTAGAGTCTACCATGCTTGGCAGTCCCGCTATTCTGGCATGTCCGAAGAAGATAATGTTCAAGATATGAACCAAGACGTCAAATAACCTTCACAGAACTGAAAGAGCAAACATAACAGGAGGATTCTCTCTGTGAGACTAACCCAGAAGCTATAGGACTCAGCCAGTGTGCTACTGCGGAAAGAATAGATACACCAGGGCTGGAGAGATGGCTCAGTGGTTAAGAGCACTGACTGCACTTCCAGAGGTCCTGAGTTCAAATCCTAGCAACCACATGGTGGCTCACAACCATCTGTAATGAGATCTGATGCCCTCTTCTGGTGTGTCTGAAGACAGCAACAGTGTATTCATATATAATAAATAAATAAATCTTTTTAAAAAAAAGAGTAGATACACCAATGAATGGGAACAGGATAGAGAAGAGAGAGAGAGAGAGAGAGAGAGAGAGAGAGAGAGAGAGAGATCTTCCCACCTTAAAGATCCAGATTACAAGTGGGTAGTAGGTCTTCCCACTTAAAATGATTTAATAAAAAAAAAAAATCAGTCACAGTGGTGCCCAGCCATTTGGGTTTTATTTAATTCCAGATGTAGTCTAGTTGGCAGCCAAGAGCAGCCATCCCAGCGGACAGGCACACTGTGATATGTTCAGACGGCGGAATCTCTCGGCCGTAAGAAGGAATGGTATGGAATGAACGACCTTGAAATGCTGTGCTGAGTGACAGTGACATGACATAGTCATGGAAGCTCCCAGGGTATCAAGTTTTGTTTTCTGTGGAAGAAGCATATCACTTCCATTCTTCTAAACATGGGAATCCAGTTTCCTCATGATTGTCCTGAAGGGTGTCTTTTCTCTGATAAAGGTTTCTGAGACCTTTGTCAAAAACTGGTGGCTGTAAGGCCAGTTTGGTGGTACACACCTTTAATATCAACACTCGAGACAGAGGCAGGTGGTTCTCTGTGAGTTCTAAGCCATCTTGGAGCTTAGTTTGGATCCCCAGCACTCACATAAAAAAATCCAGCACTGAGGAGGCAGAGAAAAAAAGGATTCCTGATGGTTGCTGACAGCTAGCCTAGCTAAATCAATGAGTTCCAAGTTCAGCAACAGACTCTGTGTCAAAAACAGTCAACATTGAGCACGAGCGTGTACACACACACATACACACACACACACAAAGAGTATTGGGGTGGTATCTCTGTGGGCTGTTTCTAGGTCTTGCTTCTATTGCGGCACGTGTGTGATTCTGTGGTGGCACTATGGCTCTGTAAAACAGTTTGAGAATGGGTCTTGTGACCCTTCCACCAGAGTGATTTTGCTACAAGTAGCCTTGATTCTTGGGGATCTTTCTGTGCTTCCATATACATTTTAGAGTGTTCTTCTAACTCTGGCTCTCTATCTCGGTGAAAACATGTCACTGGAATTTCGGTGGAGATCATGCTGAAACTGTACATTGCTTTCAGGACTGAAGCCATCTCCACGATATTAACACTGCCAACCCAGGAGCGTGGGTGGTCTTTCCATCTCTAACGCTCACTCTGATTTCTTCAGTGCCTTGAAGATTTCACTGTTGAGTTCTTTCACTGCCTTGGTGATAGTGAGTCCTAGGTATAGTAGTTAATGAATTAATTAATGTTATAATGAATATTATTCCCACTCCTGATTTTTTTTTTTTTTGGGCAGCAATGCTACCACAGCTTTATGAATTTTAATGTATATTCTACTGTAATGCTGAGAATGTTTATCAGGTCCAATAGTATTCTGGTTTAGTCTTCTGTCAAGCATAGGATCGTGTAGCCTGTAACCAGGGACAGTGTGACTTCTTCTCTTCCTCTTTCTCCCTTTCCTTTCTTTCTCTTGTTTCATTGCTCTAGCTGAGACTTTGAGTGTGATTGGGCTCCCTTGCCTTGTTCTAGATTTTTGGAAACAATTCTCTCAGCGGTTTCACCATTTAGAATACCACTGGCTATGGACCATTCATACATAGCCTTTATTTTTCAAAATATGTATTTGTTCATTCATCTGAATGCTCTGTCTGAGTTTGCACTGGAATGCTAGTAGAAGGCATCAGATCCCATTACAGATGGTTGTGAGCCACCATGTGGTTGCTGGGATTTGAACTCAGGACCTCTGGAAGGGCAGTCAGTGCTCTTAACCCCTGAACCATCTCTCCAGCTCACATATATAGTCTTTATTGTGATGAGGTATGTCTTTCTCTTCCAAGTTTCCTTAGGGATTTTATCATGAAGGATGGCAGACCCGTGGCCCCACCACTAGAGCTTAGGAGCCCTTAGGCTCTGTCAGTGACTAACACCGAGGTTGACTTACTCGGCGGCCTTAGGCTCGGTGTGGTCAGCCTCCATAGTGATTATCAGTTGGTCAGGTATGTCCCAGCCGGCAGGGGTCCTTATCTTCCCACGTTCTTGCTCCACTGGAGCCTTCTGCTGTTCAGACCTTTGGCCTGTGAGTGCTTGGCTCTCTGTGGTACCCTCCCCGCTGGCCTTCCTTCACACTGGAGCTGTGGCAACCTGAACTGGGGCTTGATCTGTGGTTGCTCCATGATTTCAGGCCCCCAAGATAGCTAAGACTGTAACACCAGATTCTCTCAGGGTGAAACCTGGCCGTCGGAGTCACACGGATTTATCTCCACCGATGACCTGTCTGGGAGAAGAGTCACTGGCTCACCAAAACCTCAAGGTCTCTGGGCTTATCCCAGGGCTTATATTTTGAAAGTAGCTGCTGTCTCTTCCCCACTGCCTGTGTCTCTGGCCTTTCCTCTACTCTCCTCAGGCTACCTTCCATTTCCCCTGTCAGTTTCAAAGCTCTTCCTCCATGACTCTCTCCCCTCTCACTGACATTCATGGCAGCCCCCTCGAGTAGGGGGGGCCTACTCGAAAATCTCATTGATTTTCCTTCTTTTAAAAAAGGCGTGAGAAGGAAAGTTGAGGGTTATCTTGCCATGACACCTGGCAACTGTGCTTCAAAATGTGTGTCATCTTGATTTGAAAACCTGTGTCCACATAGGACCTAAAAATCAATGTATAGTGTGGGAAATACAATGGCTGTAGCGGTGGTGTCCGGGTGGCTTCCACGCTGCAGCGGGTCCCACATGCAGGAGGAACGTCTAATGTTCCAGCAGCCTGGAGGCTTTGGTGGTGGCAGACCCCAATGACAAGAGGAAGTCCTTGGTTCCAAAAGGTTTATTGTCATGGTGGATGATAGATAGATTTGGTTGTACCCCTGTAAAACTCAGGCCAGTCCCGAGTTAAATAGGGAAAGAGAAAGGGGGAGGATCTGGGGAGGCATGCTTAATTTGCTCCACCCTCTGGACTTCATTAGTATGTAAATCTCTAGGGCCTGAGGCCTCTAGTCACGCCCTCTACCTGTGCACTTTGGAAGGGGCTGTAATGGCCTACGTGAACAATGTAATTCTATGGAGACTAGACTGCTTTTCAGGACCCTGAGTTCTGGGGGTTCGCTGAACTCCTGTCGGTTCTCACGCAGAGTCTCGGGGTTCTAGGCACATGCCCAGCCATGAACCAGAATACCCTTACGAAGTCCCACAGTATAGCAGGTTGTTTTTTTTTGTAACTTTCAAGCAGAGTGATCAATAAGTATGTCCTTCAACAGATGGACAGATAGACAAACTTATAGTATATCTGTGTGGTGGGATGCTCTTTGGCCATTGAAGTGAATGTGCTATCAATTAATCAAACCCAGTACATTTTAAATGTATGTTACCAAGAACCATCACTGTTATGACTTTGGGAAACAATACACAATGTGTGACTCACCTGCCTGGCATTCTGAAAAGGTCAATCTGTATGATGGTGATCAGGCCAGTGGTTGCCACAGGATTTGGAGTAGTTAGGGCAGAATAATTGAAACATAGAGGTTTTTTTTTTTTTTAAAGCAGTGATGATTATATGTGTAACAATAACTGAATACTGAATATGTGATTTTATGTGCTTAAAAATTAACAAGACTCAGGCTGCTGAGATGGCTCAGTGGTTAAGAGCACTGACTGCTCTTCCAGAGGTCATGAGTTCAAATCCCAGCAACCACATGGTGGCTCACAACCACCTGCAATGATATCTGATGCTCTCTTGTGGGGTGTCTGAAGAGAGCTACAGTGTACTTACATATAATAAATAAATAAAATTAACAAGACTCTGACCTGGAGGTGTGGCTGAGAGGCTGAGAGTGCTTGCTGCTTTTCAGAGGACCAAAAGTTCTCAACACCCATTCCATACACATCAGGGCTGCCTGTAACCCCATCTCCAGGAGATTCAAAACCTTCCTCTGGCCTCCGTGGGTGCCCACACTGACCACCACCACATTCACATACATAAATCAATTATTAAAAAAAAGTTAGGGGCTGGAGAGATGGTTCAGTGGTTAAGAGCACTGACTGTTCTTCCAGAGGTCCTGAGTTCAACTCCCAGCAACCACATGGTGGCTCACAACCATCTGTAATGGGATCCGATGCCCTCTTCTGGTGTGTCTGAAGACAGTGACAGTGTACTCACATACATAAAATATATAAATAAATCTTTAAAAAAAAGTTAAAGCAAAGAGTGAATGTTATTGTAGTAATTTTTAAAACTGTATGCTCTTTCCCAGGTGTCTTAGGGTTTTACTGCTATGAACAGACACCATGACCAAGGCAACTCTTATAAAGGACAACATTTAGTTGGGACTGGCTTACAGATTCAGAGGTTCAGTCCATTATCATCAAGGTGGGAACATGGCAGCATCCAGATAGACATGGTTCAGGAGGAACTGAGAGTTCTACATCTTCATCTGAAGGCTGCTGGTAGAAGGTCTTATAGCCCACGCCCACAGTGACACACCTAGTCCAGCAGGGCCACACCTTGTAATAGTACCACTCCCTGGGCTGAGCATCTACAAACCATCACACTAGAGAAAAGCACACCAATTAGTTATCCAAAATCAATTGATCAGCCTTGAAAACAAACACATAAGTAAACTTATACATATTAATCAGGTTATATTTAGGAATATATACATACATATATGTATGTAAAAGCAATGAATGGGGAAAAGGCTATGAATTTGAAAGCAAGCAAGGAGGAGTATGTGGGAATTCGGAGGGAGAGAAGGGAAGGGCAAATGATTATAACCTCAGAATCTAAAAGACATAATTTTAAAACTCGCTTAAGGTGGTTTGGAGAGAAGAAAGGTCTATGACGGAAGGCAGGCTGTGAGAAGAGTAGAGTACATTTTGGGGAGCGGGGAGAAAGGAGGTGTTGATCTGACTCTGGAATGAGTGAAGGGTGAGGCTAGAAGTAGCCACATTGGTAACGCCCTCTCATGGTGCCATGTAAACAGCCCCCATATTGGTTCAGATTTATCCTAGAATTAAGTAAATGGATGTCGAGCCCTGGGAAGCAGGTTTCTCGTTGTTGAAAAGGGAGGTAGAAGCCACCAGCGGGCACGACTAGATGTCCATAAAGAGCCAGAAGCACCTGTATGGGCTCATATTTCAGATAATACACACACAGGCGGATGCCTGTGGAAATATTCATAAGTATGTGCACTCGAGCAGGTGAGAACACACCCAGATATTTCCTCGCCCACTCAACAGAAAAGACCGAGAGGTGAAAGAAAACCTCGTAGCTTAGCACGCCTGACAGCAGATCTTATCTCCTAAGGACATTCACTCTCTGATAGGAGCTAGGGTTCCTTGTAGAAATGGTTGGTTCTAAGGGACACATACAGAGTTCTGGCAGCATCTTGTGGTTCCAGAAGGTAAGATAGTCCTTCAATAAAGACTACAACGGAATGTGTCAAGGAATAGCAGGTCCAAGAGAAAGAGTTTTCAGCGGTCCTAACTGGAACAGTGAGCAAAATAGATAGTATAGCACTTTACGATAACCCAAAATGTTAAACAAATGTCCACCAGTATAAAAAGGTGAATAATTAGGTAAATCGGGGAGAATGCACACATTTCTTGTGCAAAGGGATGGCCCACAACTTATACAGATGTCCCACTGTCTCAGAGGTCTCCCAACTGCAGTGAACACTGAGTGAGTCCTCCCAAGAAACCAGCATAGAATACAGCATGCTCTCACAGTCGAGAGATACGAGAAATCCCTGAAATCCCTGGTGCAATCTAAGTTCATAGCACAGAGACGCTCGCACACCCGTGTTAATGCAGCACTGCTGAGGCTAGCTCAAGATACGGCACAACCAACACGTCTGTCAGCGGATGAACGGATAAAGAGAGCAGGGTGTGTGCACACAATGGAGTTTTAGTCAGCCACAGAGAAGAATAAAGTTATGCCATTTGCAGGAAGCAGGTGGAACTGGATGACCATGTAAGCTATGCCGAGAAAGGTTTCCTCTCATGCAGATTCTGACATTTGCTTATACTTTAAGCTATTCTATAATATATGACACATATATCATTTACACACTGGTGTTATATAGATACAATGCAACACAATCTATTATAGGTTTTATATATTACAATATAAACTCTCATATACTCTAACCATAAAGTCTATACCAATAGTCGTTCACCAGTTATGACCAGGTGCACTATGCAAATGTGTAATGTTAGCGAAAGGGAGGCTGACCACAAACGTATGTGGGACAGTACTGATTTGCAAACGTTCTAAAAATCTCCAAGTGTGCCAAACAAAGCTATTTCTAAAGACGGAACTTACTTCTCACATAGGGGCGTGCACGCGGTCACAGTGATGTAGGTGAAGGAGATAGAGACTCTCTGGTGGCCTCTGTGGACCTAGGCTCTGGCAGCTCAGAAGAGCTGCTGGCCACTGGGTGAGAGGAGCGAGCACATGGGGTCAAGGTTTAGAGATTTCGCTATTAATAACAAACCGGACACAAACAGGAAACAGCTGCGAGCATCGATGCCCGAAGGTATTTGCATGGCTTGCTGACAAGCCTGCGTTGCTTTCTCTCTGGATTTCTCTCAGTCTCTCACTCCCAGCTCTCTCCCTCCGTGGCTTTCCTAGTTCTTCTCCTTGCTGCCTTCCTTCTCGCTCCGTGCCCTTCTCCACACCATTCTTTTTCTCTCTTCCACCTCACCCTTCTGGAGCTTTCTGCATACTTGTTCACTCAGATAGCTAGTTCGTGCAGAGGCTCAGACACTCCCATCAGAAACCACAGGCTCTGCCACCTTACACCTCTGCAGTAGAGTTGGGTCTCTACAGTGTCCTCAAGGTAGCCCAAAATATTACATGTTTTTCACTTTCTGATCTCCGGTAACCTTTCACTAGAACCTTTCCTGTTGTAGTTCCTCAGACAGAGACTTCTTGGCTCCACTAGGCAACTCAAGAGGGTTATACACAGCGATTAAGACATCCCAGCTCTCTTGTCTGGGCTTCTACTGCCCAGCAGCCGCCCCATGGCCATCTCTTAATCCTAAAGGTATAAGCCTGGGGAAGAAAGCAGGGTGAGAATCCAGACGCACTCTCAGCAAGATGCATTAGGGAAGAGGCAAGAGCATGTCCTGAAGGGTAGCTGGTGTAGTGGTTTGAAAGAAAATAGCCCACACAGGCCCATAGGGAATGACAATATTAGGAGGTGTGTCCTTGTTGGAGTGGGTGTGGCCTCGTTGGAGTAGGTGTGGTCTTTAAGGAAGAAATGTGTCTCTGGAGGGAGACTTAGAGGTATCAGATGCTCAAGCCACGACTTGTGTGGTAGTCACTTACTTACTGCCTCTGGGGATCAAGCCTCTCCAGCACCGTGTCTGCCTGCACTCTGCCATGCTCCCCGCCATGATGATAATGTCTGAACTGTAAGCCAGCCTCAATTAAATGTTTTCCTTTGTAAGAGTTGCCGTGGTCCTGATGTCTCTTCACAGCGATAGAAACCCAAACTATGACAGTTGGTCTAGGGGAAGGGCATTTCAGAGTCTCAAATTCCTACTGTTTGATCTCCGTGGAAAGTGTGATGATATTGGGAGAATTTTCTCTCAGGTTTCAGGGTACTAGGCAATGCCCACTATCTTCTTTTAAGGTTCCAATGAGAACCAAAGTTCGATTCCAACAAAGCTCCCCCTAGAGAACCAATGGATTTATTGGGATTACTTAGAGTGTAGATGAGGGGTTACTACACCTACATGTAAATAACCCCCAAAACACTGGAGAGTCCTCAGCCTGTATAGAGGATGGCTTCCCTCAGAGCTTCTGAGTCCCTCAAACTTCTCCAGCCCATAATACACTTTTCAAGGAGATGGGCCCCCGGGTTAGGGTGTAGAACTCAATGCTGACAGTGCATACCTGACAATGGCCACTAGAGGGTGCCAGAGCACGAGGTTGGCGAATCCAAAAAGACCATCTTATGTAGCCTACCATAGATGGGTAACAGGCTATATGGAACCTCATTTGACTGGTCATGGAGTAGGACAAGCAGCCAGGGAAAATAATGGCGAAGTGACTCCTTACTTCACTCGGGGACAATGACTGAGGCTCGGGGCACAGGACTGTGAGTTCAGAGAGGAAACTGTTTAATGGATAACTATGAAACAAACAGACTTTCTGCTTTCAGGAACCCCAGTTGACTCTATTAGATAAGTAACAAGAAGCACTGAGAGGTAAAGTAGTAAGCTTTAAGGGAGAGGTGTAGGGCCTCCAAGAAAGTGGTCAGGAGCATGCTCAGATGAGAGCAGCTCTAGAAACAAGGGGAGGTGAAAATATGTCCTTTCAAGCGTAGCATGGAGAAAAGGGTGGGCGGGCAGCTAAGGCTTAGTTAGCCCTGGGGCACGGCAAGAGGAACCATGTGGAGTCCAAAAGAAGATGTCTGGATACCAGAATCGTCGTGGGAAAACACTATTATAAAATTGATCCGATAGCCTGAAAGCTGACATCGAGTTATTAAAGCCGTATAACAATCCAAGAAGATTTACATGCACGTGTGTGATGGGAGAATTTTTGAGTACAGAAAACAGTAAAATCTTGTTGCAGTTTGTGAATTATTTAGGGCACATAGACGATGCTTTTAGACTTGAATTAAAACAAAGCAAAAACCATGACTGAACAGGCATGTGGTAGTGTATACATTTAATTTCAGCACTCAGAAGACAGAGACAGGCATATCTCTGCAATTTCAAGGTCAGTTTGGCTACTTAGTGAGTTCCAGAGCAGCCAGAGCTACACAATGAGATCTGATATATATATATATTATATATTATATTATATATAATTAAGGTACACAGTTTTCAAATTGTGTTAAGAATAAAAAGTTTGAAAAACTCATTTCAGGAGCTCAGTGATTAAGACCACTGACTGCTCTTCCAAAGGTCCTGGTTCAATTCCCCCCAACCACATGGTGGCTCATAATCATCTATAATGAGATCTGGTGCCCTCTTCTGGTGTGCATGCAGAACACTGTATACATAATAAATCTTTTTTAAAAAAAAATTGTGATTCAGAGGAATATCTTTTAAAAAAATAGAAAACATCAAAAGAAAATAAATATTTTTTAAAAATTAAAAGAAATCCACTTCAAATAGTTCATCAACGGCAACAGGAAAGAAAGGAGGAGGAGGGAGAGATTGAGAGAGAGATAGAGGAGGGAGGGATTGGGAGAGAGATGGAGGAGGGAGGGATTGGGAGAGAGATGTAGTTGGAGGTGGGGGAGGGGGAATAGTGAGAACGCAAGGGAACAGAAAGTAAGGTGTCAGGGGAAAAGCCTCTGTGGTGACAAGTGAGTTAAATGTGCCTTATTAAAATACAGATGCTGAGGGTTAGCTTATGGTGGTGCACATCTTTAATCCCAGCACTCGAGAGGCAGAGGTAGATGGTTCTCTGTGTTTGAGATCAGCCTGGTCTACCAAGTTCCAGGACAACCAGGGCTACACAAAGAAACCCTATCGCAAAAAAACAAAGCAACAACAACAAAAAAGCCAACTGTCTGTAAGAGGGACGTCATAGAGCAAACAATATAGAGATCAGGAAAGTTATGTCCGAGTGTACTGAGGGGGCGAAGCAAGAGTGGCCATGCAGATGGGACAGAGTGCTGAACAGACATTTCTTAGTTCCACTGAGGCCTAAATGCTAAAATCAATGCAGTGTGTACTCGATGCCCAGTTGCTATGGTCTTAAAGCTGCACTCACACACACCTCATGCTGACACCGAATTGCCAATGTGCAGTATTAAGAAGTAGGCCCCGAAGAGTTGATCAGGCAGTGAGGCATCTCCCTCATGAGTGAATTAAGGTTGCAATTGTGGGCGTGGCCTTTATTTGCGGGCATGGCTTATTGCGTGGGGTGTGGTTTGTGTGGGCGTGGTTTGTGGAGGAGGGATCTGTGAACAATACATTTGCTTCTCTTTTTTCACTTGCTTTCTGCTCTTCACCGGGGGTAAAGCTGAAAGAAGACCCCAGCCAAATGCTGGTTCATGAATCTTGGACTTTCCAGCCTCCAGAACCACAAGCCAATTACATTTCTGTTCTTTATAAGGGATCCGGCCTACCACATTCTGTGACAGCAGTCCAAAATGAAGTGAAGTCTCAGATGCCCCCAGCGGGATATTCTAATACAGTCACTCCAGTCTCAAAGTTGGTATAGGAGACTGGCACGCGGCACAGACGAGCTCCTGAGGCGCCGTGCCCTTCTCTCATACTTCCTGAGGACTTTCCTTCGCCGGTCAAACCGAGCTCTGTGTGGAGAGCTTGACTGGCATCTCTGGAATCAGGGGAGTCCACGTGCTATGTGAAAAGCCTTGGCCAGATTAGCTTAAAGCAACCAGGTTGAGAGAGAGGTGCTTAGAGAAGAAGCTACAGCAGGTGGTACAGGCAGAGAGGCATTGTGCGCACTTCTTGTGGTTTATCTGTGCGTGTTATGTGTATGGATGCTTTGTGTGTTTGCGCCTCTGCACATCAGAAAAGGGTATTGGATCCCATGAGACTTCAGTTATAGATGGTTGTGAGCCACCGTGTGGGTGTTGGGAATGGAACTCAGGACATCGGGAAAAGTAACCGGTACTCTAAGCCATGAGCCATCTCTGCATCTCTGCAGCCCTGATGTGTCTGCTTCTTATGCATAGAAATTGAACCGCTTTATATGGTGATGGTGCAAGGGAGCTAGCCTGAGGTAAAATAAAGAGTCTGTTCTCCATGGGTCTCCAGCAGAGATGATGGCTCCTGCTCATGTAATCCCCTGGAACAAAGGCTGAGGTCAGAGGGCAAAGGACTGTTAGAGAGGTACAAGTCCACTGGAACTGTCTCTGAGAAACCCCCAAAGCTGCTCCCCAGCAGCAAGCTGACTAGGAGTGTTAGATCCAAGAATCTACAGCCTGTGGAGCTGTGTGCCTTTCTCAAGCCTGAGAAAAAGGAGGTGAATGAAGAGGGCAGAGGGAGGGAGGGAGGGAGGGAGGCAGGAACTAAGTAAAAGAGAGTTTGGAATCTTTATTGTTACCCAGGACTGGGCCTCGAAACACCAGGACCCCCCCCCCCAAAAAAAAGACAATTTAGACATCATGTATCTTTCTTAGTGAGAAGACAGAACAGCAACTGCAGCAGCAATTCTAATGACAGGAGGCACCCATGGTTACAGCAGTGAGGTCAGGTGACAGGAGGTACCCATGGTTACAATAGTGAGGTCATGTAACAGGAGGTACCCATGATTACAGCAATGAGGTCAGGTGACAGGAGGTACCCATGGTTACAATAGTGAGATCAGGTCACAAGAGGCACCCATGGTTACAACAGTGAGGTCATATAACAGGAGGTACCCATGGTTACAGCAGTGAGGTCATGTGACAGGAGGCACCCAGGATTACAGCACTGAAGACTATGTGGCCCAGGAGGCACAGCATTACGGGCAGCAAAGCCTGGTGGATTATTACTACTAACCAATGCAATAGATTGTGTTGTTTCTGCGGGTGGCGATTAGACTCAAGTTCCATGTCAGCTCCAGGAAGCTTCCAGAGAAAACCACACATCCAAATGCTAGTGGCCGTGAAAACATACTTTACAAACACCCTCTAATGTGGCATTCACAGGGACAGTGACAGTACCTTTAGGCTTCCAGCTGTTCTCACACACGGAGGAGGAGGGTGCCATTGCTGGACCTTTGTTGGTGGGCTTGATGGATAGTCACAGTGAGTCATCTAACTTCTGTGTTGTGACAGTGCCAGAGACATGGGGAGCGCAAACATTAAAAGGCTAAGGGAATTGTAATCTGAAACAGGCAGTGTGTCTATAAAAAACAATGGCTTCTGACAAAACCAATTGTGTTTTGTTTTGTTTTGTTTTTTTACAGAATTATGACATCACTCCTTTGTGGGATAGCAGTTAGATTTGAACACCATCAAATCATTTGCCAATCTCTCATGCAACTTTAAATAATTCAGATTGGACATAAGCACCCGCAGCCACAAACAGTTCAGTGAAAACTGGCTGAGGGTTTGCAGATGACCTCCGGTGGCACGTGACACTCCGACTGGAGCTTGACCAGGCTGCTTTCCACATTCAAAATTCTCATTATATAATACAGTGGACCAGGGAGTCTGTCGTGCCCACCTCGTCAGCAAGGATGACACAACAACAGGATCCTTCTTCACGCACTTTATTGGGGAACACACCATTGATTGTGAAGCGAAAGACCCCAAGCCCGAAATGGGTGCTGGTTAAATAGTTATCACGACTGTGTATAAGTGTCTAATTGGTGCTTCTTGCAGAACTTCATTTACATACTGTTCGGGAGGGTGAGGAGCTGCGTCTGAAAGATACGCAGGCTCACAGCAGGTGTTTACGACCCTGAATGCAGTTGTTTTCCACCTCAAACAGAGGGAACAAGCGCCATCTTCTAATGGCAGCTCCTTACAGGAGTCGACTATAAAAGTACAGAGTGGCAACAACCTATAATGTGGGGGCCTACAGTACCACTCTGATCAAAACCTCAAAAGGAGATATCCCATACCTGGCTTGCCAGTCTCTCTCTCAATCTCTCTCTCCCTCTCTCTCCCTCTCTCTCTCTCTCCCTCTCTCTCTCTCTCTCTCTCTCTCTCTCTCTCTCTCTCTCTGGTATGTTTAAGCGTCTATAGTAGAAACTTTCCATTAAGTTCTTTCTCTCTTCCCCTCCCCTTCTCCCTCCCTTATCCCTTTCCCCCTTTCCTCCCTCCCTATCTCCCTCCTCTTCTGTGGAAAGCCGCGGCTTGTGGTGACAGCATTCGCCATTACAAGATGGCGCTGGCATCCGGTGCTCCTCCAAGTAAACAAGTAAACCGCTCATGTGCTATGGTGAAAGCGCGCCAAGTCACGGCCCATCCCGGGGCGTAATATGCGTTCCTGAGCAAGCAGCCAATCAGAGATGAACACGCCGCTCCAGGGGTATATAAGCAGTGCCTTTTCGGGGCCGGGGTCTTCCTCCTTTCATCACAATAAATGTTTGCTGCAGAAGGATCCTGGTGTCCGCGTGCGTTCTTGCTGGCGAGACGATTATACGCGGGTCACACTCTTCCTCTTCTTTTTTCTGAGACAAAACCTCACTGTGCAGCTCTGGCTGTCCTGGAACTCACTGTAGTCCAGGATAACCTCAGACTTACAGAGATCCATCATCTGTCTCCACTTCCCAAGTGCGTTAACTAAATGCATGCACCACTATGTTTGGTTCCATTCAGCTTTTCAAACCTCTTTTTTTTTTTTTTAATTTTGTTTTTTTTTTTTTTTAAGATTTCTTTATTTATTATTTATACAGTGCTCTGCCTGCATGTGTGCCTGAAACCCAGAAGAGGGCACCAGATCTCATTACAGAAAGTTATGAACCACCATGTAGTTGTTGGGAATAGAACTCAGGACCTCTGGAAGAGCAGCCAGTGCTCTTAATCTCTGAGCCATCTCTCTAGCCCCATTCTGATGTCTTATCTTATCTCTCTCCATACTCACTCCTCTGTCTTGCTTCCCCATCCCCCACTCTATTTAACCCTTTCTGTTTCATTATTTTCTCCTCCTCCTCCTCCTCCTCCTCCTCCTCCTCCTCCTCCTCCTCCTCCTCCTCTTCCTCTTCCTCCTCCATTTTGGTGTATGCCCCTATCTACCTGTCCTTCCCTCAAACCTTCCCCCACAGAGCCTCACTATTTCCCATGGTCCTCTTAGTTTGGTTTACCATTGCTGAGATGAAACGCCACAACCAAAGAAGCTCGGGGAGGAAAGGGTTTATTGGGCTTAGACTTCTGCATCACTGTTCATCATCAAAGGAGGTCAGGACAGGAACTCAAGCAGGACAGGAACCTGGAGGCAGGAACTGATGCAGAGGCCTTGAAGGAGTGCTGCTTACTGGCTTGCTTCCCATAGCTTGCTCAGCTTGTTTTCTTCTAGAACCCAGGACCACCCACAATGGGCTGGCTCCTCCCCCATCAACTACTAATTAAGGAAATGCCCTACTCCAGCCTGGTCTTCTAGAGGCGTTTTCTAACTGAGGCTACCTCCTCTCTGATGACTCCAACCTGTGTCAAGTTGCTATACAACTACATATGAAATCTCCAGTTTAAACATGCCCACTTAATGACTCAAAGCTAACATCTGCATCTGAGAAAGAGTACGTCACGTTTGTCTTCTGGGTCTGGCTTACCTCACTCAGGATGATCATTTTCAGCTCTGTAATTTACCTGTAAATTTCACAGTCTCAGTTTTCCTAAACAGAGTAATATTCCACTGTGCAAGTGTATCACATTTCACCATTATCCACCAGTTGATGAGCATCTAGGCTATTTCTATCTGCTGGCGATTTGAATAGAGCAGTAGCAAGCATGGATAAGCATGTATCTCTGTACTAAAAAAATATTTTTTTTGCAGATATGCTCGAAAATGGTATAGCTGGATCATGGCAGAGATTTTTTCTTCATCATCATCCAGAGATCAATGGATGTATGCCCCGGCCCTCGGAGATTCAATAAGACCCTAGGGAAGGGGGCAAAAGAATGAAGGGACAAGAGACACAAGAAATGAGAGCAAGTCTGGGGTTCTGATCAAGCTCTGAAACTTTAATTTCCGGTGCAGGTTATAAAGACACAGCAAACCGGAAAGTTTGGGCGAGGGTCATTGCTTAAGGCTATCCCACTATTGAATCCTTATTGCCCTAGACCAACCCACTGTCATATGCTTATTGCCTCAGATCATCCCACTGTCATATCCTCATTGCCTTAGACCATCCCACTGTCATAACTGGCTCCCAGGGAATGCCAGGTGTTCTTTAAGTTCCTGGGATCTGAGATCCAAGAATGTCCTTTCTTAACCTTATATTGACCAGGTTTCCCAGAACAGCAGGTAATTTCCTGGTTTTGGCTCCTGACAGATATAAGACCCTATTGCTGAAGACCACACATACTTGAGTCATAAGACTTGGAGAAATCAAGCTGAATTGGACCTAGAAGTTGTATCCCTTGTGGTAGTGTGAACATGCTTGGCCCAGGGAATGGCACTATTTGGAGGTGTGGCCTTGTGGGAGGAAGTGTGTCACTGTGGCCATGGGCTTTAAGACCCTTGTCCTAGCTGCCTAGAAGCCAACCTTCTCCTGTCAGCCTTTGGATAAAGATGTAGAACTCTCAGCTCCTCCATCCCTACATCTGCCTGGACAATGGCGTGCTCCTACCTTGATGATAATGGACTGAATCTCTGAACCTGTAAGCCAGCCCCAATTAAATGTTGTCCTTTATAAGAGTTGCCTTGGTCATGGTGTCTGTCCACAGCAGTAAACCCTAACCAAGACATCTCTACTGGCTAACATTCACAGAAGTTTCTCCACATTCTACCAAAAAAATAAAAGTAATCAATAGACTTACCCAGCTAGCAACCTTGAGAACCATGAACCAGAAGAGAAAGAACTGTGCCAGCATAATAGTGGCAGGGGTGTTATGGAACTAACCAACCACTTTCCAATAGAATTTACAAATGGAAGTCATGCCTGGTTAACTAAACCAAAAACCAATGGCTGGCTATATCATATTTCTATTCAGCCAAATGTACATCGTATTAAATCAACTCCTGTAGGCCACTCACTACGCTCATAGACTAGTGCATGTCTCAACCCTCACCATTGAATCCTCTTCTTGCAATCGACGGTGATTTTTTAATGCATGCTGCCTCCAGGATGACTAGACTTGACCTGACTGAAGGTGGCAAGGAATGAAGAAAAATGAAGAAAAAAAAAAATAGATGCACTTCAAGGTGAGTTGTGCACACCCTAATGGAGCCACACTATGAAATGACCCAGAAGTCAGTGCGTTTATTATGTACAACACACAGGAATGGAGTTAGCTAGTCTTGCCAGGCGATATCTGTAGGTGAGCAGTCTCAGGCTGTAAACATCCTAAGCGGTGGTTGTTTGCATACGCTGTCAACATTCACACTTGGACCAGAGGAAGGCTTTGCCATTCCATGACTTACCCATATGCTGACAGCTTTGCAAGGTCCCGTGGGTCTGAGGCATTAGACCCTTGACATGGTCATGCTCAGGTCAACAGAGGTTTGGGGATTGTCCAGGAGAAGGGGCAGAACAATTTTAAGAGGTAGTGGTTGACTGCAGAGAAATAGTGTTTTCTTGCAGGGCAGGGCCATTGTGTCCTTGAGCTTACAGCAGCTGTGTCTGCATGTGTGACACCTGTACAAAATCCAAGCCAGATAAAATCCCAGCTTAGACGGGGGGGGGGGGGGGGGGGGCTTGTAAAGATCCAGCCCACCTGAGGAACGATTGGCAATTGATCGCTCGCTACTGGAGGAGGCAAAGTCAGTTTCCCTCAGTCATGTGCCCCCTGAGAGTGTGCCTGTGCTCCAGTAGACTGACCTGCTCTGTTGCTCTCGGCTTGTCCATTAAGGCAAAGTCACTGAACCTGGAGATAGGCTGGCAGCTAGCCAGCCC
>NW_021620648.1:1631291-1657840 GCF_004785775.1 Grammomys surdaster | reverse complement strand
TCTCTCTCTCTCTCTCTCTCTCTCTCTCTCTCTCTCTCTGCTCCTGCAGTGCTGGTTACAGGCGTGCAGGAGGCCATACTCCACCTTTTATGTAGGTGATAGGGATTCCAACTCGGGTCCTCATGCTTGTGCAAGAAGTGTTCTTCCCCATTGAACTAGCTACACACACACACATACACACACACCACAAATATTTATTGTGATAGTAATCTGAAAATAAATATAAAAGATATGGGTTGAAGATGAATATTTTGGGGTAAAATAGAAAACAGGGAAATAAAGTGTGATGAACACCAGGGTCCAGGTAGTCCAGGCGGCTTCTGAGGTATCTGGTTCTGTAAACATTAGACAAAGTTGACAAATCTATTGGTAGCCTGAAAACAGAATAAAGTTGTGAACCAGATTGTCATCTATGGTTTTTTGAATAGAAAAGGCCTCCATTAGATTCCAGTGTTTGAGTGCTTGGCCATAGGGAGTGGCACTGTTAGGAGGTGTGGCCTTGTTGGAGGAAGTGTGGCCTTATGGAGGAGGTGTGGCTTTGTAAGAGGTGTGGTCTTATGGAGGGAGTGTGGCCTTGTTGGGGAGGTGTGGCCTTATGGAGGAGGTGTGGCCTTATGTAGGTGTGGCCTTGTTGGAGGAGGTGTGGCCTTGTTGGGGAGCTTTGGGGTCTCCTATGCTCAGGCTCTGCTAGTGAAGAAGATAATCTCCTCCTGGCTGCCTGAGAGTAACAGTCTCATTCTGCTGCCTGTAGCACTTTCCCGATTCCTACAGCATCAAGCCTCCCTGGATGCTGCCATGCTTTCTACCACGATGATAATGGACTGAACCTCGAAAACGGTAAAACAGCCTGAAGTGGAAACTTAAGGGTTCTTTGGAGACTCAATCGTGTTGAACGGTGTTTTGCTGGAGCAAACCAGTAAAGGAGTGTTTTCCTGAAGCAGACACAGGTGAAAGACTAAGGCAGACTCGTGAAGGAACATTTCGCTGAAGCAGACATGGGAGAGAGGATGTTCTGCTGAAGCACGTATGTGAAAGGACACGTGATGAAGGATTCTTTGCTAATGACACACATGTATCACGCCTTACACTGTGTAGTTGAGCTCCATTTGTCAGGACTCCACAAAGAGAAACGCACCAAAAAGCTTCTGGTAGTGTGCCCCAATTTCTTGCTGCTTCTGAGGACTCGGGCTGATTGGCAGAGTGACGTCAGCTGAGACAGACGCACATGCTGAGGCGAGACCTGTGGAGGACATGTGATGTCTGGAGGGAGTGTAAATAGAGCTTGGCAGACAATGATGGGGGAGGGGAGCTGTGCTTGGTTTGTTTATAGAGCGAGCTGTGCAACACTTGTGGGTATCGTGTCTTTGCCGATCTTCACGTCTCTGGGCATTCCTGCTGGCCCCTCCTACTGACTCATGCCGAGGCTGAGGCTTGGCTGTCCCTGCTTGATAGTACCACTGCTGCTGATTCTTGGTCGATATCCGACTGTACTGGACCGCTGGTGTATCCGTGAAGTGTTTGTGAGTGGATCGAGCTGCCACTGCATGCTAACCTGTCAACTGAACTGCTGATTTCCAGACAACACAGACGGGAGTCGCTCCAAAGAACCTTTCTAAACAGGTCCACGTCCCCTGTATCTTTTCTTGCCCACTACCTCTGGTGGGTGGTGGGCTATAAGGGAGGTTAAAGCATTTAAGAATCATCATTAAAAATAAGGTTTGAAAGAATTAAAATTACATCAGCCCAATTAAAAGAATTTCCCTGGTCATGATGTCCCTTCATAGCAACAAATCCGTAACAAAGACATCACCCCTCGCCAAAATCAGTTAGGTTAAGCATCAAAGTGGAAAAAATTAAAGAGACCTACATTTTATAGACAGCAACCTGAGCCTGGAGGTTGGTGAGCAGCTAGCATGGGACAGGTATTCGGAAGGAGGATCACCTTCTCCTTCAGAGCTCACTCTAGTCTATCACAGTGGCCGTGGTGACACTGCTAACCTCTGTCCTCACTCAGAAGTCTGCAGCCAACTGCTAGGGTTCAGTTCCCACCTGTGCGTTTCTTATGGGGCAATCTTTTCTTTTTTTTTTTAAATGTATATGAGTACACTGTCCCAGTCTTCAGACACACCGGAAGATGGCATTGCATCCCATTACAGATGGTCATGAGCTACCATATGGTTGCTGGGAATTGAACTAAGGACCTCTGGAAGAGCAGTCAGTGCTCTTAACCACTGAGCCATCTCTCCAGCCTACTGATGGGACGGTCTTAACCTGTGTTGTTCACTTGCCCTGTTTTCTAATCTGTTAAATGAGGATAAAACCAGATTCTTCCACAGTGCTGTTGAAAAGACCGTCAGCTAATACATACAAAATGCCCAGTGCGGGTAGTTAAAATATTCAATAAATATTCTCATTCAAGTTTTGAATAGATATCTGAGGAAAATGTGCAGGACCCTGCCCTCTCCTTCCACAGCGTGGCACCAAGGAATTGAACTCAGGTCCCCAGGCTTGGTGCCAAGCCCCTTTTCCTGCTGAGCTATCTTGCTTGCCCTCAGCTGCTGTTAATATAAAACATCATAGAGTTGTTTTGTTTTGTTTCAGATGTTTTCCTAGAAAAAGGATTTAGGGAATACGATCTGGGTGGCCTTTCTCGGAGACAGAGTTAAGAAATGTTATATCTTATGCTGTTCTTTTAAAAGAGACAGTAATCTTGGCGCAGTGGTACACACCATCAATCCCACCACTTGGAAGGTAGAGAGGCAGGAGGATCAGAAATGTAAGGTCATGCTTTGCTATTTAGCAAGTTTGAGGCCAGCCTGGGCTATGGGAGACTGTGTTCCAAAACAAACTGAAAAAGACAAAATAAATGATGAGTTCATCTTAATATTTGAAATTCAAGGTTACAGTGTTTGTGCATAAACCTTTCATTTTTTTTTTGTTCTATTCCCTCTTTTCCCCGTGCCATGGGTCTCGTTTGCCAACGACTGTGTAAACACTGACACGAGGGTCGTTACCATTGTCTCATAGTTCTGCACTTAGTTCATCTCTCAAGACAGAATCACAGCCGCGCCCCTGCCAGCAGCAGGCTCGCTGGAAGAGCTTCAGGGTGATTGGCTTTTACTCCTCATCCTCCGTTTTTTTGTGAGCTCTTCCCTGCTGGGACATCACAGCCAAAAGTGCTTGGAGATCGTCCACAGCGCCGCGGCTCCGTGTGGTTCTGACGCTCTCGCTTATTTGCTTCCTGCCATTTTTATGTTTTTTTTTTCTTTCTAGCTAAGTAAGATGTTTGTGTTCTTCCAAATTAAACTTATAAAATAAGGTGCAAGCTGGGTGCGCACCTGCCAGCCTAGTGCTCGGGAGACTGAGGCAGGCAGGATGCCATCTAGGGCTGCGTGAGACCCAGGCACCGCCTGTGTTAACAAGGTTTCGGGTGATGGTGAAGGACTGAATGTTTGAGTCTCACCGGGCTGTGGCTTATTCCATACCTCGCAGATGAACATTGGGTGGGTTCAGCCCTTTTCTATCTCAAACAGCCGCATCACGGATCTTTTGTGTGTGGGTTCCTGTTTTTTTTTTTCCAGCGTTTGAAATCTCAGGGTTCCTCTCTGGTGTCACGGAGTAGAGGGAAAAATTCATCTATAGTTTTGCTAAGATCCACCGTTTCTTCCCATTTTCCTTTGCCAGATGTTTGCACGGTTTGTCTTTCTAAGAGTGGGATGTGCACCGCGGTGACGTTTTCATTTGCATTCTCTTACGGCTCAACCCCATTTTTTTCTAGGTAGCTAACAAGCCGTTTAGTTCCTGTGGTTAGAAACTCTCATGAATCAAATCTCTTTATGTATCAGCTCTTTCATTGTGACAAATGATGGAAGTATTTTTCTCATGGCTTATTTTATTTTCACTTTGCTTACTATGTTTCTTCCCATGTAAAATATTTTTATTACACTTATTAACCGGGGATGGGCTGGGCGTGTGTGTATCACAGTATCACTGTGGAGGTCAGAGGACAACCTGTGAGCGTTGATGCTCTCCTTCCACTCTGTAGGTCTTGGGGATTGAACTCAGGTCCTCAGACTTACCCTCAAGCACCTTTACCTGTTGAGCCATCTTGCTGGCCCACAGATTATTCTTTTTATTACTACCTAAGCATTTTTTTCCCTCTCTATATTCCCTAATTTATTAAACCTAGTTCCTTTCAAATTTTGGGACACCCTGAATGTCTTTTTGAGTCCTGTGGGGGGAAGGTCTGCTTCTCCTAGGCTAACTTGTGGAGAATGTGCAGCCATAGGGGGCTAAGCATAAAGTAAATCGTGGCCGCCCGGCCTGGGATGGAGTCAATGCATTCTAGCGCCTTTAAGTGCTTTACGATCACTAACAGGTGTTCAATGGTTCTGGCTAGAGAAAGTTCAAGCTGAGCCCATTGCACACTTTCTGGGCTGAATCTTCCTCTTATTGGCTTCCAAATAAATTGTTTCATTAATGCAGGTTTACAAAGCACGGAGGCTTCACACTGTGGCCGCAATTCGTGTAATAAAAAAACATAGATTTCTGACACATTGGGGGGCTCCGGGGAGAGCAGATTACATTTGCATCCCTGGAGTGAGCTAATTAAGAGAATTCAATGAAAGTTCTGTTACCAGGGCTCTTCTGCCTTCTTCACCTTACAGGTGAGTGCAGTGTATAGACTGTGCTTGGTTTTTTGACACAAATCCCCAACTCAACCTCAGTGAAGAGGTTTACGACCTAGGCGTGGCAATCTCCTTTTCTGGAGATTATGTGCATGACTTCATCTTGGAATAATCCATCTAATTTCCTATATTTCTGGCTGTTTCTGAAATATGAGCCCTTGGCTGAAATGTTAATATCATGTCACATATACATGTATATATATTCATATATATAATTTTCATATAAATTATTTTTTTAGCGTCACGGAAACAATGAGGCAGATGGAGACTTGCTTCCTTGTTTCACGAATAACTCAAGATTTTAAAGCCATTTGTGCACGACACCGGTTAAACAGAGATGCTACAAGGCTGTCTCCTAGAGTCTCCCAGCAGCTGGTGAGAGGCTCTCTGCAATTGGCTAGAATCTAGCACACCAGCTTACTTGTCTGAATGTGATGAATTCAGGCACTGTGTTAGGGAAAATGTAGGCAGGCAGATTATATTGGTAGGAAAAGCTACTAAAGACATCAGGAGAGAGCAAGTTCTGATAGAGAACAAATGTAACTAGCCAGTACCGGAGAGCCATGCTGTGACTAGTCAGTGCTAAAGCACCACGCTGTGACTAGTCACTGCTACAGAACCACTCTGTGACTAGTCAGTGCGTCAGAACCTTGCTCTGAGCAGTGAAATCCTTTGGCTAAGGTGCAGTGATCTCTTGGGTACTCCTAGCTGCTCTGAGGTCTGACTCTCAAGGACCACTGGAGTACAACAATTTCAGGTTAGCCTGGGCAACATAGAACTCATCTCAGAGACAAACTGGTTTTTAGTGTACATTTATGGGGCGCTTACTGTATGCTGTAGGGGTCAGTCTTCCTAGGGCACACAGAAATGACATAGGCCAGAGCATGGAGACTTGCGTCTGAGTATCCCCCAGGCAATAGGTTAAAGGTCAGGATAATAAATCGACAGAAGTATGACATCAGAGTGTACACACAGCACAGGCCTGTCCTGTGAACTTGGGCTCTTGAGGGAGGAAAGACTTTAATTGGGTCATCTTGGAAATTCAGTGGTCGTCACAGAGACCTTGAATCCTGGGTGACTATAGGCAACAAGGGAGACTTCCATAGACCGGAAATGTGAACATGGCAGCCTAAGTTCCAGCTGCCCCTGCCCTCTCCTCCTTCTCATGGCACCTCTGCCTATCCTAGACACTCTCTGGGACACAGAGCTAAAGAACGCTTGGATTTAACTGGTCCCTCTTTTTTGTCATCTTTTAAAAGGTTCTTAAGTTCAGAATCTTCAGCATTTTGGAGAGAAAACACCACATTCATATCAAGAAAATAACTGAAACTTTCAGTTTGGACTAAAGTAGATGTTAGTATTTTGTCTAGGCTCCGCCCCACAGTTACCTGGCAACAATAAAAGGGGCTGCTTGCCCCCTCTGCTCTCTCTTGCCTTCTTGCTCTCGCTCTGTCCTCTCACCCTTTCCCTCTCTCTCCCCACTCCCCTCTCCCCTCTCTCTTCACATGCTCATGGCCAGCCTCTACTCCTCTTCTCTCTCTTCCTCTCTTTCTGCCAAGGGCTAGGGCCATGGCTCAGAGAGGCCGAGGAGCAGGAAGTTTGACTGTGTTCTTTCCATGCAGGTGCCACAGGCGAGGGAGCACAGTCTGAGTTCCTGGAAGCCAGGGCTTGAGGGTCCCGGGGCCAAAAGGTGGCCAGGAACCGGCTGGTTCTCGGGCCTTGAGCCGCGGCCCAGATGTCGCTGGGGGGCCGTGGAAGGGCAGAGAATGAAATGGGGACATAAGGGCTAGATCGTCCAGCAGACGAAGGGGAGAGGGAGAGGGATGCGCTCTGGTTACGTCCAGAAGGGATGAGTGTTCTTGGCTTGGTCGCTGCGGCTCTCTTGGCTGGGTCATGGCTGCTCGATTGGCTTGGGTGGCTAGTGGTCTCCATGGCTGAGAACATAGAGAGGTCCTCAGCGAGAGATTAGACGGCGGCTCTGTGAAATAAGGTCTTCTCCACTGTTCTCCATGGCAGACCCCAAAGAAGAAAAACAGTCCATGGTCTTAAGATATTTATTTTCCATGGTGGAAACTGGATGAAAAGGATACCCTGGTATTTTCAGGGCAGGCCTGAGGTTAAATACCTTTTGCAAGGGGGGTGGGGTGGGGGTGGGAAGGAATGTTTAATTGATTACATCCCTCTGGCCTTTAAGTATCTCACTAATACGGAGATCTGTCTAGAGGCTCTGTGGCCTGTAGTCACGCCCTCCACCTGTGGAGGGGCTAGGAGGCATTGTTCTATGTGACTGGAGGACCTGACTCTATGGAGGTCTTCAGCCTCGAGTCAGGAGCCTGGCGTCTGGGAGCATGGCAAAATCACCTGGGGTCTCCAGTGATTTTGAGCCGGTGCTCGATCAGAAACCATGCTGTCCTTTCACAGTCCTACACTCCTCCCCGTGCCCTGAGTAAACTCTATTCTGTATTATATGGTCGTGGCTGGTCCCTCAGGGGAAAGGGATGCCTCAGCATGGGCCCACAGAGGCAACCCCTTCCCCCACACCTGACTACACATCCACCAAACATATTCCTTCTCTCCTTATCTTTTTTTTTTTTATAAAACACAAGAATAGAGTGAATTTGAAAAGTAATATCCAACTTATTATTGCTAAAAATTTATTACTACTACACTGATGTTTTTTTGAAGCCATGCGGACTAGGGGTGTAAGACTCTGACGAGCCTTAGCTACCAGGGACCCCCTGAGTGAACCACACGGAAACAGAGATTGATGTAAAAGCGAGAGGAGTTTACTGTTCCAGCACGCTGGGGTCGTCCTGCATTCAAAAAGAGAGGCCACCCCAGCGAGCTTTTATACAGTTCCCAGTGGCAGGATAGAGAGAAGCAGCAACTAGGCACAATGTGATTGACAGAACAGTGTGACTTTTAAACTGATTGGTCCTTAGGTCGGTTCACTCCGAGGAATGTATCTACTGCTCTGGGGCTTCCCTTATCTGCAGGTGGCCAACGGTCATTCCCACCCCATCCCCCATCCCGCCTCCATATGGTCTTCCTGAGGTACATAATTCAGCCTCTCCCTTCCAGAGGGGAGGGGTGCCTACATGTTCTATGACCTCTCTCTTCCAAGTGGTACCTATGTATGTGCTCTAAGGACTTCTCCCTTCTGGGAGGGGAGAGGGCCTGGTGGAATTTTCCAAAGGCTCTAAGCTGACCCCTTCAGGGGCTGGGGAGATGGCCCAGTGGTTAGGAGCACTGGCTGTTCTAGCACAGGATTCCAGTTCAGTTCCCAGTACCACAGAGCTCACAGCCATCCATAGGTAACTCGGTCCACGGAACCTCCTTCTGGCCTCCCCAGGCACCGTGCATGTCCCACACAGACACACATGTGGACAAAACACTTGTACACATTAACAAGGACTAAGTATAGCTTTTAAAATGCAAACTCACGAAAATATAAGATACATATTAAAACTCAGGCTCTACATCTGACTCAAAGGAGTTCATCAGAGGGGGAAATGGCATCGTTGTATCTCTCTATTAAAGAAAATCTATCTAAACCCAAAACCCATGGTTTGGTAAGCAGCCTGTTTAAACAATGCCTAAATTATCCGGGGTGTGCAATGCTTGCGAGGACCTCATTTTTGTCTTTCTATGCCGTGCTTTAAACTCCGTTCTGTATTCGTCTAAAGGACGCCAAATACCAATAGCCTCTGGCCGCTCGTAAAATATTTATTTAGAAAATATTCCATAAAATATCCAAACAGCAGCTGTGCTCATACATAATTGAGCAACTGGAAAACTGACTTTTACGCTTGTGAGCAGTGGGTGGCAGGGAGGCGTCTTCCAGAGCCCTGCAGCCAAACATCGGGATGAGTGGCTTAGGCTCAGGGTCTAAGAGCCTCGTAACACAAATGGCCCCGAATTGTTGTCATAGCTCATCTTTTCTGTAAAATGGCACTTGTCTCGGCTTCCTGGGTCTCTTCCTTTCCCCCCCCCTCGTTAATATGCAGCAGTTTGGGCCGTTGGGAAGGGTGTGGATTTCCTTTTGTCTTCAGGTAGAATTGTTTGGCAGATTTTTTTTTTTTTGAGTACCTGGTTTTGAATTTTTCTAAACGCTGGCCCTGAGACTCATTTTCAGTGTTCTAATATGAAAAGCACAATTTCTAGAAGGGCAGAATGGCTCAGTGGGTAAAGGCCCTCGTGGCCAAGCCAGACCGGCGGAGATGAATCTCCAGAACTCATAATAGCAGAAGAGAACTCACTCCTGTAAGTTGTCTCCTGACTTCCAAACGCACACCACAGTATGCATTCCACACACAAGCGAGAAAATAAATAGATATTAAAGAGGGAAAGGGCAGAAAAGGGAAAAGCAAAGCTCCGCTTCGCACCGCTGTAATCCAGGATTTTTAAGTGCTATTCTGTGCCCACATGCAGGACAATGTCTGGTTTAGTTTTGGTTTTGTTTGAGACAGGGTTTCTCTGTGTAGCTCCTGTTGTGTTTATAAAAAGATAAAGAGAGAGAGGAACATGTTCTATAGGGGTGTGGTGAGTTATGGGGGAAGGGGGTTCCTCAGTGGGCCCATGCCGAGGCATCTCTTCCCCCTGAGGGACCAGCCGCAGGACTGTATAGCATAGAATAGAGTTTATTCAGGGCATGGGGAGGGGGAGTTAAGAGGGTAGTAGAAGCAGAGAAAGAGAGAGAGAGAGAGAGAGAGAGAGAGAGAGAGAGAGAGAGAGAGACGAGGAGTAGAGGCAGGCCATGAGCATGTGGAGAGAGAGGGGAGAAGGGAAGAAGAGAAAGAGCAAGAGAGCAAAGAGAAGGGCAAGAGAGGGAGGAGGGGGCAAGCAGCCCCATTTATAGTATGTCAGGCCTACCTAGCTGTTGCCAGGTAACTGTGGGGCGGAGCTTAGAGAGAATGCTAACAGCCCCAGCTGTCCTGGAACTCACTTTGTAGACCAGGCTGCCAGGCCTTATCTGTTATTCTTGCCTGGAGCACTGGCTAGAAGCCAGCTCTTGAAGGTCCCCCTGGCCTTTTCCATCCCTTATGTACCACGGGTGATGGCCTTGAGAGAAATACCGTTATCATATAAAGATGCAGGGGGTAGAAAGTCTCTGCCTGTTACCAAGAACTGGGTTAGAGGCACATGGCTATACTGTGCAGCTGTTCTGTTGCTCAACAAGGCTTTTTCTTTTACGCTTTACTTACTGCTGATAAGGACTCACTGAGTAGCCCACACTGGCCTTGAATTTGAGGTACTCCTGCCTCCAACACATTTTCCTGACTTTTGGTTCTCTTCCCCAGCGTAAAGATCTTGAAGTTATTGGCACTGCAATCCTGGCCATTGCTGCCAAATTCACCCAGACATAGATGGCACAGGTTACACAGTTTTGTATGTTTTAAATCCACACATAATGACGATTTGCAGCTCACACTGACCCTAACATACCTGTACGTGTACATATGGCTATCGGTTCTTTCATTTTGATGTTTGGATAGTATTATCCCACACTAAGAAGCCTTCATTTGTTTTCCTGTTCCTTTAAACATCAGACATTTTTTCTTGATTGGAAAAATGTTTCATAACCAGGCAGTGGTGGCGCACGCCTTTAATTCCAGCGCTAGGAGGCAGAGGCTGATGGATCTCTGTGAGTTCAAGGCCAGCCTGGTCTACAAAGGGAGTTCCAGGACAGCCAGGGCTACACAGAGCAAATCTTGTCTCTCATTTGATATAGGTGTCAGAATTTCTCTAGGACCCCCACTTCATGATCTGGAGACATCAGTTACATGTGACTACTGAGCCACTAAAATATGGCTGGCTGAACACTGAGTGCTCTCATTATAAGATACACCCAAATCATTGTAAACCTGGCACCCGAAATACATAAAATACCTCATTACTTTTAAATATTGACAAATGGTATTTAATTACATTTATAACAGTGTGGAGGTATATACATATAAATGCAGTTGCCTGAGGAGGCCAGAGGCATCAGATCCTCCGGAGCTGGAGTTACAGGCATTGTGAGCTGCCATGTGGCCCCTGAGACTTGAACTCTGGGCCTCTGCAAGAATTATATGTGTCCTTAGTGACTGAGACTTCTGACTGCCCCTTCCCCCCCCCCAAACAAGTTCAAATAAATGAAAGAAGACAGAGAATGCAGGAGTTGGTCCCCTCCTTCTAACTCGCTGATCTCAGATACTGAACCCAGGCAGTGGTCAGGGTCCTCAGACTTCTAGATATTAACCCCTGAAGTACAGACAACAAAGATTTTCTTTCCCTCTGCAGGTTGCCTGCCCTCCCGTTGTCCTCTTGCTGTGCTGCTTGATTTCCTGCAACCTCATTGTTATTTTGTGGGTGTTCCCCAGGCCGCTAGAGTCCCTAGAGTCCCGGTGAGAACATTTCCCTTGTGTCTACATCCTGCAGGGCTTTCCTCATACTTTCCTTAGAAGCTTCAGCATTTCACATTTTAAACAGGTCTGCAATCCACCTTCACTGGTTTTTTTTATTGTTCTTTCTTTTCCAAATGCATGTGTATATGCGTGTGCCTGTGCATGTGTGTGTATCTGAGTGTGCGTGTGTATGTGTGTACATCTGTGTCTCTGCATATGTGTCTGTGGTTTTGTGTGTGCGCGCATGAGTGTGTATGTTCGTATGTATGTGTGAGTGTGTGTATGTGTGTGTGTGTATGTCTGTGTGTTTGTGCATGTGTGTACATAGGTCCACGGTTGATGTTGGGTGTCTGTGGGCTTAAAATTTTCAAAACCTACCTTTAATAAGGGTTCTTAAATGCTTTAACCTCTCTTCTAGCTCACCACCCATCAAAGGGAGTGAAAAAGAAAGGTCATTAGGATACAGGGGAAGTGGACCTGTTTAGAAATAGTTTTTTTGGCTGGGCGGTGGTGGTGCACACCTTTAATCCCAGCACTTGGGAGGCAGAGGCAGGCGGATCTCTGAGTTCGAGGCCAGCCTTGTCTACAGAGTGAGTTCCAGGACAGCCAGGGCTACACAGAGAAACCCTGTATCGAAAAACAAAAAAAAAAAAAAAATAGAAATAGTTTTTTGGAGCAAATCCAATCTTTGTTGTCAGGGTATCAGCAGTTCAGTTCACATGGACCAGCAGCAGCAGTATGATCCAGAAGAAGCCGCGAGGCTCTGCTGTATGCATTTAGAAGTAGTAGTTCCTTGGGGTGTTTTCAATCTCCAATTGTCAGGATACCAGGAGTCCAGTTCAGTAGTGTCAGGATAGCAAACATGAGTCAGCAGAAATAGCCAGGCCTCCATCAGATCCTCAGGAGTCAGCGGGAACGACCAGGACCATCAGGGACACCAGGAAAAGTTCTCTGCCATGCCTCTCTCAGCAAAGTAAAGATCAGCGAAGACAGAGACGAAAGACCAACAAAGCATCGCAAAGCCCGCTATAGAAGCCCGCCATCACTGTCTGTTGAGTCCTACTTATACTCCCTCCAAACATCACGTGTCCTCCACAGGTCTTGCCTCAGCAAAATGCCACGTGAACCTGTCTTAGCAAAACTCCACTCGGGTCTGTCTCCACTTCACTCTGCCGATTGACCCGAGCTCGCCTGAAAAAGCAGCAAGAAGCCACCAGCACACCACCAGAAGTGTTTGGATGCATTTCTCTCTATGGAGTCACGACAAACCAATAAACAATGGCAAGGCGTACCAACGCCATCCAGCATTGTCCACTGTCTGTTGGGTTAGGTTTATATTTCTTCTAAACATCATGTGTCCTCTCACCTGCGTCTGCTTCGACAAAATATTCTTTCATATGTCTGCTTTAACCAAACATCCTTTTCACCTGCGTGCCCCAGTAAAACATCATTTGACATAACTGATTTTCCAGAAAAAAAAAAAAAAAACCCAGAAATTTCTACTTCAGGTGTCTTTCATGATTTCATGTCTCTCTTCCTGATATATTGAGGGAGGATATCTCCCTGAACCTGTAAGGGTAAAAATTAAAACAGCTCAGCAGAGACCACAAACAACTTGGCAAAGACCGCAGGACGGCTTGCTGAGCTTACTGAGAGTAGCCATAATAAAAATATCAAGCCCCTCTAGGGACGAGGTGACCAGAAATGTAGAAACAACCAAAGACATATCTTGACCAGTCTAAACATGCCCAAGTGAGTAATGGGCCACCTGGTGTTTATCCTAGAAGGTCTGAGGCTTCATGGTCAAAAATAGTGGGCCATCCAACCTGTCAAAATGATTGCTTACGCAAAGTGTTGATGTTTGAAATATCCAATCATATGTAACCGCGCCAGAATTTCCCACTTTTCCCTTCCCCCTTGTCCCTCCCCCTATAAAAGTTCTAAACTTCCTGGGGTCTTCATCGAAATTCTCTCCCCTGTGTGGGATGAGTTTCGATCCAAGGGCCCTTGTTAGTAAACTGCCTTTTGCCATTGCATCAAGTCAGTCTCTCGTGTCTCCTTGGGTGCGCGCTAATTGGGACTTGAGATGGGGTCCTCTTCCTGGGTCCTTACAAACCCACAGTTCTCCCTTTCAGTTCATCTTGCTGGTCAACCTGCTCTGGCATTCCCTGTCTCTAACTCTCCCATGATCTCCATGCCCAGCCAGCAAGTACTGGGTGCTGGGGACCTGAACTCCTGTCTTTACACTTGCAGGGAAAGTGCTTTACCTGCTGAGCCATCCTCTCATCTCTGTCGTTTTTGTTTTTGTTTCTGTTTTCTGATTCTTCTCTTTAACTCACATACTATAAGCTGCTACTAAACTCCCCTCCCCTCTTGCCCCTCAATAGCTATATACTCTTATAATCAACTGCTACAATCTATATTTTGATTAAAAATATAGTCTATTTGTGTTTATTTTGACTATGGGAAAGATGAATTTAATTTCTTCTATCTTAATTTCACCTCCCATATGTGATTTTTTTTTCCCTGCTTTTCCCTATTATTTCATCATTCTATTGAAATGAGTTCCGGTATGTGCCCTGACTCCACCCCCACATCCATGACCCCACCCCACAATTCTGACTCCACCCCCACATCTCTGACTCCACCCCACACCCCTGGCTCCACCCCACATCACTGACTCCACCCCCCACATCACTGACTCCATCCCACATCACTGACTCCACCCCCCACATCACTGACTCCACCTCCACTCTTCCTCATCCCCCATTCCTCTAGACGCCCATCCCCCACCACTGATAAGGAAGTTTTATACTCTGTATCTAGTGTTTTGTTTATCAATTCTAAAATTTTAGCATGCTGGCGTAGTGTCTGATATAATTGCGTGTTTATCCAGCTCCCGGAGAGATAAGAAGGTTTTCATTACTCCCCTCTGGTTTTTAATGTATTTTCACCATTTTATGTTTCTCGAATTAGTATTGTACGCAGTTGGTGACTGTTGTGGTTAGCTAGATGTTTAACAATTTGTTTGTAATCATATTTTGATTTCCACCCCACCCTTTTAGGTTCAGCGCCCAGCTTTCTCCTTCACTAGGTCTTTAGCAAAATCCCTCCTAGAGAGTAGTTATCTGAAGTAGCTTAGCTTCCCGGTGGAGAAGGGACTGTAATTATACGTACTATTCTTCTCCATTGACACGCAGCTTAGCTTCCCAGTGAGGGGATGATAATTACACATAACTATTCTTCTCCATGAACACTTCGAAGTCACTGTCCTTGTCTTCTGGCTTTGGCTCAGAGTAACCAACCCATACTAGCTCGCGAAGGTTTTCCTTGCTGAAGCACTGAAAAGGTCGCGGTGGTAGGTCCCAGCAGACAGAAATGACTGTCTTACTGTGAATATTACTGTAGATCAATCTAATGTGTGATTATTGTTTTTTTCTCCTAAGTGTAAAAATAAGAAGGAAAATTAAGATGAAGGCCACAGCGGAAGAGTTTTCAAAATGGAGTCTGGAAGCCACACCGGGCAGAGCTGGTTATTACAGCCTCCAGCTGCTGTCCGGGAATGTGGACTCTGGCCGGCTCTGGTCTCTGGAACTGCTCAAGCAACAGGATAATTACGTCCAGAGGCTCTAGATCCTAATCGAGAGGTTACAGGACTCTTGTTTCAAGGGGGTTTTTAAGTCTGTGGGCACACTCTGTCTTGTGTGGTCTCTGCTGCTTTTTAGCATTCAGTGGTCCAGCTCTTGTGATTTCTCTTCAACCTCCATTCGGAGCCGTGTGAACCTGGGTTTCCTTTCACAACTCCAAAGACTTCTTTTTACTTCTGTAGTTTCTGAATTTAGACTGATTGCATAAGTAGTCTGTATTTTTTTGGTTGGTTTTTCTGTTAAGAGATTCTCTTTGAACAGGGACTGATATATTTGTAATCCCAGCATTTGGGAGATGGAGGCTGGATTATCAAGAGTTCAAGGTTATCTTCACCTAAGGGGCATATGTATTCAGAACCAGCCCATACCGCATGAGACTTTGCCTCCAATTCCACTGACACTGAAAAATATTGTTCTCTTTCTTTTTTTTTCTTTTTCTTTTTCATTTTCTTTTTCTTTTCTTTTCTTTTTTTTTGTATACATAGCATTGATGCCAGGAAGTGAGCTGAGAGAAGGGGCGGGGCTAAAAGGAAGATATGTCTAATGGTTCCATATGTAAAATTTCTTTGAATTCTTATGTTTTGTTTTGTCGTTGTTTGTTTGATTGTGTTTGGTAACCTCTGGGTTTAGTTACTCCTCTTCTCTCTGGAGGAATAGGGGAAGCCAGTTGGTCACTGGGTGTTAGAAGCATGTTTCTTGAATTTACTTTATTCCCGGATAATTTTCCTCCTTCTATCCTGACTACTGTCTTTGTCTTCTGAGATCCTGGGGCTCTCCCTTCCTGGAATCTCCACTGTCCAGCTAGCTGCCTGAATTACTCTTGGTCACTTTGGTCACTGTGGCAACATATCTGAGCAAATCAGTCTACAGACAAAAGCCATCAAGGCTCTTGGTTGTGAGCTTTTCAGCTGATAGTTGACTGGCTTTGCTACTTTTCAGCCTGTGGCAAAGTAGAAACATCTCAGTAGAAGAAAGAGTCTCATTATCCAGCAGCTGTAGGGGAAGCCTGAGCTGAGGGCAAAATAGTCTACCAAAAGCCTGCCTCCAGCCAGGCCCGCCTCCAACCAGATCCGCCTTCAAACAGGCCTGCACCAGGCCTGCTTTCAGGCCCGCCTCCACTACCCTAAGATGCATTAGTAACCAGAGGCCTATATTCAACACATGATCCTCTAGGGAATTTCATATTCAAACCAAAGCAATTACCTAGTTTTTTGTAGCTTCTTTTATTCAACACTAGTTTTCTACTCACTATCAATCAAAGGCTTGGATTTTCACTTTCTGCAATTCACTGTGTCAAGTGCGAAGCCAAGTTCCAGCTTGCAGAGACTTGCTGGCATGTATTGTCTTCTTTCCCTTGTCCTCGGCCTTGAATCCTTATTTTGCTATCTCTTTGCATTCATTTTTGGTAGAGTTTTAGAAGTCAATAACTCTTCATGCTATACCATGATCTCTGAATTATATATATAAATATTTTTATTTATAGAAGTTCTATTTAGATTTTTGTAAAGTCTGGAATTTTTTTCTACCATTTTATTTTCGTCATAATTGAGTAATTATAAAATTCTTATAAATTTTAAATATTTTGCTTTTGTTTTGTTTTATTTTTCGTTCTTTTGTTTTTGAGATAGGATTTTACCCTGTAGCCCAGGTTACCCTTGAACGCACTAGGTAGGCCAATCTGATCTGAAATCCACAGTGACGCTCCTTCCTCAGCCCCCCAAATGCTGAGGCTACAGATGTGTGCCACCCTGTCCATTTAGCTTAAAGTTTGTTTTTTTAGCTTTATTTTCAATATTAGAATTGGACAACACTTGGTTCTATAAAATGAAATGGATGCTCTGAAAAGCCAGGCCAAATAGGTTGACTTTAGAGGTAAAATAGGTAGTGAAAAAAGCAGAAACAAGAACGTGGCCTGGCTTAAGTCACTTTCCCTGAAGGGTTAGAGAACGGCAGGAGATGAGGGACGAGTCAAGGTGTCATTTTTCTGGGTGAGGACTGAAACGGTAAGCATTCCGTCTAGGCTCCGCCCCACAGTTTCCTGACAACACCCAGGTGTGCCTGACTCACTACAAAAGGGCTGCTTAGCCCCTCCTCTCTCTTTTGCCCCTCCTCTCTCTTTTGCCCCTCTCTTGCTCTTTCTTTGCTTCCCTCCCCCCATTCCCCTCCCTCCTCTCTCTCCACGTGCTCACTGCTGGCCTCTACTCCTCTATTCTCCCTCTCTCTGCCTTCCTCTGCCTCTACTACCTTTTCAACTCCCCTCCCCGTGCCCTAAATAAACTCTATTCTGTACTATTCTGTGTCTGTGTGGCTGGTCCTTCAAGGCGGAAGGGATGCCTCAGCATGGGTCCGCGGAGACACCCTCTTCCACCACACCTTCCCCCACCTCCACCAAACATATTCTCTCTCCTTATATCTTTTTATAAAACACAACAGAAACTTTTCTGAGTTCAGAAGGGATCTGGCTCATTGTCTCTGTGGCTGTGTGTGATATATGTGGGCGTGTGATGTGCGTGGGCGTCAGAAGGCAACTTTGTTCTCCCCGTCTACATTTACATGGGGTCAGAGAATCAAACTCGGGTTTACACAGTGAGCACCTTTATCTGTTGAGCCATCTGGGGGTCCACCTGTGTGTGTTTAGCTTTGGCTGGACTTCGGACTGTTCTTCGGTAATTGCATGCAGCTTGTGCTGTGAGACAATCTGTCTAAAGTGGTTTTGGGGGCTAAGCGAACAGGGAAGCACTTGCCACGGTCCCACCTCTCACACAGGAGTTCTTGGGCTCTGAGAGTCTTGAGCCTGCGCAGACGTAGGACCAGGTGCCTGATCTCAGTGACATATTCTTGTCACCAGACAAAAGCCTTCCTCGCCTGCTTCCTGTCTTTCTAAAGTGCGTTTCCACTTAGAGGTAACTCTGAGATTCCTATTTTTATGCAGAGATTTCCAGCTCACAGAGATGCAAAGGAGTCCTTCCTTGGGGAGTGAAGACAGAAAGTCACTGACTAATGACTAGTCCGCAGACCATCTCAGAAAGGCTCCTGTAATTACTGACTTAATGTTTAGTTCTTGCTTCGTGTCTGCACCTGGAATCTACACTCTGACCCTTTCTCTTATCCTCAGATGCTGACTTGTTTTTTTTTTTTTTTAAATGTCTAGAGAGGGGAGTGTCCTTGTTTCTTAGCCTGCTATCTTTATTTGCCTCCAAAATACTGGTGAATTAAGGTTTAAAATGCAAAGACAGATGAGGAAAATGAGTAGTTACTACTATATAACCAGGAATGTCTTTTATGCAACAAAACATAAACTACCTTATAAAGAGTGTTTTTTTTTTTTTTTAAAGTGTGCTTAAAGATCACAGTGGGGCTGGGGAGGTGTCTCAGCCGTAAGGAAACTTGCCACTAAACCTAATGAGCTGAGTTTGATCCCTAGAACCCACATGTGGGAAAGAGACCTGAATCATGCAAGGTATTCTTCATGGTGTACACACCACACACACACACACACACACACACACACACACACACACACGAGTCAGAAGTGAGGTATTTCAGACAAACATTAACTTAGGGGACATCTTACCGAATCTTTCACTTTCATGTACTATGCTTCAAAACACTGAGAAAACAAAACGTTCTTAAAATCCACCAGCGACGCTGCCGTTCTAGTTACTGTTTTTAATTAAGTGAAAACGGAGAGAGACGCGTAGGTCCCCTGTAATTCTAGCACTTAGGGTGTGGAGGCAGGAGTTCAAAATAATCCTTAACCAAACAAGTTCAAGGTCGGCCTGGGCTACGTAAGACTGCAAAATATAAATACAGTTATGAGACATGCAGGTAATTTTATAGAGAAGGAAGGCACACGAAAGTGTAGCTGTGGATGTACTGAGGAATACTGCCAGGTTTCTCAACCTTTTTTTGTTTTTCATTTTCTGTTTGCTTTTCTTTTTTTTTTTTAAGACATCAGTCCATAATGTCTTTGTCCTTATATCCAGCCCTACTGTCACATGTGTTAGCATTCTGTCTAAACTCCACCTCCACAGTTACCCGGCAACAACCAGGTATGCTCTTCCCCACAGTTACCTGGCAACAACCAGTTAGACCTGCCCACTATAAAAGGGGCTGCTTGCCCCCTCCTCCCTCTCTCTTTTTTTTTGTTTCTTTTTTGTTTTGTTTGTTTGTTTGTTTGGAGACAGCGTTTGTCTTCTCTGTGTAGCCCTGGCTGTCCTGGAACTCACTCTGTAGACCAGGCTGGCCTCGAACTCAGAAATCCGCCTGCCTCTGCCTCCCAAGTGCTGGGATTAAAGGCGTGCGCCACCACCGCCCGGCTTCCTCCTCCCTCTCTTACTCTCTTGTTCTCTACTCTCTTGCCCTCTTGTTCTCTTAATCTCTTGATCTCTTGCCTGTAGCTTCTCTCTGCCCCCTACCCCCTTCCCGCCAACGTGGTCATGGCTAGCCTCCACTTCTCTCTCTTCCTCTACTACCCTCCTGGCTCCCCTCCACACGCCCTGAATAAACTCTATTCTATGCTATATCAGTGTGTGACTGGTTCCTCAGGGGGGAGAGATGCCTCAGCATGGGCCCCGCTGAGACATCCCCTTCCTCCACACCTCTCCACACCCCACGGAACATACTCTTTATCTCTTTATCTTTTAATAAACATAACAATATGCGCTGGGACACTTGAAGGAGTATAAATGTGATCCCCCCCAGACAGGGGAGAGGAGCACTGAGCCTTGGTTTGGTTTACTCCGCCTCGCTATTCTTTGCTAACAGTGTTCATGTATTGGTTCGCCTTACAACATAGCTTTGCTGAGCTCAGCTTGTGCTAACTTCCACCATTGAGAGAAACTTGACTAAGAACTCCTGGGGAAATTCCTGTGGGAGCTTGCTGCCTTTGTGATCTCACCTATGGCAGTTTCTTCAGGATTGACCTATAGCTGCCTGGTGTCTGCTTGCTCAAAGGCCTGGGCTGTAGAGTAGCTTCTGCTTCATGTCTGGTGTCTGCCTGCCCAGGGGACTGGTCTGCAGCTGCTGCATCAGATTTGGTGTTTGCTACAAGACTAAACTGCTCTCAAAGAAGATTAAGCTTGCTCCCAAAGAACTATTGCTGACCAGTTCCCCCATATCCTGATAACATTTCTCTTCCGCTACCTAGGCTGGGTGGTGGGCTAGAGGAGAGGTTGAACCTTTATTAAAAGTAGGTTGCAAAAATTTATGCCTACGTGCTGGCGGAAGTATGAATAAGGAATAAAGTTCCTTTGAATGCATATACACACTCCTTGCTTCCACTAAGCTAAAGAATGTCACTGGACAGCATCTGAAGCTATTAGCAAAGACATCTATGCTTTGATGTAACCAATATGTTTTTTAAAAAGCCTTGATTTATAATAATTTTTGCTTTTTTATTTCATAAAGCATCATTAAACTGTAACTGTCTAGGAATGTGGTATTTGGAACAACCTGAATATCTATCTGTTCCCAGGCTATAGTCACTCATATTTGGCTCTAAAACAAGCAGCCTCTTGCTCCCTTGGAGGAGAGGGTTGTGAACTTTTGAATCATCACTAGATGCTGCTTTATGGGTTGCTGGGTTGTGCCTGGGACTCACATGGATTGAATAACATTCTTCCAAGAGGCTGGTAGAAACCAAAACTCTTCCAAGAAAGAAAGACATGCTAAATAAGTATACAATGATAGACGTGCCTACAGCCCTCTCATGAAGAGATTAAAAAATATACATTATATGTATGAAGACTGCTTAGCAATTGAATCATAGTTTGTAGACTTGTTTCATCTAACGAAAGCTCCTCTGAACTTTTTGAGTGTCTGTGCGATGCCGAGAGCCAAACCCAGGACTTTGCAGGATAGGCAGAGAGCTTTGTCACTGTTCACTACGCTACACTTCGTATGAACCAGTCTGCAATCTGAACAACTAAGAGAAAACCAAACGTTGGCACATAACCCATAGGCCATCATCTGTGCTTTTAATATGCTTTCTTATCTGGTCTCATTTATTCAACCTCAGATTTTACTCTGCAATGATTTTCTGCTTCTAATTAGCCACTTTCCTCATGCCCTGCCTTTCTCTCTTCACGTTTATTCTTCTGCCACCTGAGACTGCTTTGCCCTTACTGTCTCCCCCAGAAGCACACTCTTGGAAAGGTAATGTGTGTGCTTCATCCGTACCCCTCTTTCTTTTTTCTTTTCTTTCTTCCGCAGTGTTTTGAGGACGGCTCTTGCTATGCAACCATCACAATGCTGGTCCTTGAGCATTCCAGTTCTGGGGTTGCACATGAACACACCCTTGTGATGATTTGAATGAGAAATGTCCCCCATAGTCTTGGGCATTTGAACAGTTGGTTAACAGCTGATGAGGTTTAGGCGGAGTAGCCTTGCTGGAGGACATATGTTACTCAGGGTAAACTCTGAGAGTAAAAAGCTTCACCTATTTCTACTTTACCTCCTGTTTCCTGTTTGAGGTTGAAAACATAAGCTCCCAGCTTTCTGCTCTGGCCACCATGCCTGCCACTAAGGCATGATGGACTCCTATCCCTCTTGAACCATGAGCCCAGATGCTCGTCCATAAGTTGCCTTTTTATTTATTTCATGTATGTGAGTACACTGTCACGGTCTTCAGACACACCAGAAGAGGACATCGGACCTCCACTGCAGATGGTTGTGAGCCACCATGTGGTTACTGGGAAGAGCAGTCAGAGCTCTTAACCGCTGAGCCATCTCTCAAGCCCAGGGAGGTGGTTCCGATGGTTTGATCAGGAATCTGTTTACTGACGCTGAAGGTTCTCGCCCCCAATTGGTTTTTGATCTATCAATAAAGATTCCAGCGACCAATGGCTGGGAGGAAAGAGGCGGGACTTCTAGGTTCCGGGGTGGCTAGGAGAGAGGAAGAGAATGGGGGAGGGGAGGGGAAGTAGTAGGGGAGAGCGATGGAACAGACTGGACCGGAACCGCAGGGGAGATATTCCAAAATGTAGGCGGAAAGGGAAAGCAGCCTCTGGGCTGCACAGAAGGTAACTAGGCAACTAAGCTGAGGGCAGAGTTAGAGGTGTTAAGAGTGAAGGTAAGGGCCTGATAGCTAGCCACAGTAGGCTTAGAAGAGCCCAGCCACAGAGACAATAAGCCAGTTTAAGAATGAGCTAATGTGTATGTGTATTTTATCTGCGGATCTGAGATAGATCCTGGGGGGTGCGTGCGTGCGACTTGTCAGGAACTTAAAGTGGTGTAGACAAAACTACACGCAACAGGCAAGTTCAGATGGTTAGGGTTGAGAAGTAGAGCCGGGTGGTGGTGACGCACGCCTTTAATCCCAGCACTTGGGAGGCAGAGGCAGGCGGATTTCTGAGTTCGAGGCCAGCCTGGTCTACAGAGTGAGTTCCAGGGCAGCCAGGGCTATACAGAGAAACCCTGTCTTGGAAAACCAAAAAAAAAAAAAAAAAAAAGGGGGGTTGAGAAATGGAGAAATGTGCGGCCAGGCGGGTGGAGAAACGGGACAAGAGCCTTCTTGGATGGCACCACCACCAAGAATGCCCTTAACCATAATGCAACTTGAGTCATTTTCTGTAGTTTCTCCTGTTTGCTTTCTCAGAACTGGTCCCTTAGTCCATAGTATCTATTGGTTTTTACGTTCTCTTATGAGCCAGGTCATAGACTTAGGTGCCGCATACAGTAATACTCAAAACAGATGACCCCTAGGTGTAGTGGAGCACCATGCCTTTAACCTCAGCACTCTGGAGGCAGAGCCTAGTTCTCTGGGTTTGAGGCCAGCCTGATCTATATAGAGACTATTAGCCAGCCAGAGCTGCATAGTGAAACCTTGCCTCGATAACAACAAAAACAGATGGTCATTATGTCTACTTCTGAATCTCTGACATCATAGCCTGTAGCACAGGTACATCCTGGGTACTCAGTGATAGCTTTATTGCCTACAGTATAGTGTAGGATATGTGCCAAGGCCCAACTTCAATGCTGTTCTTGAAGTCTGCTGTTAGAACCTGGGACTCTACTGAATTGGATATATTCTAGTGCTGTTTTTTTTTTCTTTCTTTCTAGAAAAATCCATTAGGAGGACCCAGGGGGAGTTTCAGAGGGCAGAAAGATGCTTGAAAACTGAGGGTAGGCCTGGAATGTAAATACTTCGGGTGATAACAAGCGTTTGTCAGGCTAATGAACGGGCAGGAAAACCTAAAATATAGGCTGCAAGCGATCCTCAAATTATAGATGACTGCTGGGAGAGTACAGAAGGAGCATTCTGGCTTTCCTGGAAACCGACAGTCACCCCAAGTGCAGAGCAATTCACAGTAGGCACGGAGGCACCTACCAAGCTGTCTCGAAAGTAGAAAACCATATGGTTTATGAGGGCTTAGGGTCAATCACGTGAAATTAGGCAGACTGAAAACCCAAACCCACTCGCTTACAGTGTGTTGTAGGCTCGTGGAGAGGGAGCTGGCCCAGCAGCCCAGCTGACTCACGCACAGTCATTGGAGGCTTTCCTCCAGGGGGGAGGTCAATCGCTTTTGTTCTGCGAGGGCAAAAAGTGTGTGTGTGTGTGTGTTTGTGTGTGTTAGTGTGGTTGTGTGTGTGCATTGTATTTGTATGTGAGAGTGTGTTGTGTGTGTATGTGGGTCTGTGTCTGCATGTGCATTTGTGAGTATGTGAGAGTATGTGTGTGTGTCTATGTGTGTGAGTGCATAAGTGTGTATGAGTGTGTCTGTGGATTAAGTGTGTGTGTGCATGAGTATGTGTGGTTGTGTGTGTGTGTGCATTGAATTTGTGTGTATGTGAGAGTGTGTTATGTGTATATGTGTGTCTGTGCATGTCTCTGTGTTTGTGAGTATTGTGAGAGTATGTGTTTGTGAGTGTGTGTGTGAGTGTGTGTGTGCTTAAGTGAGTGTGTGTGCATATGTTTATGTGTATGTGAGAGTGTGTTTGTGTGTGAGTATGTCTGTGTGTATCTGTGTGTTTGTGTCTGTGCATGTCCATGTGTGTTTGTGTGAGTGTGTGTGAGAGAGAGTGTAAGAGTATGTGTGTTGGGGTATAAGGAATGCTAACTGTATTTGGGGGAGTGGCTTAACTGGTAGCCATTATGTAGTTGGGACTAATACATCGAGATTAGATGTCACTTAGGGATGAGAGTTTTCTTTCTTTCTTTCTTTCTTTTTTTGTTTTGTTTTGTTTTGTTTTTCGAGACAGGGTTTCTCTGTGTAGTCCTGGCTGTCCTGGAACTCACTCTGTAGACCAGGCTGGCCTCAAACTCAGAAATCCACCTGCCTCTGCCTCCCAAGTGCTGGGATTAAAGGTATGTGTCACCACTGCCCGGCAGGGATGAGAATTTTATGAAAGACAAAATGCAAAATGAGAGAATCCATGCGGGAGTTAAAAGGATAATGTTTAGTTGGTTATGACAATGTACACCTATAATCCCTGACATGGAAGAAGGAAGGAGGGTCTCAAGGTGGAGCTAGCAAGAGCTATGTGGAGTCTCTCCTCAGGCACAAAATAATTCTCTCCTGACTCTGTTTCAATAGTATGTGTTCTGTACTAGCCATGTTAAGTGCACCCTGCCCACAAGCATTCAATATCTTCCAATCCCACATACATACTGGTTATGGCGTGTGTAGGAGATGTCCCCTTCATGTCTCCAATTCATGTGTTTAAAATTGAGTCCCTAGATGGTTGTTACTACTTTAGGAGGTGCCTGAGGATTTCAGAGGTTGGGCTTATGTAGAGAAAGAAATAGCTAGGAAGCAGGAGGATGTGTATTTTATCTTGGTCTATATTTTTTTTCCTTAGGTCTTCCTGTCTAGCATAGTGAGGAACCAAGAGCAATGGAGACATCTTGTATTGTTTTGGGAGCTCTGATTAACAATTCATAGAGGGGAGATGTTCCATCCTTGAAACTGAGATTTTCCTTTAGTAACCCCTCCCCTGGCTTCTGGGAGCACTCTCATCCACCCATGTGTAGAGAGAATCTCTTGCGAACTGTGTGGAAGCATCACCTGTCAATAAAAAGCCTATGGTCAAAGAGCTGAGGCAGCATTAGAAGGTGAGACACCCAGAAGAGAGAGAGAGAGAGAGAGAGAGAGAGAGAGAGAGAGAGAGAGATTGATTGATTGATTCTGGGAAAGAGTCAGGTGTGGAAGGGACTCACCTTGAACTCTAGAGAAGACTGTCAAATGAATTGAGAAGTAGCTAGCCATGTGTAAGACATAGAATAGTTTAAACAGGTTATATACATAACAAGCTATCCGGTGAATGAGCCAAAGCTTACGGCCTGAACATTTACTAATAAATCATTAGACTCAGAGTCATTATTCTGGGGACAAAGTGGCAGGGGTGGAAAGCCCACAGATACACCATGAAGGTTACCTCCAATCAAACTTTAAAAAAGATTTTATTATTCATGTGTGTGGCTGCATGTGCACATGTGTGCCAGTGTCAATGGAGGCCAAAGGCACCAGATCCTCTGAAGCTGAGATGGTTGTCAGCCAGCCTGTGTGGCTGTAGCCGTCCAGCGGCCAAGGACGAACTGGGCTGACCCCAATGGGGGACTGGAAATGAAAAAGAGACTGGAGTGGGGGGCGGGGTGAGAGAAGGATGAAGCCAAGACAAGGTTCTGATCAAGCTCCAAGTTTAAGATTCAGCACTGCGGTTATATAAGGGAGGCCCACAGGCCCATCCTTTGTTTCAGCTGGATTGTGTTGCAAAGCAAGCTCAGCGGGCAGTCTATTCTAAGTTCTTGCAGGAAGTTGCAGGTGCAACCAAGTCGTAGGATGACTCTACCTAGGTCTTTAACATCCCTTGTAGCAAGTGCTCTAGGTCTATTCAGCCTGCTCAAGGCTGGAAAAAACCGGCTGGGAAGGGCCTTGTGGTAATTTGAACACAGTCCTCTCTAAGAACAGCAATCATTCATAGCCACTGAGCCACCTCACCAGCGCTGGTTTGCATAGACTCTTTCATAAATCCTTAGTTTTGGTTAACTCCCTGGCCCTCGTTCCCCACTCTTAACCCTGTGTAGACCTTTCCACTCCCAGGATAAAACTACTTATCTCTGAAGACCTCCGCAGAGGGGAGACCCTCACTCAAGTCTCAGAAAGTCGCGACCACCCAGTAATCTGCTCGAGATACCGTGTACTAGAGCAATAGCGAGGTTTATTAGGGCGTGACAGCTAGCTGCTGGTCAATTCGTATGCCCATGCAGGAGCTGAATTGACCCCGATAGCCAGTTTGAGAGGGGTTTTTAAGGGGGAAAACCACAAACCAAGGAATGGGGAGGGGGCTCATGGTTGTTAAGGTGGCATAACATAAAAATAGCAGAACATTCCAAAGGAACCCAACCTACGTGAGTCAGGATCAGGTGAAAACTCTCTGTACGCTTATCTTTCCTCAAGAATGTGGTCCTGCCCTGTTACTTCGGCCTTGCCCTGTCACTGTGGTTCTCAGCTTGGTTCCACCTGGCTATCTTGCATTCTAGCCAGTTCCCGTAACTAGTCTGTCCACATTCTTAACTTGCTCGATTTCTCCATGTCTTTATAAAGAAAGCCTAAAGAATATTTTATATGTCTAAAAAGGATTCTATATATCCAGTATCTATAATTTTTCACTCTACAATCTCTATACATGATGGAAGAGGATGTCTCAGCAGGCCCCTGCCCAAGGTATCTCTTCCCCCTGAGGGACCAGTCACACACTGGTATAGCATAGAATAGAGTTTATTCAGGGCATGGGGAGGGGAGCCAGGAGGGTAGTAGAGGCAGAGAAAGAAAGAGAAAGAGAGAAAGAGAGAGAGAGAGAGAGAGAGAGAGAGAGAGAGAGAG
>NW_021620648.1:1615667-1631191 GCF_004785775.1 Grammomys surdaster | reverse complement strand
AGAGAGAGAGAGAGAGAGAGAGAGAGAGAGAGAGAGGAGTAGAGAAGTAGAGGAGGCCAGCCATGACCATGTGGATAGAGGGGGAAGGGAAGGGGGGAGGTGGAGAGGGGGCAGAGAGAAGCTACAGGCAAGAGACCAAGAGAAAGAGGAGAGGGCAATCAGCCCCTTTTATAGTGGGAAGGCCTACCTGGCTGTTGCCAGGTAACTGTGGGGAGGAGCTTACCTGGTTGTGGCCAGATAACTGTGGAGGTGGAGTTTAGACAGAATACTAACAATACACACATTCAAATTATCTTACTCAAATAAACTTAGCTATGATCTTTTGAATCTGATCCTTTTAATCTTAGGAATCTCCAGGTCCAGAGTACACCAGTACACCACTGCATGGATTTTCCAGCGCTATATGTGCTTGCTTTCTGAGACAGGGGCCTGCCTGCATGCACACGGTGGTGAAGTGAATTAAACTGGGTGGCTGGGTACAAAGTCACCAAAAAATCTGCTGTGGTCATAGCTATCAGTCTCTAGGTCCCACTTCTGGACATAGCCCCTTAACCACCACAACCTTGAGCTGAAGACTCTGAGTAGACACAACATAGACCGCTCAGGCTGTAATTTCTTTGGACTTCTAACAGTGTAAATAGGTTATTACTGGAGATGAATGTCCTGTAAAAATTGCATGGCCACTCCCTTGCCTTGGCTATGTGAACACCATTTTTAGAGATGAGAAGGGGGGGTGGGGAGGGTGTCTTCCCAAACTAAATAAATTTCTTTGAAAGGAAATCCAGGCCAATTGCTTTCATAGTTCTTCATAATCCCAACAAGTCGCTGGTTCTTTTCCAACTTTTCCCTCAATGTTAGCTCTTGAAAAGCTAACCTCCAGAGCTGATCCAGGTTTACTCTTTAAGTTACAACCGAGTAGAAGTTTGATACATAATGTCAAGTGAGCTGGAGCACTGCAGGCTGTCTTACTGACTAAGGAATAAGGTAGCCCGTTACTTCAGTAGTTCAAATAAATCAGTAAACCACGAACTAGAGTCATACACACTGAATCTTGAGATGCTAGCAATCCTGTGTACTTCTTGGTGCTCAAGCAGAGAAAATAGAGAGGGCTCAGACGGGAAACTGCTATGTCTTCATTCAGGTGATTGCTGTGTGTTAAGGACAGCACATGGTGGGGGCGGGGAGGTAGATAGAGAGACAGAGAGAGAGAGAAAAACACACACAGAGAGAGACAGAGACAAACAAGGAGAGAGAGAGAGAGAGAGAGAGAGAGAGGGGGGGGGGGAGAAGGAGGAGGAGGGCAGGAGGGAGGCTGCAGAACCACAAATGTCACTGTTCCTGCTCACTCTCCTCAGCTTTCCAGCGTCCCTGAGTGGTAGGCGATGGTGTAACTTTGCTTGCCTGGGACTGAGCAAAGGCTCGATCCCTTCAGTAGCCACGTGAAAAACGGCTGGGAGACAGAGCTCTGAACAGGTCTCTATTCCTGGGAGGAGCAGCATGCAAACCACATCCCTCATCCACAGACAGTACTATTTTTTAAAAAATGTATATTTTAAATTCCAGGTTTTCCTTCCCTAGCCCCGGCTCTCAGAGGGACGACTCTGAGACTGTTTATTATTAAATACCTTGGCCGTAAGCTTTAGCTCCTCCTCTAACGAGCTTGTAATTTATTTAACCCATTCAAACTATTCTATGTCTTCCATTTGGCTAGTCACCTCTCCTTCAGTTCCAATTTTTTGTCTTCTCTGCGTCTCCCTCGGGATCTACCTGAGTTCATCTACCTGATGGCTTACATCCAACTAACTGCCTGTCTCTCAAGTCTCCCCTTTATACACTTACTATTTCCCAGAATCCTCTCTCTTCCTGCCAGTCTCCCACCTTCTATTTCCTGCCCTAGCTCGTTGGCCATCGGCTTTTTTTATTGACAGGACATGCTTGCAAGAGATCCCCTCTACGGTAGTAACGACTAGATGGCTGGCTTCCTCAGCTTGGGACTGCTCCTGCCCTCTTGTCGCTGGTTCTGTTTTTTTTTTTTTTTGTTTTCGAGACAGGGTTTCTCTGTGTAGCCCTGGCTGTCCTGGAACTCACTCTGTAGACCAGGCTGGCCTCGAACTCAGAAATCCGCCTGTCTCTGCCTCCCAAGTGCTGGGATTAAAGGCGTGCGCCACCACTGCCCGGCTTGTCGCTGGTTCTTAATGAACTGATCAGGAGTTTCTTCAGTCCTCAGATGAAGCCTGCAGTTAAGCTTCCTGGGAGTTTACAGACTGAGATCACAAAAATAGGTACACTAAAGCTGGAAGCTTATTTTTTCCATCAACTTGTTTGATGATGTTACTCCCGAAGAAGAATTTTGCTCAGGTGCAAAATGTCTACGTTTCAAATAAGATCACCTAAGTGCCTAAGGCTCTCTAGATGGTTTTCAGTAATGAAATGTCCCAAGCTGTCTTTTCTTTCAGCTGCCAGTAGGTGGCAGCAGATTACTCCCGGCTCACTGGGGACATGATTTTCTTCAATGACCCTGTTGGCGCAAGACAGCCTTAATTAAATAAGGGCGAAGCCTTTCCATATGGAATCCGAGTTTACTCACGGGAACATTCTTTTAATTCTATGCATTATTTTATATTTGCGATGCCCTTAATTTACATCCTACCCACAATATTGCTGTGTCCTTTATATGTGCTAAAATAGCTTGCTTGCATTTATTTATTTATTTATTTTAGGTTTTGAGCAATACAGTTTAAGAACTGTAGTTTAAGAACAGTTAAGAACTCTGGGAACCCTGGAGTGTGAGCGTATTTTGGAAAGCCTCCATTGAAGCCTGTCGTACATCTGGGTTGGAAAACTAAGGAGGCTCTCTTTTGTGTGTTATTTTCAAGACAGTGCCATACCAGCCCGGAACAGAAAGGAAAATCATTTTATTTAGCCAACTGGACATTATGCCATCCATAAGGTACTTAATTTGTGCCTTTGTCTTTAAAGAGAAAGAGAGAGACTATTTAGTCTTCAAGGTAACTCATTTGTCTTTTTTTTTTTCTTTTTTTTTTCTTTTTTTAGGTATATAAACTATTTATTAACAGTAAAGGCCCAGAGAGGACTCATTTCTTCTTAGATACACCCACAGTACGGCCCCTGCGGCCAGTGGTCTTGGTGTGCTGACCGCGGACACGAAGGCCCCAAAAGTGGCGCAGCCCCCTGTGGGCTCGGATCTTCTTCAGGCGCTCCAGATCCTCCCGGAGCTTGTTGTCTAGACCGTTGGCCAGAACCTGGCTGTACTTCCCATCCTTCACATCCTTCTGTCTGTTCAAGAACCAGTCTGGGATCTTGTACTGTCGTGGGTTCTGCATGATGGTGATGACCCGCTCCACCTCATCCTCCGTGAGTTCTCCAGCCCTCTTCGTGAGGTCAATGTCCGCTTTCCTCAACACCACATGAGCATATCTCCGCCCCACGCCCTTAATGGCAGTGATGGCGAAGGCTATTTTCCGCCGCCCATCGATGTTGGTGTTGAGTACTCGCAGGATGTGCTGGAACTTCTCGGGGATCACTAGAGACATGGCGGCGGCACAGACGGCGGCGTGTAGGCCTCCGGTGGAAGAGCCATTTGTCTTTTAAAACTAAAAATTTTAAATTTAGTGTGTGTGTGTATGTGTGTGTCAGAGAGAGAGAGAGAGAGAGAGAGAGAGAGAGAGAGAGAGAGAGAGAGAGAGAGAGAGAGAGAGAGAGAGAGAGAGAGGAGTTTAAGCACGGCTTTCAGGAGTCAGATCTCTCCTTCCACTGTGTGAGTCCCAGGAACTGCACTCAGGGTTTTAAGTGGCAGGTGCCCACACTCACGCCTCCATCTCTCTGACCCTCCACCTTGTTTGTTGAGATACAACCTCTCACAGGACCTAGGGCTTACTGGTCAGACTAGACCTGTTTCTGTCTATCATTGTGGTTACAGCTGTTTCTTTTTATGGGTACTGGAGATACAGCACAGGTCTTCAGGCTTGTGCAGCAAGCATTTTAGTGACTGAATTATTTCCCCAGCCTCAAGCTTCCGAAAATAAAGACAAAGCCATAAGATCAATTCACCAAGCGGCTACTAGTGTTCAATCATTTAACTACTCGATGAGCCTTTTAGAGTCCTTTTATTTGAATATTATTCTGCTAGACACTGTAGACCTACCAAATGAGTGTAACATACTTCCTGAAAATGGACGTCATAGACTCATGTTATTGGAGTGTCATTGGAGGTGTGGCTTTGTTGGAGGAAGTGTGTCACGGGGGGGGGGCAGGGTTTAAGGTCTCAGATGCTCAAGCCAGGCCCAGCATCTCACTCTCTTCCTGCTGCCCACAGAGCCGGACATAGAACTCTTTCATCTGCCTCTCTAGCATCATGTTTGCCTGTGTGCCACCATGCTTCCCAGCATGACAATAATGGACTAAACCTTTGAACTGTAAGCCAGCGCCAATTAAATATTTCCTTATAAGAGTTGCCTGGGTCATGGTGTCTCTTCATAGCAATGGAGATCCTAAGACACTTCCTGTCCCTGGGGATTGGTCTAAGGGAGAATGAGAAATGCTTACTGACATTTGCAGCATAAAGTATGTAGTTCATGATAGGAGAAGGGTGGTTTAAACAGTGTTGTGGTACTTCAGAAAATGAAGTCAGCTAGCCAGGCTGAGAAGCAGGGCACAAATGGCATAGTCTCTTAGAGGAAACACATCATCTAGCACTCACAGAGGAGGAAGGCATTCTGGGAGATTGAGTAGCAAGAACTAAAACGTCGCAGGAAGTGACAGCGTATTTGCCGTTGAGATCTCAGTAAGATTTTCTGTATTTTTGTAACATAGGCAGGGAGGTTTTCTTAGTCTGAACTGTAGTTCTCGCCATGCTGGGTTCTTCACTTCGCCTGGTGTTTTAAATGCTTGTTCTTCTCTGCCCATGTACACATACATATACATGAGCATATGTGTGTATGTGTGTATACACGTGTGTGTACGTGTGTGTGCACTCGCGTGCGCATGTGTCTGATCATTTGCATAATTGTTGCATTATTTATTTTCTTTTTCCTTCTGCTTAAATAGGGGAAGCATTTACAGAGATGGTCTACTTAGTGTGATGTGTTGTGGGTAATTTCTACTTCTTTCTTGATCCATAATATTTACACTATGCTATCAAGTGATGGGTTAGGCCTGTGTTGAAATGCATTAGCTGGAGGTACTCATAACTTTGCAGGGAACATCATTGCATACCTGTCGGATCTCTTTCTCTCTCTCTCTCTCTCTCTCTCTCTCTCTCTCTCTCTCTCTCTCTCCCCCCATTTCTCTCTATGTGTCTCATACACACAAATGCACACACACACACACATTGCAAAACTATACCTTAATCCGCAGACATAATAAAAGTCAGTACTGAGATTTGAAAAGAGACATAGCCCGCACAGCAGCCCATGCAGTAGCCTTCACAGTGCAGAACCATTTCTCTCATTTGTTTGTATTTTTATCATTCAGGAGACAGCTGGGGTCATAGCTGCCCTGGACTGAAGTCCCAGCTCTGTTGCTTACAAGCCATCATGATGAGCAGGTACCACTCTTTTTGACCTATACTCTTGAAGATGGTGATAAGGCCTACCTTTAGTGCTGTTGTAAGTAATAAATTTAAGTGCAGTGCCTTGCAAACAACAAGATACAGTCAGTGCTCACTGTTACCCCAACAGTAACAGTTTCCTTTGGTTCAAGTCTTTTCGTCTTTGAACAGGGGTCTGTTGGGGGTTAATCTCGTGCTGCTATGTATTCAAATGCTAAATTACGTACCCTGAGCTCTGATTACCTCAAGATGAGCAAATTCCCAAGCACACCAGGCTTTGTTGTATAAACCTTGCTCCCCAATTTAAAATGATTGGTTAAATAGAAGTGACTACAGGCCGGGTGGTGGTGGCACATGCTTAATCCCAGCACTTGGGAGGCAGAGGCAGGCGGATTTCTGAGTTCGAGGCCAGCCTGGTCTACAGAGTGAGTTCCAGGATAGCCAGGGCTACACAGAGAAACCCTGTCTCGAAAAACCAAAAAAAAAAAAAAAAAAAAAGCGACTACAACCAATTACTGGGGAGAAGAGAGAGAGAGGGAGTTACTGGGCTGGGGGTTCCAGGTAGGAACCAGGAGAAGGAGAAAGGAGAGGGGGGCAGAGGGGAAGGGGAGGGAGAGGGAGAAGATGGAAGGACAGGTCTCCATTTGATGTGATGGACGATCAATATATGCCCAAGTGAAATGTGCCCCACCCCCCAGAACACCAGACTTCTGGAGCAGAAATAACCCAGAAAGATTCAGCCAGCAAGTATTTGGGGTCAACAGCCGAGGAAGCAGCCAGTCCAGCTGTTAGAAAAGTTTACTAAGGTTACTCTCCCCTGCACCACTAATTGCCAAAGCCAAATAAATGAACCATAGTCTTTGTCTCACTCATTTTTAAAGCTAGATGGGAATGAACCATAAGTCAGTTAATTTATAGGAGTCCCTATGAGTGGCAGACACTGAGGGCTACCCACTTGCTGAGAGTCTCCATAGAGCGACCAAGAAGTAAAAGGAGATTGAACACTAGCCGTGCAGGCCATTTATACACCCGCCGGTGGGAGGATCAGTGGATTTGCTCTGGGAAACAGATTGGCACTTTCTTTACCACGTAAACGTGCAGCTGCCAATCGACCCAGCAATTGCACCCTTGCATATTTTCTCTAGAGAGCTGAAAAGAAAAAAAGTCAATCTGTACATGAACGTCTGTAATACCGTTATTTGTTATAACAGAGAGAAAAGGAGTTAACTTGTTGCCAGAGAAAATGAAAATAAAACCTCTAACTTTACCGCTAGGCCACAAGGCTAGGTAGTAATTATGTTTCCTTTTGGCTTTTCTGTAGGGTTGGGTGATATTATGGGTTGCAATGGCAGTTGCCTAGGTTACGTTTCAGGTTTGGGAGGCTGCTTTTGTTGTTCTTGAAGTAGCTGTAGCTTCAGCAGACTATCCAACTTTGCTACTCAGCATCTGCTGTCCTCCAGACAAGATGAGTTCCTGCTACCCCATTCCAGAAAATAAAGGACCCCTTTGCCAGTCGTGGAGGAGACTGGGCAGAGGAGAGTGGGCAGAGGAGACCGATCTGTAGCTGAAATTCCGAGCAGTCTGTGCTGTATTTCCCACGGTTGGCTCATTCAGATTTCTATAGCTTTCATGCTCAATGACTTGAAATGTCTGGCAGTGACTCAGTTGTCCTTAAGCAAACAACAGATTAAACAAAGTTTTAAAAGATCTGTCTGTTCATATATTCAACAACTTGGGTGAATTGCTAGGGAATTAGACACAGGAAGATGAGAGTGGGAGAGCCAATCCAAAAGATCTCATGTTTATGATCCATTTATATAACATTCGACAAGGTGAGGTTTTACAATGAAGATGCCCAGTTAAGTGATGCTGGGTTCTCGGGACGTAGGATGGGGGGTGGTGGAAGTGGACGCAGTTGTAACAAGATACGAAAACTTCTTTCTCTTGACTGTCATGGCGATACAATGTCAGATCCAAAAGAAAGTTGGACAAACGGCCAACTGTGGTGTCTAATGCATGCACAAGATGGCTAACTGTGGTGCCTAATGCATGCACAAGCATTCAGGCTCACTCATCACCAGTGACTCCTCTCAGCTCTTCCCCCACCACCTCAAACTTCTCCAGCCCATGGGCTGCCCTTCCCCCAGGTTCTCACTCCTAGACAACTCTGTCATTTCAGGGTTATAGAGGAGCCCTCTCGGCCCTCCCTCCCATGTCCTCTGTCTTGGTCTCCTTTTCCCACAGTCTCTTTTCTCCCTCTCTTGCTCCCTCTCCACCTCCTCTTATGACTCCCTTCAGTCTACCACCATGTTTACTACTTTCTCCCCCTGCTCTGGTCTCTTTCAGAAGCCTCTGGCTGTCCTCTCCTTCATATCTATAATAAAAACCTTCCCCTTGGGCTGGAGAGATGGTTCAGAGGTTAAGAGCACTGGCTGCTTTTTCAAAGGTTCAATTCCCAGCGCCCACATGGCAGCTCACACCTGTCTGTAACTCCAGTTCTGATACCCTCATACAGACATACATGCAGGCAAAACACCAATGAACATAAAATAAAAATCAATCAATCAACCAAAACTTCTCCTCAACCATACCCTGGACTGGTCTGGCTATCACTTTACATATTCACAAACCTACACACGCGAAAAAGTTGTATATAACAGAACACAGGAGCACATGCAAATACAGACACACAAGAGTACAACTTAAAAAGTGAAGTCGGAAAGTCTTGACAAGGTGGGTAAGTTGTATCAGTGTCGATATACTCTGACATTATATTGTAGTTTTATAAACTATCAACGCTGCTGGGATCTGGGCAAATGCATAAGGAATATGTTCTTATTATTCCTCCCAAACTCACGATAACATACAGTGATCTCAGAAACATTTTCAATTAAGAAGTATAGAGCCGGGCGGTGGTGGCGCACGCCTTTAATCCCAGCACTTGGGAGGCAGAGGCAGGTGGATTTCTGAGTTCGAGGCCAGCCTGGTCTACAGAGTGAGTTCCAGGACAGCCAGGGCTACACAGAGAAAACCCGGCTCGCAAAAACAAAAAAAAAAAAAAAAAAAAAAAAAAAAAGAAGTATAGAGGAACCAGGTACAAGGCACAGGTCTATAATCCCAGCTTCTCAGGAAGCAGAGTCGGGAGGCTCACAAAGCTTCGGGGTGAGCAGAAAGCCAGCCTAGGCAGCAGCACAGGTCTCAAAGAATCCACAAAGAATCCACTAATAGAACAACATCAAAATAAAGAGGAGAGATGGTACCAACTCTCTTCCTGCCCACTTAGCTTCCAAATACACCTGGCTCTCATCTTGAGGGCTCCATATTTTTGACAGAAGATAATCCTCTTGTCTCAGAGGAGTTTGAGAATACAGAGTTCTCTTGGCATTCCGAAGAATCGGCCCAAGGACCACTCGAAGATATCAAAATTCCATGGATAACCATGTCCCTGGATGTAAAATAGCAAGAGGTTGACATGCAACCAATGCAATCTCTTTATTATATTTTGAATCATGTATAGGCTATTTGTAATATCCAATACAGCACAATACAACTATGGAAAGGTGACTACATATTATCTTTAAATAATTCCTATCCCGATATTGGACGGAACCATCAGCCCCTGAAGGAGCATAGGGCGAGGAACAGAAAGGAGCTTCCAGAATTCTTTTGAGACAAGGTGATATGATGTGTTTGCCACCATGTCACAGAAAGAGTCGTGCCAAGCCAAGTACAGGAGACTGGGTCTCGAAAATGAGGCCGGGGTTTAAGTGTGTGTAATTATAAGGGTAATGAATCATCCTGACCTGTCCACCTGAGCCACCCCTTATGGCCAGTCTAAAATACTCCACTAGCTAAGATTCTATTACCTTCTATTACCCAGGATTCTAACGTGGCTTGAGTTTGGGATGTTTGTTTGTTTGTTTGTTTGTTTGTTTGTATGTAACAAGTTCTTACTATGTGGTCCACGGTGGATTCAAGGTCAAGATGAGCCCCTGACTCCGCCACCTGAGGGCTAGAAACCCAGACTTGCCTCATAGCATCTAACTATGCCTTGTCTCTGGTGTTAGTTTATCTAGGTCAAGTTCGCCAGTTAGATTAAGACTGGAGAATGAAGGGATGAGTTAGGGACCAAATTTCAGTGGCAGAGTCGAGGCTCCAGAAATGACACAAAAGAGGGTGGGTTCTAGGCTACCTTGGCAGCCACATGAGGGCGCTAGAGGACCAGGGGAGAAATCAAAGACCCCAACAGGCTTATAAGTTCTTCTCTGCTTGTTAATTTCATCAAATCTGTGAACTAAGTGTTAGCATCTTTAGAAGATAAACAGCTGAGGCTCTAACACATCCAAGGAGACACAAAAGGTGGCAGAGCTAGGAGAGACAGGAGAGCCAGTTACCCACCCAGGTCCTTCCCATAGCACTGTTCCTCCTACTAAGGGACCGACTGGCTTTTCACAGTCTTATACTTCATGATAAGTAGGTCAGTAGACAAATGGGTGTAAATCCTATTCCGTGTATTAGTAGCTAAAAACCAAATCCCCCTCCCTGTGACTGACAGCTGGGTTTGAGATTACTCATTTTTGCATCTGGCTACTACTTCCTCAGGCTTCATTAGCTCTTCAACCGTCTCCCATCCGCCATCGCCAAAGCAAAGTAAGACCTTTCAACACACGGCTGCGTTGACAGTAGTGACACACCTGGAGAATGGCATATGACTTTAACCCTAGCATTTGAGAGTCAGAGACAGAAAGATCTCTGTGTTCAAGCCCAGCCTGGCCTACAGAGTGAGTCCCAGGCTGGCCATGACTACATGCTGAGACCCTGTTTCAACACACACATACACACACACACACACACACACACACACCACTACCACCACCAACAACAATAACACCAAGGAAGCAATATTGAATTCTGGGAACATCCTGTGGGATATGGTTGAATAGTCCTGGTGTAGAACTTCAAAAGCAGAGTGGACAGGACCCTGGCTTTTATAGGGTGGTAACATAATTTGGTAAGTGACTGACTTAAACTAGGAGGGGGACTTGAGAGATGGCACAGTATTAAAGAGTGCACACTGCTCTTACAGAGGTCCCAAGTTCGGTTCCCAGCACCTGTGTCAGGGGGCTCAGGACAGCCTGTAACTCCAGCTCCAAGGGACCCAATACCATGTTCTTGCCTCTGAGGATACCTATGTTCATGGACACATACATAGGTAGCAACACACACAGACACGCTGGTTAGTTTTTAAGGTCTTGAACTAGGATGGTAGCATTAGAGATGGAGAAACAGAAAGGTATTTACTAAAGGAGTAGATTCCAGAGGGACGATAGAAGATTTAGTCACGGTGAATTCACAGAATGAATTCTGGGATGGGAAACCGGTGATGAGTGACCACTTGCTGAGACCCAGGAGCTTGGCAGAGGAAGCAAATTAAAGAAAGAGACAGATGAAGACAGAGAGCCCCACATTGCCCTAATATCTGTCATGTTTGTGTCTGTACGGAAGTAGAAGCTGGCATACTGGGCGGATATATCGCTCTGCAGCTGCGAGGTGGTCAGAGTGTCCAGCATACAGATGGGATGTTAGGCCACAGACAGGTCAGGCTGTCCACAGAAGGAACAGAGAGAAGACAAACAACATAAAGACACTGTCTGCTTCCTCACACTCCGGTTTCTCCCTTCAGTACAACATGGGCATCATATTAGCATGTCTGGATGATGCTTGTCTAAACACTGTTTCTCCGCTAGCCTGTAAGCTCCAAGGGAAAAGGCAGAGGCTGTGTTATTTGGTTCACATCCGTAAGCTCATAACCTTGCATGCAGCATGCAATCGATGCCTGTTAAACAAATGCTGAGAAAAAAAAAAGTTTTTCCTTCTTGAGGCAAGGTCTCTTTGCATAGATCAGAATGGTCTGGAACTCATGATCTTCCTGTGATAGCCTCCCGGGTGCTGGGAGTATGGGTTCTGGCTACATCTGGTGAAAAACAGGGTTCATTTATGTTTGAACTGTGAAAACTGTAGTTATTCTAAAAGGAATTTTAAATTCGGTGTGTCTTAGGATTCTTTTCTTAGAGAAGGAAAAATATCTATAATTGGCAGTCTGCTGAGTATATTTATAACTTTGGGAGATCGAGTGTGGCAAAAGAGTTGACCTATACCACTTATACCAAGTGCGGTGGCACACGCTTTAGACCAAAGTATGCCAGAGGCAGAGACAGGTAAACTCTGTGAGTTCAAGGCCTGCTGGGGCTACATTAGTGATGCCTTGTCTCAAAACAAAACATACAAATAGGAAAACCAAAGCAGCACACACTTGTGTCACTGATCTCTCTGGGAGCAAATGATGTTACTGAGCCCTGGAGGCTCTGCACAATGCACAGTGGTCCCATCGGTGACGTCAGAAGTATAAGCTACATTTAGCATTAACCATACTGCTAGATGTTGGGTGATTCTCCTGCTCCATCTGCTTGTTCTTCTAGTTATAAAGGTACATTTATTATTATTATTATTATTATTATTATTATTATTGTTGCCATTTATAGATGAGGAAACTTTTATGATGAAGCGTCTAACCTTCTGAGGGCATGAGACAAACAAAGAATCTGACTGTCAAATCAGACTCACTCACTTGTGGTGGCCTCGGGTGGTAGCAAGCTCTGCTGATGGTTCAAAATAAACATCTGACAGCTGGGCTTGGCAGTCTGCGGCTACGGCCTCAGCATTAGGAAGGCCAAGGCAGCGGGACTGCGAGTCTGAGGCCAGCCTGAGCTTCATAGCAAGATCCTGTATAGAAGAGGAGGAAGAGGAGAAGGAGGAAGAAGAGAAGAAAGAAAATGAGGAGAAAAAAGAGAAGGAAGAGGGTGAGAAGGAGAAGTAAGAGGAAGAGATAGAAGAGGAAGAGAGGGAATAAGAGGAGAAGGAGGAGGAAGGGGAGGAGGGGGAGGAGGGAGAGGAGGAGGAGGAGAAGAAAGAAAATGAGGAGAAGGAAGAAGAAAAGGAGAAGGAGAAATAAGAGGAGGAGGTAGAGGAGAAGGGGAGAAAGAGGAAGGGGAGGGAGAGGAGGGGGAGGAAGAGAAAGAAGAGGAGGAGGAAGAAGAGAAGGAGAACGAGGACAATGGGGAAGAGGCGACGGTTACCATCACCTCAACCTGAATGGCAAAGGGGGACCAGTATAGAACCCCAGCCGATTTATTGCAGTGTTCTGATTAGTTTTGTCCCTAAAGGAGACGGCCTTTTCTTCCATGACACCTCCCACATACGCTTTCTTAATCTCATGAGTACAAGACGTTGTTTAGGGAGACATTCCAACACAGCCTAACTTTCAATAGTATACCAATCAAGTTCCCCTTGCTGGAAGCATTCCTTAGATAAGGACCTCTCTCTACGCCTTTGATAGTGTGTTTGCTTGGAGATCTGCCATCCCCTGCTTTCAAGGAGGTTTGAGCAGGCTCTTTTCCCTTCCTTCTTCCCAGGCTTTCCTCAGCAAGAGGTAGGCGTTGGATGACAGGCCGGCTCTAGCCTCCTCATCTGCAGGGTAGCACAGTTGGCAAACATCAGGGTCAGGAATCAAGTCCAGCTCTGCCTTACTTGGCCCGTCTTTTTCCCACCACACTACCCTCTCTCCGACTTAGAGAGTTGAGCAGTAGCTGCCTTTCTGTTTTTTGCATCTCTGCTTTGTTGTTTGTTTGGTTGGTTTGTTTTTTCAAGACAGGGTTTCCCTGTGTAGCCCAAGCTATCCTGGAATTCACTCTGTAGACCAGGCTGGCCTCAAACTCAAGAGATCTATCTGCCTCTGCGTCTTGAGTACTGGGATTAATCGTGCACCCCACCCGCCTCCCTGCTGTATCTCTGATTTTAATCAATGTTGTTAACAATATCTCTCTGGCTGCTGAGAACAATCCTTGACAGGTTTTGCTGCTGTATCAGCCCAAAGGTCTGCATTTTTAAGAACATGAGACAGTGGGAAGAACGTTTGCAGGAAAGGAAGGCAAGAAGCTTCTAACTAGTGACATGGTTTGAACTGGACGATGATCCGGGTGAGTCTTCAGCAGACAATTGAGTTGGTGCTAAACGCACTCGATAATTTCAATAGAGATAACATGGTAGCTTCTTTATATGTGTTGCAGAACTGGAGTGTATTCACCAAAATTCACGGGTTCAAAACTTCCCCAGTGCAGCAGAGGTGAGAAATGAAGCAAACAGGAAGCGTTCGTAGAGAGGTGTAGTACCAACTGGGCGTTGTAGAGAGGCTCTCTTATAAGCATCACCTGTCAATAAAAAAGTTGACGACCAATGAGCTGAGGCAGGAAATAGGAGGTGGGACACTGGCAGGAAGAGAGAGGATTCTGGGAAATAGTGAGCGTATAGAAAAAGAGAGTCAAGAGCCCTGCGGAAACAGACCAAGGAGATGGATGGTAAGCAACAGATTAGATGAACTCAGGGAGACACTGAGGGAAACACTGAGGAGACACATGGAGAAAGAAGGGGGCTGGGACTGAAGGAGAGGTAACTAACTAACTAACTGGTAGACATAGAATAGTTTAAATGGTTACATAAGTTACAAGCTAGTCTGAGAATGAGCCAAAGCTTATGGCCTAGGCATTTAATAATAACTAGTCTCGGAATCTTTCCCGGAGCAGGAGCTAGGAAAGGAAAAAAATGGATTTTATGAAAATTTTTTACAGGGTGCCCCCCTTATTAATAGTAAAAAGACTTGAATTTTATTAAATTTTTATAGGCTGTCCCCTCTATTAATAGTAAAAAGACTTTTTGTTATTTGCTTATAGCACTAGGGGTCCAGACCTGGGGCCACTGAGCTATGACCCAGGCCTCTTTGCCCTAATGAAGGACAATTAATGCTATAAAAGAATAAGCAGTATGTTTTCTTGTTTGTGGTTTTGTCTTCTCTTACTCCATCAGCCTTCCGCCATGGGGAGAAGCCAGGAGAATGTTCTTACCTGATACCGCTGGCTCAGTCTTGGTCTCTCCTGCCTTCAGAATGAAAAGAAAGTAAATTTATAGTTTTGATGAATTCCAAGCCTCTGTTAACTCTTTAAGACAGAACAAAACAGACAAAAGTACACATTAATCTTTAGAATTCATTCTCAGGAACCTGTAGAAATGCAACATTCTTTGCAGATAGCAGTGAGCTATCCCTTGTGAGAAATAGCTCCTTGTTCACCCTGAGTTCAGGGTCTTCCTCAAGGACAGTTGGCAACCAGCTGAGGAATACATATTCCCAGGGCAGAAGTAAACAAATGCTACAGATGAGAGCCTTCTCTTCTCAGAAAGCTGGCTGCTGGGTGTTTGCTGGTATGCCAATATTCATAGGGAATACATGATGCTTCCTTCTTCCTGTACTCATTGATCGCATGTCATGTCAGTGAAAGAATCTGATAAAGAATCAGCATATCAACTGGAACAGGCCGTGAACACTTAAATGGACTGGATTCCTGTAAGGAACAATAAATAATGCTCCTTTCTCCTCTCCTTGAACTACAAGATAGAAAATCAATATCTCAACTTAATTACTAATAAACTAAATTAGAAGTTGCAACATGGAACCCGGCTAAACGGGCTTCCTCATTCCTTGCTGCTGAGCAGAATAAGCCCATGTGACCACTACCTGCACTGGACCATGACAGGCTCTGGGTCTCTTTCACACGTCTCTTCTTGCATGTTGGAGTAGAGAATGTGTTTGTCCTGCAGTCAACCTGTTCTGAGTGACAGGGGTTCCGAAACAGACCAGGAAGCAGAGGTTGTTCCCTGCACATTTCCTTCCTACTCTGAATTGAGGTCCCAATTGAGCAGCAGTCCCCTGACAGATGATGATGAGGAAGAGGAGGAGGAGGAGGAGGAGAAGGAGGAGGAAGAGAAGGAGGAGGAGGAAGAGAAGGAGGAAGAGGAAGAGGGGAAGGGGGAGGAGGAAGAGGAGGAGGAGGGGGAAGAAGAGGAG
>NW_021620648.1:1602383-1615567 GCF_004785775.1 Grammomys surdaster | reverse complement strand
GAAGAGGAGGAGGAAGAGGAGGAGGAGGAGGGAGAGGAGGAGGGAGAGGAGGAGGGAGAGGAGGAGGGAGAGGAGGAGGAGGAAGAAGAGGAAGAGGAGGAGGAGGAAGTGGAGGAGGAAGAAGAGGGGGGAGGAGGAAGAAAGGCTCATCCTCTTTCTTCCTGAAAAGATGCCAGAAAGGGTTCCCAGCATCTGCAATAGGCAACACTACTATTTTATGGGCCAGGATGGGAACCTGAGTTGCATTGCACAATGAGTTAGTTACCCACAATGCTCTATTCTAACCTCTTTCTGCTGGATGATTTTTTGTTGTTGTTGTTGTTTGTTTTTTTCGAGACGGGGTTTCTCTGTGTAGCCCTGGCTGTCCTGGAACTCACTCTGTAGACCAGGCTGGCCTCGAACTCAGAAATCCGCCTGTCTCTGCCTCCCAAGTGCTGGGATTAAAGGCGTGTGCCACCACCACCCGGCTGCTGGATGATTTTTGATCATACCAGCTTTTTAGTTTTATGCTACTGCTGGGGGGCAATATTGAAGAAGTCTTCATTTCACTCTGTAAGGAAGCAGGGGTGGTCTTGGGGTCCATTTTATCTAAAATGCCGCCTATCATTTATGATAGACAATTTGGTTTTTTTTCTACTAAAAGAAAAACGAAATCTATCTACCAACGTTAGACCATTAGGATCCTTCTGAGAATTTTCGTGAGGCAATTAGTTAATCTGTTGAAAAATAGATGGGCCACTTGGTTTAAATGACTCACTGTTCAACCGAGTTGGCTCCTTATAGGAACTGACATCAGTGTGGCGAGGTTGTGAACGCACAGAGGCAGACAGCCTTTTGTTCTTCCTCAGGCCGTAGCATAATGAATTTTTGGTCTGCATCTCCAATTTCATATGCAGTGTTTAGAAGAATGCACAATGCACTCTGTAATTATAGAAGTATGATATATTATCCCTCTGCTGGGCATTAGGTGAGAGCTGAGACGACCTCGGCCTCTGTAGCTCCTGGTTTTCTGCAACGTCTATTCAGGTAAAGCCTTCAGTGGAAGATCTCTGTTTGACTGCCTCAAAAACATGTCCTTTGATGAGTAGCTGTCGTCTGAGCAACGTCATTGTTTCAAGGGCCGACTTAAGGGGTCTCTCGATATCAGCTAAATCTCATCTAGGTTGGCAATGACTTGGCATCTGCAGACAGTTTTCTCATCTGCAGGAAATGAGGTGTCCCTTTTCAGCACTTCAGGGCCCCAAGGCTGGTACAAAGTGACACCATTGTTAACAGGGCCTGCAGGAGGCTGGGACAGAGTCGTCAGCACTGGGCTCCCTGCTCTGTGTCGGGGGTCAGGGGGGGGGGGAGGGGGAGTGAGGAAGGAGACACTGGCACACTATTGTGAGAAGGCTCCTTGTCCCTCAGATGCAGCCTTCATAGGGACAGTACCAGGGCACCTCAGCTCAGCTGTGAACTCCCCGTCCTGTTACAGACTCCGGAGTACGTATCACTTAGGAAACTCAATATGCTTTGCATTATTTATTTGATGGATTTCATTTCAGAGAATGTCTCATTCTCCCGGTATCATGTTGGTTGTAATTTTGCTATAATAGTCATAATATAGACAGCACTATATGTTTGTTCCCGGGAATAATAGACTCTGGTCTCTGCGACTTGTGTGATGTTTTCCCACCATTCTCTTCTAAGCAATCAGTAGATGTCTCTTCCCATCATTAAGAGACTTCCCAGTCGAGCCTCTGAAAACCTTTTTGTTTAGCCTTCATCTTCCCTTGGCTATCTGTCCTCTGCCCTTAAAAAATCGAATGTAGGAGAGGCTTGGGTTATATGTGTAAAACATTGCCATCTTACAGATGATGCAACCTAACTCGACCAGAGTCTCAGTCTGTTTTGTTGCTCATCAAAGTGGAGGCCTTATTTAAAAAAAAAAAAAAAAACGTTTACTTTGGCCCCTACTTCTGGCCCAAGGTTGAGGGGCCACATCTGCTGAGGACCTTGTAGCTGACAGAATCCTTCAGTGATCAGAGCCCTACATGATAGTCAGACTTTTCCATTGCTGTCACAAACACATGAAGCAAACAACCCAAAGGAGGAGGGGTTTGTTTTGCTGTGGCCTCAGAAGTCTCACTCTATCATCATGGGGATTATGGGTTCAAAGGTTTTATTCCATCGCCATGAGTGTTGAGAAAAGTGGGGTCCCACGTCCGCCCCTCCATGGGACTAGGGCCACTCATTCTCCCCACGTCTGTACCTGGCGGGCGTCTGGCTATGGAAAGCCACCGGACCCTGCTCCAGGGGTGGGGGAGTGTGCCCTTTCCCCAGCCTTGAGCAGGCCTGAGAGAGACCTTGTTTACCACAATAGACCAAACAATAGGACTCTGGAGGCATTGCCTGCCTTGGCATTGTTGGCCTTGGCACCTTCTTGGCTGTCTGTAGCCTGGTACACAAGCTGAGAAGAATAGACTGCCTGCTGAGCTTGCCTTGACATCTCTGGCCCGCAATTAAGGATGGATTCCTCTCACCCCCAGCCGCCTGAAACAAGAAGGAACTCTGGGGGTGGGGGTGGGTTATCCCCTTTAAATTAGAAGCTGAACATTAAAGCATTGAGCCTTGATCAGAAACCTTTGTCCTGGCTTCATCTCTTTCCACGCTCCTGTCCTTTCTTCCATTCCCAGCCTCTCTTTCAGATGAACTATGGCCGCTGGCCCCCAACAGGAGAGCGCAGTCTGAGGTCCTGGAGGAGCCGGAGTTAGCTCATCCTACTCAGACTCTTGGGCACCAGGCAACGCTGGAAGAAGAGCCAAGAACAAAGTAGGGGCATCAGGCTCCCCGTGGCCTAAGGGGAGAAAGGGAGAGAAACTCCCTCTGTGCCCCTCCGGGAAAGTCTTTGGCTTGTTGCAGCTTGGGTTAGTGGTTGCCATGGCTGGAAACACAGAGAAGTCTTCTTCGAAGGTTAGAGGTCGGGCGGCTCTGTAGGTGAAGAGCTTCTCCATTGCTCCCCAAGGCAGATCCTGATGAAAGAGAGACAGTCCACGGTTTTAAAGCTTTTACTGTCATGGCAGAGAGTAGAGGAGTAAAAACCATGCCCTGTTTTCTCAGGGCGGGCCTGAGGTTAAATACCTTTCACAAGGAGGATCCGAGAAGAGGTTTAATTGGCTAAGCCCTTCTGGACTTTAGGTACCACATTAATACGGAGATCTGTCTTGAGGCTACATGACCTGTGGTCACGCTTTCTACTTGTGGAGGGCCTAATAGAGGCATTGCCCTTACGTGACCGAAGACACAAATCTATGGAGGGTTGTGGCCTTGTGTCTGGAGCCTAGAGTCTGGGGGTGTGGTGAAACACCTGCTGTCCCTCAGGATCACCTGGGTCCCACCACGGGCCCCTCAGGATCATCTGAGGTCTCTAGTGGTTTCTAGTCTGTGCTCGACCAGAAGCCAGGCTGCCTTTCAAGGTCCTACACATGGGGGGATCATGGGTTCAAGGGTCTTACTCCATCATTGGGGAGGGGTCATGGGCTCAGGCTCACTCCATCACTGTGGGGGGGTCATGCAGAGTACAGCAGCTCATATCATGGCGACCAAGACAGGGAAAGAGAATGCCGTGCACCTTTATCCCACACACTCCGCCAGCCAATGGAACAGTACAACCCACAGTCAAGGAAGATCTTTCCCTTAGTTCTCTCTGGAAAAGCTCCCAAGGCACAGCAGAGGTGAGCTTCACTAATGAGGTCAGTACTTCTCAATCCAGTCAGAGTTGACTGTCAAGATTATCCATCAGGCAGGGGCACAGTAGTGCACACCTTTAATTTCAGCACTTGGGAGGCAGAGGCAGATGGATCTCTATGAGTTCAAGGCCAGTCTGATCTACATAGCAAGTTCCAGGTCATCCAAGGTTACACAGTGAGACCCTGTCTCCAAACAAACAACAAGATTAACCACCTCATAGGGAGAGACAAGAGTGTGAGATCAAGCCAAGCTGGCTCTTAGAGCTGACACGTTCAGTAGCCGGTTAGTCCATCTTCTGTCAGTCACATGAAAGAACTGTTCCACTCACCAGGACAATTCTAGGGCTCTTAAAGCTCTTGGCCTCAGCTCTTAGTTGGAATTGAATTTTAGCATGGGTTTAGGTGCAGGCGAACTATATTCAAATCCACTGAAGAGCCATGTTCTGAGGAGACTGCACTGATAGTTGTAACTAATGTTGTGTTCCCTGTGCTTGTTAAATAAGACACACTGAGGTTTTATGAAGAACTTCAACGGTTGTTATTATTGAAAACAAAATCTCGGCAGTTTTCTGAACACTTGGGACTTCTTTATTTTATGGACTTGCGATGATATCATTTTGAATTCTCCTTTGTCATTTATCCAATCAATATAAGTACCAGCATGTTCCTGGGGCCGCGTTGAACCTTGAAAATGTAATATGGCTTCTTCGTGGTGACCAAGAGACTTGGCTTAAGCTCCTCTCTTAGATTGGCTCACAGTTTAAACGGGAAGCGAAACCCTTGAGGTAAGAACTGTCATGCTGAACAGTAAGGGTCATCAAGGGGACAGAGGAGCCATTGTAGATGGCCTGCAGCTGAGGCTTGGTTATATCTCTTTCCTCAAAAATCTCTATCCGCACAAAAGAACAGTGGAGAACTCATAAGTGTGTTTAAAACTGGCTACACCTGTATGTTGCACTGTAAATATATCTGGCCTGTTTGTGCTACGTTGGAAGTATGGTGGAGCCATCAGTGAGATGGCTCAGCAGGTGAATGAGCTTGTGACCCAGCCTGTGACAACCCTGTGCTCAATCCCTGAGACCCACAGAAAGAAGAAGAGAATAGACTCCTGAAAGTTGTCTTCTGATATCCACATGTGCTATAGCATGCATGTACCCTGCAGCATGTGTGTTAGGGAACACGTTAGAAGCTATCTTACAGGAAGGAGGAATGGGGCATGATAAGCCATGTTTTTAATTCATTGTTTAGTTATTATACATCTGGATTGCGGCTTCCCCTCCTCTACTCCCAGCTCCTCTCTCTCACCTCACCTCCACCCCCACTTCTCCTCCCCTTCTCCTCAGTAAAGGGAAGGCCCCCCATGGATATTAACCAGTTTTGGCATATCAAGATGTATCATAATCTTTTGAGGCTGGAAGAGGCAGGGCAGTTAGGGGAAAGGCAGGGCAGTTAAGGGAGAGGCAAGGCAGTTAGGGGAAAGGGATTCAAAGACAGGCAATGTAGTCAGAGACAGGCCCTGCTCCCTCTTTAGGAGTCCCACATGAAGACCCAGCTGCATGACTGTTGCATATGTGCAGTGGGCCTAGGTCATACCATGCATGCTCTCTGGTTGGCAGTTCGGTCTCTGTGAGCCCCTATGGGCCCAGGTTAGTTGACTCTGTAGGCTTTCTTGTTGTGTTCTTGACCTTTCTGTCTCCTTCCTCCACCTCTTCCACAGGATTCCCCAAACCCCACTGAATGTTTGGCTGTGGGTCTCTGCATCTGTATCCATCAGTTGCTGGGTGAACCTTCTCTGATGACAGTTATGCTAGGCTCCTATATGATGAACCAAACTTAGTAGAAGTATTTAAAAATGGAGAGAAGCTGTTTTGTGGAGTATGGCAGTGAGCTATATTTTACCGAATCCTTTCTAAAATCTCTGAATTTTTCCTGTGTTAATGAAGATTTCTCTTGTTTTGGAGTCAAAGCTGTTCTCTGCAGTGGAGCCCTCTAAACATTCCACTTAGAATAAAGAGTGTCTCCATAGTCTGTAGAGATGTCAGAACACAGTGAAGATGTCTAGCACTGACCAGGAAGGATCAGGGACCCGCAGCTCAAGACAGATCATCAGAGCTTGAGTGACAGGTGCCAGGGGTGTGCATGACTTCAGTTACTAGAAACCTACAGAGGCAGTAATAGTACGCCCCCTTCTTTCTTTTCTTTCTTTTCTGAGACAGAGTCTCCCTGTTAACTCTAGATAGCCTGGACCTCCCTATGTAGACCAGGCTAGCCCCAAATTTACAGAGTACACCTGCCTTTGCCTTCTGAGCACAGAGTTGAAGGAGTGCATAACAATGCCCAGCTATGTCACCTTCTTCGTGGTTATCTAGTCTTGAACATCGTCTAGGGTCCCCACAGCATAACAATTGGTTTCACAGAGACCCGTGGAAATAGCGGCGAAACTGATTCCACAGGAGGTGCTGGAAGATGCTTAGGAAGATGCCTAGAAACTCTTCTGTAGGAGGAGCTAAGGTGGGAGGAGTAAGGAGAGGAAGAGGAGGAGCTGGAAGATGAGAGGAAGGAGAGAGAGCAGAGCTGTAGGAGCAATGAAGAGCCACGCAGCTATGGAGAGCAGTCACAGGTAACAACTTTTATTTAGGTTAGCTAATTGGGAAACAACTCTCTTTGTATGGGTATATTCTTACTGAGCATTACCAAACATATAAAGCCTTTGATTAACATTTAAGCATTAGAGTCGCATTTTTCTACCAGGCCCACGTGGATGGTGGAATGGTCTGGGCAATGTCCAGCCTTGCAGAGACAGCGTGGAAGATTGGCAGAGCCATCTCCCACGCTGGTGTCTCTTGGGTGGCAGGGCTGGTATTTCTGGCCGGCTGGTTCTAGCAGTGCACACATGGCCTCCAGCTGAGAAACATGGCAGCTGAGCTAGGCAGAGCCACTGCAGCTTAGATAGTCGGCTTGACTGGTGGCCGATTTATTACTTCAATACTCTTCTTCTCTGTTGTGGGTGGGTGCAGTGCTAGGGTCAAACCCTCAAATGCCAGACACTTTGCTCTACCAGTGAGCCATCTCCTTGAGTTCCCTTTTAAGCTTGTGGGGCACAGCACAGTCATGATTCAATACAGATGTTAAGGAGACCAGCAATTTCAGTCTAGGAATCCTACCTTGGTCCTTATGTTTGCAGCCTCTGCTTCTCAGGCCCTGTCCAGATGTGTGTGGTGTCTGCATTATTCAAATCCTTCATCGCTGTGACCAAAGGTCTGACAGAAACAACTCAAGTGGTTTCAGTCCATAGTCCTTGGCTCTGGCTGACTCTGCTGAGGTGGGATATCGTACAGCAGAAGCTACTCAGCAGTGGTGGCCAGGAGGCACAGAGAGCCCGAACAGTGAGCTAAAAGTGGAAATTTCTGGTTTCTTTGGAGACTCAGTTAGGTTATAAGGATATTTTGCTGGGGCAGACAGGTAAAAGGATGTTTTACTGAAGCAGGCATAGGTGAGAGGATGCTTTACTACAGCAGACACGTGAAAGGACACATGATATTTAGAAGGAATGTAAATATGACCCCACAGATGGTGGGAGCTTGAGCATTGGTTTGCCTTGCTCTGTTTTGCTAGTCTTCGCTGATGACACCTAAGGCATTGGTTCGCCTTACATTGTATTGCTGAGCTTTGCTTGTGGCAACTTCATAGAGAGAAGCTCACCAAAGAGCTTCTCCTGAGGTTCCTGCAGCTTCTTGCTGCTCCTGTGAACTCCTGCTGGTCGGTGAAGCCTTGAGGCTTCTTCTGGATTGAACCACCCTTGCTGATTCATGTGTGGTGTCCACAGAGCGGACTAGACTGCAGCTGCTGATCCGTGTTTGATGTTTGCTAGTGGACTGGACAAAGAACTATTTCTAAACAGGTCCACTTCCCCCCACAGCCTAATAATCTTTCTTTTCTACTACCTCTGATGTGTGATGGGCTAGAGGAGAGGTTGAATCCTTATTTAAAAAGGCTGTGAAAAATGTATGTCTATAGGGAGCTTTCTCCATTTCCCTTTTTGAAAAAACTTTCAGACAACCACAACTAATGTAGTAATGCTAACTTCCATTCAGGGTGACTGCATGCACACACACACACACACACACACACACAGACAAACACACACAGACAAACACACACACACAGACAAACACACACACACAAACACACACACACAGACACACACACAGACAAACACACACACACACATACAAACACACACACACACAGAGACAAACACACACAGACACACACACAGACAAACACACACACACACACATACAAACACACACATACACACACACAGAGACAAACACACACACACAAACACACACAGAGACACACACACATATACACACACACAAACACACACACACATACATACACACACAGACACACACACACACACTGTGTCTCCGTCAGTATTCTCTAGCAGTACCCTCCCAGACAGCCCAGCAGTGTGTGTTACTAATGACCTAGGCTCTTCACAAGTCAGTCAGGTTGATGATCAAAATCAAAATCAATCACCAAGGTGTCAGTCATCCAGGACCCACTCACACTGCTAGTGGTTGTCACTCTCTGTCATGACAGACCCCTGAGAAGACTCTAACCCAAGGATGCTTTGTGCTGGTGTCCACGAGCCATTGCCTAGCGAGGGCGAGGAGAATAGCAATCATGACATTTTTATTAAAGTGGCCAGCGTCTGCATTGCCTCAACTGTGAGGTCACAATTCCTCTCAGTGTTTAAAACACAGTCCTTTCCCGTTTGTAGATTGATTCACGAGGCCATGTTAGAGAGGTTCAACCATAAGAACATTCCTGTTCCGGGAAGAGTCTAGTCTAGTGGTGAGTGTAAAAATTGAACCACGCCGTTGCATGACGACAAAATAATGAGAGAGACAACCAGGATCCAGAGTTTAAAGCCATTCCCCCCCACGGTGACACTCTGTGTCCCTTCATTTGGGGAGATAAGACTGAGATACCAAAGGCAAAGAAAGTGTACACACTTCACGTCAGCTTGTGTTCTCCAGATACAAAGAAAATATGAACCCCTGAATAATAAGCGTGCCACATTCGTACCCACTTGCTTATTATCCAAAAGTCGGGCAATATTCCTTTCAAACTGCAAGGCTATTGAAGAGAACATGTTACTATACATTTCAATACAGGCATGTTATTTAGAGAAAAGAGATCTGAAGGCCAATATCTTCCCACTCATTTCACCCACAGCATCACATAGGTGGAAACAGGTACTGTGGGAGTTCAGAAATTCACTGCTTAGTCAGTGCGACTTCCTGTCTCCCTGACAGTCTAGCCTTCCTGTCTCCCTGACAGTCTAGCGTCAAGAGAGGCCTCTTTACTGAGGAGTTATCACCCACAGAACGAGTCAGTCCTTACTCTTTAGTAAATGTACCTCTCTTAATGAGCTTTACCCCTTTGGCAATTGTAACCTGGGATTTAGATTCGTAGACTCATCCGAAGACAGCTACGGTGTATTCATATATATATAAAATAAATTCTAAAAAGGAAGAAAAAAGCCCAGTACTCAATCCTACTGCATCTGGGTTGAGATGCTTAAGACTCCTAATGGCTTCAGCCTCAGTGTACACAGAACTGAACGGGAAGGGAGCGGAGTCCAGACGCAGGTTCATACTAAAGGTGACATCCCAACTCAACGGGAATGGGCAGGGCCTTTAGAATATATCAAGTTTAGATCCTTTTCTGAGGTTACACTTACATTTTTTTTGATGGACTGAAAGGCTACAATCTAAAAACATTTTTTTTAACTGAAGAGGAGCTCAAACCTCATAGAGAAAATGAACATGTGAGTTTTTTTTAAAAGATTTATTTATTTTATTCTATGTGAGTACGCTGTAGCTGTCTTCAGATCTATCAGAAGAGGGTATCAGATCCCATTACAGCTGGCTGTGAGCCACCATGTGGTTGCTGGGAATCGAACTCAGGACCTCTGGAAGAGCAGTGGAAGAGCAGTCGGTGCTCTTATCTGCTGAGCCATCTCTCCAGCCCCCGAGAAAATGCATGTGTGTGACAACGAAAAACTTTTAATTTTAAATTAGACTGGGAAATATACTTATATTGTGTATAGGAAAAGGTAGAATTCTACAAAGAGGCAAGACAAATAAGGAGCATATATCTTAACAAGGAAATGAGCCACGTTTATGAAGAGGAAATTCAGATGAGAATCTTAAGTGTCCATAAACAAACAAGCTATCTAAATTTCCGAGTAACCCGGAGAAATTAATTAAATTGTACAAATTTTAACCCACCACATCAACAAAACTATTTAAATGGTGACACTCAGCAGAGGAGTCTGACTAGGGAAGCAGGACTGTCGAGCAGATGGGGTCTCATGAACCCTGGCATGAGAATGATAAGGAGCCTCTTCAAGGAAGATGGATGCTGTCTGCGGAGATACGTCTGCCAAGCCCTGGGCTTTGTAAGCACATAAATCCATCTCATAAAAATAAATACAGACAAAGAATGCACACAAAAGGTGACCACTAACTCACTTTGTATCTGGAAAGGACAACAAGCAGGAATGAAAAATCTAGATGGCCCACAATCCGGGAAATCATCAGATAAACTTGGCTGCATGCACATTACACCATTCCTTTAAAACTGTCCTGTTGAACCCTGACATGGTGACACACACCTTTAATCCCAACACTCGGGAGGCAAAGGCAGGTAGATCTCAGTGAGTTGGAGGCTAGCCTGGTCTATATAAAGAGGTTCAGGCCTGTTAGGGATACATGGAGAAACTTTGTCTCAAAAGAAAAAGAAAAAGTGCGTTGTATCTAGTCATTGTGGCAAAGAGATGTCCTTGGTTGGTTGTTAATTCTTTTTAAATGAAGAAGAAAGTTGCAAGCAACATGGATAGTATGAGCCCATGTTTTTCAAAGTAAAATAGATAAAAGGCAAACACATTCCCTTGCCCCTGTGTTGTGGGTTTTACCGAATACATTTCCCCTGCCCTAGGGGCCGAATCTGGACTCTGAGCCTTACAAACTGCTCTGGCACATGGTACATCCTCACCCTTTGTTTAGTTTTGGTGTTTATTCATCTTGAGATAAAGTCTGTCTAAGTAGCCCAGGCTGTCCTTGAAATCAGAACCCCTTTCCTCTCCTGATGTAATAAGATTATAGGTCTATGCCACCACGCCTGGCTATGCCATGTGTCTGATGGAGAATGAGTGGAAGCTGACACACAGCTGGCTGCTGCCTAAGATATTCCCAGATGAGATGGTATGGAGCAGTGTGTGTGTGTGTGTGTGTGTGTGTGTCAGTGATGGGGGAGGCGGTGAACAAATGTCTTGGATTGTTTCAATAAATGCTTTGTATTAATATTATATTTATATTGTTCTAATAATATATTTCTATTATAATGTGTTAATAATATGATATTATAATTATAATAATATATTATAATGAGGACATACTACTTTTATGTAGCTAACTGCAGAGTGGCACGCCCAAGTTTTTATTATGACCACAATAATGCCTATCTTATAATTCCCTTTATGAGAAACACAACTGTGGTGGTAGAAAACAAAGAGAGAATGTGAAAGACCGCGACGACCGGAAATAGTGCAGGCCCAGAGCCTGACTCATAAATCAACAGCTGCATTTCAACAAGGAAAGACACCTCCAGCTCCATCCTCTGCTCCTCCTCCTGCTGCTCCTCCTCCTCCTCCTCCTCCTCCTCCTCCTCCTCCTCCTCCTCCTCCTCCTCCTCCTCCTCCTCCTGAGCGGCTATAATCCTGCTTCCTCTCAGGCTCCCGGGTCCTCCTCGTCCTCCTATGATGCCCAAATCCAGCACAACATGCTGCCTCCCATGATGCCATGAGCCCTCCATTTCCTGAAAGGATGCCTTTGGGACTTGCTTCTGGAATGAGGCCGCTCACGGGAGTCTACAAGCCTTTGATGCCAGGGCCTCCAAGAAGAACTCTCTCACTGGTCCATGCTGGTGCTCATTCTCCTCCGCCAGAGTAGAGGGGCGGGGCTTTTTTTCTTTTTTTTTCTTTTATCAGTTTTGGGGTCTTTCTTTCTTTCTTTTTTTCTATTTTGCCTAAGAATGCAGTACTGAGTGGTCTTTAATGGTATGGCGAGGAGAGAGTCGCCCCCCACCCCAGCCTTCCTAAAGATTAGAAAGTTTTCGAGGAAGAAGTAGGATTTTTTTTTTTTTAGCGTGGTTTTCGTTTATATCGTGAAATGTAAAAACAATTTCAGCTGGGAGGTGGTGGCGCACGCCTTTAATCCTAGCACTTGGGAGGCAGAGGCAGGAGGATTTCTGAGTTTGAGGCCAGCCTGGTCTACAGAGTGAGTTCCAGGACAGCCAGGGCTACACAGAGAAACCCTATCTCAAAAAACCAAATAATAATAATAATAATAATAATCACAATTTCAGCTATTTTAATGTAAAAATAAAATACAAATAAAAATGCTTTCTTTCTAGTATTACAGCCAATGGGTGTTTTTCATGTAACCTTCTTCATTTATACCTTGAAGCATGATACACGTTTCTCTTTTTCTCCTATTCCTACCGGACCCCAATGTTTCCATCTCTCTGAGCCTAGGTGTTTACTTGTCTGTACACGCTTCATGGGAAAGTAAACCTTTTAAGGGTCAAGATCATGTTTTATGTGTTTAGTCATCTCTGCCTGGCAAAGAGTAGGTGCATAAAAGACGGGCGCCGAGCGAAGGAGCTGTGTCTTTGGAGAAGAGAGCCTCACCTTGCATGGTGTAGTTCATGCATCTATTTATGGGGCATTCAAAAATATCATTGTCCCAAGTCAGCAACCTTAAAAAAAAAAACCTGATGATGAAGGAAATTATAAACACTTTTCTGCTGCATCTCAGCGAAAAAGAAAAATCGCCAGGACGGTTATATTTAAATTAGCCTTGAAAGGTTAAATACCCAGATCAAGTGTTTACATTTGTGATAAAAATAGCTTTCCTCCCTCATTCTGCATCCCCTCAAACATTCAGGCAGCCAATAGATCCGAGGCAGACACACCGCACTCGTCTCCCAAGGTCTCCTTTCTTCATTTCATCAATGGAAATCTCTTAGAGGTGTAAGAGGGTTATACAACCTCTGTCAAATACACCACATGTGGAAATCCATTATGAACAAAGTGACAGTTGAGGAGAAATTGGTAAAGAAAACATTTGCTAATGGTTAGGTCTCAAAATACCTGAAGTACCTATTTAACATACCTATAAAAGCAGACCTGGCCGCCAGGTTCTCCCAGCGTCCCTCAGTCTCTGCCTGTTACAGGTTGTGGCTGGCACACCCAGGCCCCTGTTCTCAAGTTCTCTAGCCCAGGGGACGAGCTGCCCTTCCTCCAATAGCTCTGCTCTATGTAGTCTAGCCATTTTGGCTACATGGGTCCTTTTTACTCTTTGACATCGCCCCCCC
>NW_021620648.1:1590382-1602283 GCF_004785775.1 Grammomys surdaster | reverse complement strand
CCCATCTCTCCTCTCCCCCCGTCTCCTCACTGGCCTGGCTCAGTCTCCTGACCATGTTCACTCTGAACTCTCCCAGATGTCTGTCTCTGTTCTCCCTCATAAGTACAGTAAGTCTGTCTCTCCCACCATGCAGACCTAGGATCAGTCAGGTCCTCCCTCGCTTGCTTTCTTTCTTTCTTTCTTTCTTTCTTCCTTTCTTTCTTTCTTTCTTTCTTTCTTTCTTTCTTTCTTTCTCTTTCTTCCTTCCTTCCTTCCTTCCTTCCTCTTTCTTTCTTTCTTTCTTTCTTTCTTTCTTTCTTTCTTTCTTTCTTTCTCTTTCTTCAGACACACACACAATTTCTTTTTCTGTGCCCACACTCAACAAACACTTTAACAGTACAAAGTCATATTAATCACCATATCTTGCCACCTGATTTTTTTTTTTCCATTTAAAATAAATCCTGTCACCTTCCATACGACTAGACAGAGCTGCAGCAGAACTTCTTATGGTACATCTTCTCTGGATGTCTCATAAACTGCTCAGCTTCCCGCTAGCAAATGTTCAAGTACTTCCACCTCCGACTTCCATGAAGACACACCTGGGGATAGTCTTCTTGGATTCTACACTCAACTGATACTTTTTTCTTTCTCTAGGAAAAAAAAAATCTTGATGATAGAATTGCCAGGCCAAAAGTCACATACATTTATTTAAAAGGTTTGAAAACATGACACCAAATCCTTCTCCAGGGAATATCCCCCAATTGCAATCCCCTTAGCACTATGGAGCGATGACCGTGCCCTGCGGCTGTACAGCCTGCCCCGCCCTCCACACTTGCCTGAGGGTTAAGCGTTGGTGTTCACGGCCATTTGCATTTCCTTCATTAGACACGAGATCAAGTATTTCCTCCATAGTCAAGATTCAACTCACAGATCACATGAAGCTCAAGAAAAAGGAAGACCAAGTGTGGGTGCTTCTGTTCTTCTTAGAAGGAGTAACTAAATACTCAAGGGGGCAAATATGGAGACAAAATGTAGGATAGAAACTGAAGGATGGGCCGTCTGGAGACCATTCCACCTGGGTATCCATCCCATGTGCAGTCACCAAAGGTAGACGCTGATGTGAATGTCAGGAAGAAGCCTAATATAGCTGTCTCCTTAGAGGTCTTCCAGAGTCTGACATATTCAGAGGCGGGTGCTCACAGTTAACCATTGATTAAGGGGTTCCCAATGGAGGAGTTAGAGAGAAGACTGAAGGAGCTGAAAGGGTTTGTGGCCTATAAGGAGCAGGCCCTTAAACAGGACCAACTCCATTTTGTAATAGGAAACTTGTAGAGACTAGTTTGGTACTTGTAAAGACATGTCTGGTACTTGTAAAGGCAAGTCTGGAAATGAAGCTGTGCTGCAGACATGAGTGGTTATCTGCCGTGTACGTCATCAGTAACTCCAAATTCAGCATAAAAGAGAAGCCCATCCAGAGCACTTCATTCACACTTGTAGCCATGACTGGCCAATGTGATCCTCCAGACAAAGCCTCCTCAGCATCAGATCATCAAAGAGTTAACTGAGAGACCTATACCTCCAACTTCATGGCCAAGCCCCAACTTCAAACCGAGAGACCAAAGACTCCAGCCTCTTCGTGGTCAAGCACCCTAGGTCAAATTATCTGGAAGCCACAGCCTGACCCCGCCTTACCGGACTCTGGACCTGTAACCCAAAACCAACTTAAGGACTCAGGTCGTATAATCCATGAATGAGTGATGTGTTTGTTGCTATGCTTATTTCTTTGGTAATTAGCAACTTATTATTTGTGTTAATTGTGCATATTGTTAGAGGCAATGTATAGGAAATGTGGTAATATCTTGTTGTAGCAATAGCCTTAGCATTTGTGTTTGTGTTTGCTCGCTGTGCATTATCATTAAAGAAGTAACTGAATCCCAAAACCTCTGTCTCTCTTGGCGTACTCTCTCTTCCCTCTCGAGAAGCTGATGATCTCACAGTCAAATCCAGTATTTGATCCCTGAGTGGAGCAGGACCTGTCACTCCTCTCCCCTCGGGGGATTCAAACCCCTTGCTCATAATAGATATGAGTCCCTGCTTGCAACATGGCCCCATGAGGAGAGCAACACTACCAACCAACCAGAGCTCCCCAGGGTCTAAACCACCAGCCTGGGAGCACTTAGGGAGAGACCCACGACTCCAGCTGTATATGTAGGGGAGGATGACCTTGTTGGGCATAGGTGGGAGAGGAAGTCCTTGGTCCCATGAAGGCTGGACACCAAATGTGGGGAATTCGAGGGTGGGGAGGTGGGAGTGGGGGGTAGGTGGGGGCACATCCTCATAGAAGCAGGAGAAGGGGGGATGGGATAGGGGATTCCTAGGTGGGGGGGATGGGGTAAAGGAATAACATCTGAAATGTAAATATAATATCCAATAAAAAGAAAAGTATTTCCTCCCTAGTTGTTTTGAATTCTGGTGGCCAGAGGAAGGGGGCTGTGAACAAAGGAGTTTCTACTGTATTTGATGGGTCACCTTGAAGATATTGGTGTTTGAGGTCCTGTTTAGAAAGGGACTTTTCACTTTAAAATTATGGATTCATTTACTTATAGTTTCCCCTATATTATGTCCTATCCTTCGCCATCTCCATCATCATCATAAATTTTACCATTTACCTGTTGCTAGAAGAAATAGTACATATTTCTGCCTGTTTCTGATTTAATTTTTCCCTGTTCCATTGCAGCATGCCAGTATTAGGAGTTCATGGGCTGGACAGTGTGGCTTCATTGCACTCTCAGCACGCAGTACTCTCTGAGACAGTTATCACGCCCGGCTCGTCCAGGAGACTGAGAAGGCTGGGCTCACATGTCAAGTCCTTGCTGGAGAAGCCAGTCAGGAATGCAGGAGTCCAGGATGGGAATTGGTTCCTAATTGCCATATGCGACCTTGAGGCCATCTTGCTGTCCGGTGCTAAGGTTTGCACCGTCTTTCACGCTTTCCCTTTTCACTTGAAATCATCCTGCTCTCAGCTCTTTTTTTTTTTATTTAATTTTATTTTTTTATTGGATGTTTTATTTACATTTCATATGCTATCCCCATACCCCATTCCCCACCCCTCACCCAGGAACCCCCTGTCCTCTCACCCCTCCTCCTGCTTCTCTGCGGATGTACTCCTACCTACACCCCCCATTCCCACCTCCCCATCCTCAAATTCCCAACCCCTGGGGCGTCCAGCCTTCATGAGACCAAGGATCTCTTCTCCCACCTATGCCCGACAGGGTCCTCCGCTCTTACATATACAGCTGAAGCCATGGATCCCTCCCTAAGTCCTCCCAGGCTGGTGGTTTAGACCCTGGGAGCTGTGGTTGGTTGGTATTACATTTCTGCCTGGCAGGAGGCTTGCACGACCACCCAGCTCCCCTTCTTCTCAGAAGCCAGCTTTCTTGATGACAGTGAAAGGGAACTTAGGTATATTTGTTTCAGGTCAATGCTTAGCTCCCAGAAGGATATACTCTTTGTCCCTTTATCATTAAGTTCCATCATTTCACTTGACTGGTAAGGTATCAAGACCATAAACTATTACACAACCCAAGAATAAACACTGAAATAGATCTATGTCCCTCTGTCCTCCAGAGATACCCAGTCAAAGGTGTCTGACTGTGTGCAGGTATTTGTGTATACTTCAGGTTTCACATAAATAGAGACATTTTTAGTTTCTCTCCAGCACCTTACCTTTCTGAGTTCATCATGAGCTCAGATAACATGAGTGTGCCCAGGTCCGACTCATTCTTTTTTAATGACTTCTTACAGGTGTCCCCCATGAGCATACATTATTTTTTTGTTGTTATTTTGTTTTTGCAAACAATGATGAAATGACCATGCCCACCAGGTTAAGCAGCATCAGCCTGTGGACGATGAGGGAGAAAAGATTACCGAGCAGAGTTGCTAGTTCAAACTATGAACATGACCTTGCAATTTGATAATGCTGACATCGGGCCATAGAACTTAAACATTAGATAATCATTTATAAATTACATGGTTAATTTTCAATAAGTAGTTTTTAGATATGAATGACTTTTGAAGGAAGAGCAATTTAAATACGTGCATGCAAAACCCAAAAATTAGCAGATCTGGGGGAGGGGGTTGTGGGGAGCAGGAAAGATTTACAAAAATCGATTTGGTCATTATTCAGAAGACGCTTGCATTTAAACAATAATAAAATACAAAGTGGTGCCTGACATCAAAGGCCAGAGAGCACTGTCATTTCACATCAGAGGAGCAGCAGAGCATTAAGGCCTCCATGACAGCTTTTTAATAACTTGGTGGTTCAGGGAAGACGGATTCCATCTCCTTGTTCTTCAGTCTGTAGAAAGGGAAACTAATGTCGCCTACTTCTTTAGGTTCTAATGAGATGGATGACTAGATATGAACCACATTGTGCCACTAGCTTTAGTGCAGTTAGAGATGGAGACAAAGTTACAGAGTAAACTAGCAGATGGGTAACACCTTCAAGATTAAGATTGAAACAAAGTAACGGGACGAGTAGACCTAGAAGATGCTTGTTTGCCCAGCTTGTCCAACAACACTGAGGGGACCAGCCCTTTGTTTTCTATGAAGCAGTTGTTCTTGGCTCCACTTCAGAGGAAGCACATGGCTCAGGGTAGGATGAGGCTGATGTTGGCAACTGAATGGAACATTAGCATGTTAAGGCTGATTATGAAAAACAATGGCAAGAAGGGCCATTGATTAAAACATCCTAATACAATACAAGAAAAGCGATTGTTCCGCAGCAAATGCCATTTTTCATGTTCAGATAAGTTGTTCTGTTCATTCATGGGAATAATAAGGATTTTGGCAAATATCATAATGCTTTCAATTTGAGAAGAGCTTAGAATTTGGATAACTTTGCATACTAATGGGCATTTTTACTATTGTATAGAACCATATGTATGCATTTGTATGTGCCATATTTTGGTGGTCTAATTAACTTATGTATAAAAATGTTAATAATGATTTTATGTGCTTAAATTTTTTTGGCAAAATTTTCAGCTTCATGGGACTGATTTTTTTTATTGTGCAGCCTAATTAATCACTAGTGTTGAGGAAAAAAAAATCAAAGCAGCCGGGCGTTGGTGGCGCACGCCTTTAATCCCAGCACTTGGGAGGCAGAGGCAGGCGGATTTCTGAGTTCGAGGCCAGCCTGGTCTACAGAGTGAGTTCCAGGACAGCCAGGGCTATACAGAGAAACCCTGTCTCGAAAAACCAAAAAAAAAAAAAAAATCAAAGCTTCAAACTGATTACACATGCAGTTACAATCAGGCAGTTTTGGAGAAAACGTACCGAGGAAAGACATACAAAATTAATCCCTATTGAAATATTAATTTTATAATAATATATTTATAAAAGAAATCATGTAAGCATTTGATACTATTACAGTTGATTTCTAAGAGATACAAAATACATGAATCTGTAGTGGGGAGAGGACAATTGTTATTTTTAGCTTATAAACGTCTCAGGATGAAAAAAGTTTAAATAATAAAAGAACTCTACTCCCAAAACGCAAGTGAATGAATGAATGAATAATGAATGAATGAACGAACAAACGAACGAACGAACGAATGAAAGAAATATAAAACCAAAACAAAACCTCAGGTTTTCTACCTACAGGCCACTCAAATTCAAACCTCCTAAATTTGTTCACTGAGTAAACCCTGGGAATCCAGACGGTGGCGCTGTTCTCACGGAGGAGAGCAGGCTGCAACTCTTTCTATGGAGTAGTGTCATTACTCTTATCTACAAATTAAGCTGTTAAACAACAAAACAAAATAATTCAATTTCCATTTGTAGCTTCCTTTTCAACTGCTGCTTTTTAAACGTTCGGCTATTTCATTCTGCCGTGATTGGTCAGCAATGTACTCGGCACAAAGACAGTGTGGCGTGTCTGTGATGGTGGGTAGCGATATGAAAATACAGGCGCTGTTCTTTGTATCTGAACAAAGATAAGGAGAAGCGTTCAAAGATGCAAAAAATCCTGCAGAAAAATAGCAAAACTCGAAACAAACAATTACTAACGTGCTTAAAATAGAAACACGCTGAGGCCACAAGGAAGTAGAGGGTTAAGCAGCTGGGTAAGCGTGGTTACCTGAAACCACGTGGCTGCGGCTGCCTGCTGTGTCTCTGCTTTGGTTTCTTTCGTGTCAAACTCATAAGCAGAGAAAAGTAAATGCTTACATGTTTTATTCTCAGAAGTCACTCCTTAAAAGACAGAGATTTCTCGTCCTATAAAATGTCCTTTTATTCTTATTTTTTTTAAATTTGGAATTGTGGCGTATCTGGAATCCCAGAACTCTCCCAGGAGAGAGAATTGTCTAAAGTTTGAGGCCAGCTTGGGGTATTATAAAGTGAGACTCTCAAAGCTAAAACAATAAATACACACACACATACACACAGACACACACACACACACACACACACACACATTCATTAACAAAATAAACTCAATGGTATTTTTGCAGAGATTTTGTTTCATATCACTTGTTTGGGTTGTTTTGTTTGTTTGTTTGTTTTGTTGTTGCTTTGTCTTACTGGCCTTTTGTTTATATATTATGGTTTCTGATTTTCTTGTTTGTAATGAGGTTGTGTGCGTTTTGTGCTTTTTCCTTTTAATTTTTACATTCTGTTTTTTTTTGGGGGGGGGTTGCCTGTTTGTCTTCCAAAAAGAAAAAAAGAGTGAGAAAGAAAGGGCTTGGAGTTGGGTGGATGGGGAGGTGGGGAGGATCTGGGAGGAATTGGCGGAGAGGAAACACTGATCAGGATACACTGTATGTAAAATAACTTCAATAAAAATACATATACAAAAAGAAAAGCCAATAGTCACAAAGACTGCCAAAAGAATTTAAAAATTTAATAATATTCAAATAGCATTCTTTACTGTTCTGGCATCTCTGGATACTTAAGGAAGAGGAATTAAGTGTTATTTATTTGAATTAGTTAAAATGTTTCTTGTACCAGAGCTGAAGCAGTTTCTGTGAATGGAAGGCTACCATGTGAATGGAAGGCTACCATGAATGGTTTTCCCTGGTATCCCTTGCATAGCAAAAGTATTGCCTGAATTAGTCCCTGGAAACCAGTCATTCCTTTTCTGAAGATCAGATCTATATCACCCATCCTCAACTGAAATGTCCAGGTCAATCTGTGAACTACTTTTTGTTTCTCAGTAGAGTAGACGGTATTGTGAACTCAGAGAGGACTCCAAAGATGGGGATCCCAGGGCTGCGAACCACTCAGAGAGAAAGATAAAAAGCAATTAGTAAGCCTTAAAGGAAAAAAAATAAGAAAATTGTTGTAGCGTAAGGTCAAGCATAGAATGGATTCTTTGTTGTTTGGATTTTTTGTTTGTTTTGTTTTCTCATGCACTTACAAAAACTAAAATCAAGGCTGATGTTTCGGAAACGATAGAGGCCAGGGTCCTTTTACTCCTTTTGCATTTGCAGGTGATTCTGAACCACGTTCTGCCAACAGTCACACAACAGCAAAACACAGGAACAAACAAAACAACAACAACAACAAAAAACCCACCTGCTGCCAGAACCTTGGGAGAAAGGCACTGCACCGTCTCAGAGTTTAACCATCAAGTGAAACTGTCGAGTTTACACTGCACCCGACACTCACTCTCAAAGAAAACCGACCTTAGAAAGAAAAGACGTCATCGTCTAAGATGGGCCAAAACATTTAAATAACATGATGTTCTAGTTGTCCAAGAGTATCCAAGCTCGAGTTCTGCAGAAGGTGTCCAACTGCTCCTCAGACGGAACTCTCAGGGCCACACGATTGGAGTAGGACATCGAAGAACACGTCCAGTGTTACCCAGTCTAGTAGAAGTGCGAACCACATTGTGTGAATTTTCCTGGGAAGACGTGATCAAATGTGAATCTCCCTCATCAGGCACCAACCTTGGGCCAAAGTAGCAAATCCCTCCAAAGCTAGCTAGGACTACCACAGTGAGTTTATTGGCCTGCTTGCAGGAGCACGGGTGAGGGAATTCTTATAGGAGATGTGGTCCATCCAACAGCAAACCCCACCACACATCGATGACTCCCTCCTCTTAGCTGCAGAGATGGCCTTCCCCTCCACTTTCAAGCTGTATAGAGTCTACCACCTAGTAGGATCGTGCCTGAGCCACGAAAGCGGAGGGAAGGAAGTATTCTCACGTCTCTAACAAACATCGAACACCCACATAAGAAATCCAGGTGCACTGTTTTGATTGAGCCAGAAGGTGTTGCACTAGTGAGGAGAAGCTTTGGACAGAGAGCTGTTGTAACCAAGTAGGAAAATGCAGGGTCCTGATCATAGCTAGGACCACTTGCTCTGTATTCCTAAGTGAATACATCGGATGGTTGGAAGGGCCCCTTGTTTACTCTGCCCTTGTGGATTAGCTTTGGACTTTCTTGTTTTGTTTTGCTTTGTTTACCGAGACAGGGTTTCTCTGTGTAGCCCTGGCTGTCCTGGACTCACTTTGTAGACCAGGCTGGTCTCAAACTCAGAAATCCTCCTGCCTCTGCCTCTGGAGTGCTAGGATTAAAGCGAATGCCACCACCTAAGTCCTGACTGCCAAATATGAGTCTTTGCCTGATCACCTAGCAGTACTACATCTCTGGCGTTGAAAAGCTTGGAACAGGAGGGGCAATACTCCTCAGTTGTGCTTTCAGTTGAGATGCTGTGTGAGCATCCATCCCCATGGTCATCTTCAAACCCTTTCGTCACCCCAGAAGGAAGCTTTGACCCAGAAAGCAGTCAACACCATCCACCTTCTCAGGTTTTAGCAGTCATCAGCCTAGCTTTCAGTCTCTATAAGCTGGCCTGTTCTGGCCATGCTGTGTAAACAGTTTCATATCTTCTGTAGCCTTTTGACTGCCTTTTGGCATGAGCGTGGGCTGTGATGGTTTCAGGGTTCATCCAACTGTAGAGAGTCAGTATTTCCTTTCTTTTATGGCCAAGTACATCCCATTGGATGGGCTTTTGGAGTGGTTTCCCTCCGATGTTGTGAATAGCATTGCTGGAGATTCTCATGTATGGGTTTTTGTGTGGGCCTGGGTTTTCATTTCTGTTATATACAGAGATGGGGCACTGCTGAACCTCGTGGGGAATTCATGCTCAAGTCTTTGGGAGGTGTTCTAAAGTTGCTGTACATTTTATGCTCCGTCCAGCAATGTTGGAGGGATCCATTCCCCCTTGCCAGCACCTGCTATATTTTTATTTTGGACTTATTAGTAGATTTGAAATAGCATCTCTCTTAAGTCTGAGAAGGGCTTTTTTGTTGGTGGGATTTTTTTTAATGTATATGGGTGTTTTTTAGATGATGGTTTTATGCTTTTACTTGCTCAAGAATCAAGAAAGCTAAGGCCCGAGGGCGAGTGTGTGGAACTTTTTTTGGTGTTTGGGGCGTGTGAGAAAGCTGCCAGAATCCGGATAAATGAACCGCTATCTTAATCCCATGCTCCTGGAAAGCTGAGAGCATGTACCTCTCTTGTCAGGACTGGAAGTACACAAATTGATTGCCCAATTAGCGGAAGGTTGCAGGAAGGTGAGTAAGGTTTCTATGCTCCTGCCCTGATTGCTCAACAAGCTTTGTTAACAGGGTAAATGGGTTCAGGGCCAGCGAGCTGGGGGCAGGAGACTGCTTCTAAGTACTGCTGGACAGATGCCAAAAACAATTTAAAAATAATAATAAAATTAAGCAACAAGATAAAACTGCCCAAAGCCTCCAACACCATCCAGAACCAGGCTGACGCGCTGGGGCCTGTAATTTACGTCATAGCGAACTGCAATATACATAATTTCTCGTTATGGGTAAGGGGCCATTTGTGAGGTGAGTAGTACCTCTCAAATTACCTCCCCCACTCCCCGAATCTGCAAATTCATATAGGCAATGGATTAATATGGAAAAAGGTTAGATCTGGCTCTCACGTTGGGTGCTAAGGAAACCAACTGTCCCCTAGCACAGGGGATTTTTTTTTTCTTTCCACACTTCTTCAGGCCTGGAAAACTTCAAATAGCCCTCATTTTCACTGGTGGATTTTTGTTCCCTGGCATCGCTCGCACAGCTGAACAGCTTCTGATGTCACGGCGCAACACTGCCGGTCCTCTGCCAAGAGTCCTTGCTGAAGCACACTTCACCCATCAGAACCTAGGTTTCACTGTTCTTGGCATCCGTCTCAAGCAGTTGCCTGTGTGAAAGTAACTCTTCTTTAAAACACGCAGGGTGCCTGCCTCTCACACAATGGCGTAGTCACAAATTCTCTGTGGCAGCTCAGCCTCGGCCTCCTGGGACAGAGTGCACAAGAGTTTGGGCTGCCTTTGAACTCTAAGGACAATGGGATTTGAGCTTTTTTACCCAGCCTTTAAAAATCTGTTCTAAACAGTGGCCCAGTATTTGCTGAGTAGTATTCTTTCATTACCTTTTCCCGTTAGCTCAAAAGAAACAAGAGCTCTGGGCCCACACTTGGAGTCGTTGTGATGGTAACACGGTGACCTTCACTGTGAACCTACTGGGTGTCAGGCACAGACTGGACTAAGCAATTTACAACAGACAATTCGGTCCTCTTTATTCCCTTCAACTGCTCTATGGGGAGATCACCACTTTAGTCCTTATCTGTAGATAGGACGCTGAGACAGAAAACAGAGGAAGCCTGCCCAAGCTCACTTCGCTTTTAAAGTGATAAAGTCTTTCTACTCCGAGTGAGTCAAGTCTGAACCACATTCTCTGTCCCATACACTACCTCCTAGACATAGTCTTGTGGGGGATTTCACACCCCTTCGTTCTCCACCACCCAGGGGACTGGAGCACAGAATGCTCACCGAGAGGTCTTCACTGAGTCTCTCCAAAAGAAGAGATTCTGAAGATGGCTCCAGATGTCCTGTGGAATGTTGGTGGTCCAGACACACTGCTGTCCTGCTCTTTTAACCTAAGAACCAAGCTCTGCTTCTGTCCCCTTTACCTTGGGACTGTGCTCCAAAAGAGAGGCCTGCATCAGGTCATTGTCAGATCAGCACGCTCTGTGTCTCTGGTGAGGAAGTAGAGCTGTCTTTCTAGTCTCATTTTCTGTGGTGGTTTAATGAAAGGCTGGAAGCAACTGCAGCAAGGGCTTGTGGGAAAGTGCCTTCTGCAGACAGTTCCTGTGGTTATCACCAAGCAAGATGGGCTTTCGTTCCTGAACTGTCTAGTAAATAGTTTATGAGAACTAGCTTAGCTTTAATATGAAAACTACCAACCCCAATAGAGGAAATCAGTTCCACAGAACATTTTGAGAACATACACTAAACACTAGTGAAGAAGTAATTCTCAAAGGACAGCATTCCAGCATGCCCTTAGCAAAGGACTGCAGATCCCTCCTCTACTCAAACCTGAGTTCTGTGATTAAAGCTTTCTGTTCTCCTAAGTGACCTTGGAATCCCATCTGCTGGTGGCCAGATGTCAGTCTGAAAACAAGGTAAACCTAACACCAAAAAGGGGATATTTGCAATGAGCTCTGTGTTTGCTGGATTCTCTTTAGAGAAGTCCTTGGACGACTTGGTCCCTGGATCCCTGACTAGGGACCATATGGGAATGAATAAACACACTAAAGAAATGACAGTCACAGGGAAAGAAAAGGTAAGATCCAGTGGTTTGGGCTCTCAGATGGAGAAATGCAGTTCTCTGGAAGCTCAGCATGTATATGTATGTGTATGTATATGCACATGATGTGTATGATGTTTATGTTGTATATGCATGTGTATGTATATGCACATGATATGTATGATGTATATGCTGTATATGCATGTGTATGTATATGCACATGATGTGTATGATGTATGTGTTATATATGTATGTGTATGAATATGTACATGATGTGTGTGATGTATATGTTGTATATGTATGTGTATGCATGT
>NW_021620648.1:1513270-1590372 GCF_004785775.1 Grammomys surdaster | reverse complement strand
GTATGAATACGCACATGATGTGTGTGATGTATATGTTGTATATGTATATGCATATGTATACAGTTGGTCAGGGATGGAGGTTATGGTACACAGCTGAATGAGAAGCAGGCTTCACTAATGTCCATAGAAGCAGTCTCTATGAGGGGAACAGTCTCCTGGCTGTAAACATTCAGGGAGAGAAAGCTACAGGGACATTTTCTGCACACAATGCCAACATTGCACTCAGACAAGAAGAAGGCTTTACCATCCCCCTGAGACTCATGGGAGGAAAGCTTCACACCACCCCCCACAGGTCTGAGGCATTGGAATCCTTGACATGGTTGTACTCACGTCAAACAAGACAAGGTCCCTCAGGACTTCATGTAGAAGTTGGGTCTGTCTCTTCCTTCCAGCCCCGTGCTCCCAGAAATAAGACTCAGATTCAAAATATATTTCCAAATACCTTGGCCATATAGCTAGGCTCTGCTCTGACTAGATTGTAACTAAAATAACCTAATTAATTTAACCTACATTCTGCCACGTGGATGGTTACCTGTGCTCAGGTGCCCTGCATCCGTCTTGTCACATCTTCCCAGGCCGATCTGCCTGCTCTATCCGAGAATTTTTTCTACCTCCCGGATGTCCCACCTTCTATTTCCTGTATATGCCACAGGCCATGAGATTTATTATTGTCTGGTGCCACATCAATACAGACATAAGATATCCTTTCTACAGCTTCATTTTCTCTCTATGCTCTTTCACTTTAATAATGGATGGACTTCACAAGATGAATTTGGCTTAGAGGCCTTTTTCACGAAAGCAGAATCTTTCTTATTTTATTTTATATTTTATTATTTTTGCCTTTTTGCGACAGGGTCTCATGTAACCAGTTTGGCTGTTAGCACCTGTCAGATAGTTGTGGCTGATCATAAATGTCTTCTCTTTCCGATTCCAGCTCCCCAGGACATTGTCAAGGACTGGAGTTTGCATGGTGCAATTTGGTGTCGACTTAGCTGATATCTGGAAGCGATAGTTTAGCCAAAAATTCTGATCAGTTCCTAAATTTAAAACTGTCCGTTTTGTCCCAAGGCAGCCCTTACATCTGAAGGAATTATGGATCTGGAACTGGAGGGAAGGACAGTCAACAAAAACCTACAGAAACTGGAGGGAAAGGCAGTTTATACACCTGGTTCCTTACTGAAGACTAAGAGAAGGAGATTAGAACAGGTTCCAGGAGTTGTTGAACCAAGCAGATTTCATCTGTACTTTCCCAGTTAATCTAAAACCTATGCCCCTCACCTCTGCACCCTACGTTCCAGCAGATGGACAGCCCACGACATCCACAGCGGGGTCCTAAGGTCTGTGTGTGCTGTATTATCACATGGAACAGCCATGGCAACTGTTACCAAGGAAGTAAGGACTGCGAAAGGATCTGAGGATGAGGATGACCTGGGCACAGGACACTGAGGGAAGACATTCTGCTCCAAGGGGCACACAGGAGCAAAGGGTCCATGGTGACGTTGTGCATCTCCAGGGTAGCTGGGACAAAAGAGTAAGAAAGATGATGAGGAGAGAGAGAGAAGAGAAGCGATAAGTGGGTGGAGCATAACGCGGACTTCCGCTTTGTCTGAGCTAGATCAACAGAACTGCTGGTCGTGGGGGCACAGCAAGTTTAGGGAGCGAGGAGGAGCTAATGAGGAGCTTTGTTCCTGAGTGTCCGACAACTAAGGGAAGTCGTGGAGCAGGCACTGAGGAGCTTCGAGTTCAAGAGAAATATACATCTGGGCGTCATCAGCTTGTATGTCTGTGCAAAGACCGGGGACAATTTGAGATTACCGGATGTAGATAAAGAAGAGGTTCTAGCCTGATGTGGTGGCACATGCCAGTAATGCCAGCACCCATGAGGTGGAGGCAGGAGGATCAGAAGTGCAAAACCATCATCTACAGAGTTTGAGGCCAGTCTGGCAAGGCTACAGAGCAGAACCTGTCTTAGCAAAACCAAAAACAAACAAATGGGGGGAATGTTCTGACTGATCCCGGCAGTATCCAGACTAAGCTGTGTGTGTGTGTGTGTGTTTGTGTGTGTGTGTTTGTGTGTGTGTGTGCGCGCGTGCGCGCGTACACGCAGGGTGGAGGGTGAGTTAAGAGAAACAAAGAGCAAAAGAAAGTGAGAAGTGACGAGAGGAGAGGCAGGATGAGAATGGAGAATCAGTCACTGGGAGAGCATCAAGGAAGAGGGGACACATCACAGGTCAGGTCAAGGTCAAAGGTCAGCTGTAATAGTTAACATGTAGTCTCATTGGTGACATTGAACGAAAGCCATTTCAGAAGAGTGACTGGGGTAAAATCTGGCTGAAGCAGGCTATGCAGGACAGAAGGAGGGCAGCTGAAGACATTAAGGGTGGACAGTTCTCTCTAGGAACATTGTTGCAAAAGGACAGAAAGAAAACAATACAGCAGCTAATACAGCTTAAGAGAAGGCACCAACTGTCTGTAAAATGGCATGGGGTGTCCTTTCCCTGCATTGATCTGTCTTGAATAAAGCAGGAAGGAGAGCTGAGAATCCCAGACATATCTATATGACCAATGGTGCAGCGCGGTAAGGAGAAGCCGAGCCTGGGTACAGACACTGGGAAATCTACTCTCTGATAGTTTGTGTTTAATGTTTGTGCTTCCTCTCCTCAAGGGCATCCTCGTAAAGTCAACATGGAATGGGATCTTTCTCTTTTGTTCACCTGTGCATCCCATGTGTTGGGTTCAAAAGCTGTGTATTCAGAAGCTGGTCTCTGTGCCCTCCCCATCAGACTCCAACCTGATCTTAGGGTACTGTATTAACCAATGTGCTGTAAAGAATGCTCCCCAATAATCTCTAATTGGTTAATAAAAGGCTGAACCCTATGGTTGGGCAGAGAGGATAGTAAGGCAGGATTGAGTGGGGAGTCTCAGGTAAAGTCTCACAAGGAGAGAGAAGGAAGTCACCGTGAGGCAGGATGGACTATGAGGATGGACCATGTGCCTGTGGCCAGGAGAGGCTCACATTGAGGACACACATGAACAGAGCAAGACCCAATTGGCAAGTAACAGGGCATTTCTCTGGTTATTAATAGCCTAGCTGGGTTATAATAGACTCAGAGCATAGAAGAATCTAGAGGGGGCAGAAAGGATATCCAGGTTGGCTGGCATGCTTGTGCCAAATCAGCACAGTGGGATTAGAGGGCAGGAGACCCAAATAAGAATCTGCAGGGGACAGGAGAGGGTTGAATGATCCTCAGATCTAAGCTGGATATGAGGGACATCGAGAATTCCAGAGAACCATCGCCTGGTGGGCAAAGTATGATTGTTATTTAGGGAACAGAGGGAGCAAACCGGCCAGGTGGAGAGCGAGGCTCAGAAGTGGAATGTATGAGCCGACCCTGGATTGCAGGCCTGTCATCCCAGCTACTCAGAAGCTTGGTGCAGAAGGATTACAACTTCAGAACCAACCTAGGCTCAAGAATGGGTTCAAGTCCATCTTGGACAACTTAGCAAGACCTTGTCTCAAAATCTTAAAAAGTCAGAGGAAGGCTGGGGATATAGTTCAGTGGTAGAGAGCTTGCCTGTGTGTGCCAGATCCAAGATCACCCAGGACTGTGAAGGGATTTTTAAAAAGAAAGCTAATGGAATAGAAAGGGAAGGGAGGGGAGGGGAGGGAAGAAGAGAGGGGAGGGGAGGGAGGGAGGAATGCATGTCTGGGCACAGTGAAGTATGGCTATAATCCCAGCAATCAGAAGACTGATGCAGGATGACTCCTAGTTTGAGTCCAGCCTGGGCTACATAGTAACACTAACTACCAACAAGCAGGCAAGCAAACAAAACATCCCCAGCCCATCGCCTACACCGACACCACTAAACGCAAGTGTTAGACTTCAGCATGCAGCTTAGAACAGACAACACCAGACCAAATGGTTCCGGAGGGGTGGGGGTTTATTCAGGGCAAAGGGCAAAGGTGGGGGAAGAGAGACAGAGGAAGATGGCGGAGAAAGAGAACGAGGTCAGGGAGTTCTGCCTATTTATATGGGCGGTGACGTAGCCTTTCTCAGGTAAAGGTGAGGTAGCCAGGTGGATTCTGGGAGTGTATGGCGGTTGCCTTGGCAACGACGTGGGGTCGCCTAGATGTGATGTCACTGGGTTCGAGCCTGATACCAAAAACAGGAATGAAGTGCATAGAGCAGAGATTAAGGAGTTGCAGTCACTGGTGATGACAGGGCTAGATATGGCAGTGTGGGTGAGTGGCTGGGGCAGAGAGGATGGGCATGAAGGGGGAGGGGGCGGTGGTGTCCAGGACTTAACCTAGAAGCCCAGATCGATGCTGCTTACTACCGTCTGATCCCGATGTCTGCATGCTGACTCAACTGCCCAGTTTCTACCTCAGCCTAGCTGCCAAGCTCAGAGCTCTGGTGCTGTGGAGAATCACTTGTAGCCTCTTTTGAGACCTAGGAATTTCCCTGGCTTTCTATACCAGAATGTCACCACTAGGAGGAGTCTGGCTTCTTCGCTTTGCCGTCTATAGCTCTGACAGAACTGCTGAGCATAGAAGCTGGCATGGCTTCCCCTGGCCTCCTGTTCTCCAGAGCCTCAGAGTCAGCCTAGACAGCTGGGTGGACTATGGTGCTTTGAAGCCCAGATGACCCATGAAAGTACGCTGGAAGAAGGATGGATAAGCTCACACAGTAAACGGCAGCGTACGCCAGAGCAGCCTTTCTAGCTGCATTGTATGATTGTACAGGGGCCCGCGACCAACAGCAAGCCCTTCATAACCGGAGACTCCTACATAACCTGTAAAATACCTTTTGGTTCATAGGTGGAGAAAATATCTTTTTCCTGCTCTGTTAAACTTTAAGGAGCAGGAAAAAAATCATGTTATGTAAAAAATACCTGATAGGAAGCAAAAGTCACTTTCCACTCCCTGTAGCTTTTCAGAGCTACACTAATGGTAGTTCTTAAAATCCTCTGTGTGTGTGTGTGCATGCATGTGTGTGTATGCGTGTGCACTTGTGTATGTGCATGTGTGTATGGATGTGTGTGTGTTCTTGTGAGCATGTATGTGTGTGTTTTCATGTGTATATGCTTCTGAGCATGTGTGCATGTGCATGCGTGTGCACCTGTGTATGTGCATGTGTGTGCATGTGTGTATGAATGTGTGTATGTGTGCTTGTGAGCATGTATGTGTGTACATGTGTGTGCACCTGTGTGTGTGCATGTGCATATGCATGTGTGTGTGCTTGTGACCATGTATGTGTGTGTGCATGCGCATGCACATGCACACATGTGTGTGAGTGTGTGTGTGTGTGTATATTTGAGAGCACACATACATAAGTCAAAGGACACCTTAAAGAAATTTGTTCTTTTTTTCTCTTCCTCCACACCGGTGCTTGGGGTTGAAGTCAGGTTGTCAACTCAGTAGCAGATGTCCCTTTTCCCTGAGCCATCTTAGTGGCCCTGATGATAAACTTTTTTATTTTATTTTATTTTATTTTATTTTATTTTATTTTATTTTATTTAGGTTTTTTCGAGACAGGGTTTCTCTGTATAGCCCCAACTGTCCTGGAACTCACTCTGTACACCAGGCTGGCCTCAAACTCAGAAATCCGCCTGCCTCTGCCTCCCAAGTGCTGGGATTAAAGGCGTGCCCCACCACTGCCCGGCGATGATAAACTTTAAAGGAGACAGGAATATCATGATCTTGGGAATGATGGGAATATCTGGAATAAGTTGTTTCTATCTGACATAATAAAATAATCTGAAACCTGTTGGTTGTCAACGTATTGTTCGTAATTATGGGAAAACTACAATTTCTAGGAATATACTGTAAAAGGAAGGTATAGGGTCCATAGGGAGAATCTTTATGAAAGCTATAAAAGATATATGTATATTTAGAATATACATACATTAGGAAAATATAGATAATAAAAGCTATATGTACATAATATGTAAGTTAGGAGTCTTGCCATGGCTTGGGTGGGAAGATGATAATAATTAATGTGTTGATTCCTTGAAAATAACCTAGGTTAATGTGTACTTCTATTCACACCTGTGATTTATTAATTTACAAATACCTATGTTCAGGGATATTTCTTGTAGCGGTGTGCATATTTGTAAATTCTATACAAGTATCTCTGAATATAGGTAAAGGGGAATTGAAAGTCATTGCCCTGGCTTATTCACGCTAGGTTCTTAGGATTGCTAAAGCCTGAAAACCTGTCTCAGCAGGATTGCCAAATGGGAAAAACAAATAGCCGAAGTCTTACACCTCGGCATGAGTTACTCCATGTCACCAGTGTCTTTATTATTTCAGTCAGTCTTCAGGGCAGTTCTAAGGAAAGTGGCTAACGCTGTTCACAGTTTACAAAGGCAAAACTGGGCATCAAGATCCTAAGGGACAGGTCAGGCCAGAAGGTCTGAATCCAAAGGGGACTTCAGAGTTGGTGTGTGGATCCAAACTCACAGCCCCCGCATAACCGTCAGTTCCACATTCAGAGACCAAGTCGACCCTGTATGGAGCTCTACTTGCCGCTAGCAAATGATGTTAATTTTAGGAAATAGAATTTCAAAACAGAAGGTTAATAACCATTTTCTTTTTTAAAAATTACATGTTAGATGTGGGGTGTTGTGGGACTGTGTAAGGGTATCTTGGTTGGTGGTTGGGCATGGGCCTGGAACCCTGAGACTCCAAGGGAGAAACGGCAGGCGTTCGGCCACATCCCCAGAACCCAGAGTCCTGACATGCAGTCTTGTCTCCATAGACCTACATTGTTCAGTCACATAGGCCATTACAGCCCCTCCCAAAGTGCACAGGTAAAGGGCTTGACCATAGGCCTCAGGCCCTAGGGATTTACATACTAATGAAGGCCAGAGGGCGGAGCAAATTAAGCATTCTACCCAGAACCTCCACTTTTCTCCCTCCCTATTTAACTCAGGTCTGCCCTGAGTTTTACGGGGTGTACATCCAAATCCATCCACCGTCTGCCATGAAAATAAACCTTTCTGGAACCAAGGATTTCCTCGTGCCATTGGGGCCTGCTGTCATCAAAGCCTCCAGCCTCTGGAACCTTAGACTTTCTCCTGAATGTGGGACCCACGGTGTGGAAAGACTCCTACACCACTGCATTTTTTCCCACACACTGAGTGTGTGTGTGTGTGTGTGTGTGTGTGTGTAAGTCCGAGGGCAACATGCAGAGGTCAGTTCCACCATGCCGGTCCAGCAAGCGTCTTTCTTTACCGTCTTAGCATCGTGCTTGCCCATGCCTATTTCTTAGCACACCCCTGTAATGCTCAACTCGATGCAAGGAGAAGCCTATAATTTTTTTTTAAATGACTGTAAAGAAAAAAAAAACATTTTTAAGTTGAGTCTTCAAGTTGTCTTGAGGTGGAAAGAATCCAGTGTGGGATGTGGTGTTGAGTTCTATGTGAGCTTGCTTCACCCTGGGGAGCAGGGACCTGTCGTGACTGATGACCACCTGTTCGTTCGACAAAGCTGCGTCAGCTGCTTCTCTGCTACTGAAATATAACAGGGGTCAAAGTAGATGCAAACCCAGGCTTCCAGTGGGCTGCATTCCAAAGAGAGGCAGAAAGACCATAGGCAAGTCAAAAGGAAACGAAGGGACTTCTGGGGAGACGGGGTGTGGGACTGTGTAAGGGTATCCTGGGTCATGGTCGAGCAGGTGCCTAGAACCCCAAGACTCTGTAGACTCTGTGTGTGATTCTGCAAGAGAACCGGCAGGAGTTCTGCGCCCCCCAGAACCCAGGATCCTGAATAGCAGTCACGGTCTCCATAGAATTACATAGGCCAGGCTATAGGCCTCAGGCCCTAGGGATTTACACACTAATGAAGGCCAGAGGGCAGAGCAAATTAAACATGCCTCTCCCAGATCCTCCCCAAATCCTCCCCCTTTTTCCCTCCCTATATAGCTCAGGACTGCCCTGAGTTTTGGGGGGATACGCCTAGATCCATCTATCATCCGCCATGACAATAAACCTTTTTGGAACCAAGGACTTCCTCGTGTTATTGGGGCCCGCTGGAACTATAGAGTCCCCCCCCCCCCGAATGTGGGACCCGCCACAGCGGTGGAAGCCCCTCCGGGGCCCCACTGCTGAGGCAGCCTTTTAAATTTTCCCCACAACAAGGGAGGGTGGCCAGTACAAGAAAGCCAAGTAAGGGACACAGGAACTGATGAGACTCAGATAGAGGCTGGGCTTAGTGATAAGGTGATGTTAGAGAATATACCTGAAGGCAGTGAGGGCGACTGTCACAAATAAGCCCTGTTAGTGACTACGGGAAGCGTCTGACCTCAGAGGTTACAGTAAGTCAAAGACCTGAGGTCAGAGCATGCTTGCTACAGCTAAGGAACGAGACAGATAGTTTCTGGTAAGGGTAGAGAAATGTTTCAAGGTCTCAGGACTTTTCTCTGCGTGGTGTTGGAAGTAGCCGCCAAGTAGGACTGGTGGCCCGGTATGACATGCTAACTTCCTTCTTACACTGAGTTAGTCGGCTATTGGCCAGTAATAAAGATTCAGACAGATAGTGTGTGTTCACACGTATTCTGCACCACACTGCTGCGGCTGCCTCCACCCACAAGCATTGTTTGCAGAAGAGCGTGTGGCCAGGGAGTTTTCAGAGATCTCTGAGGGGAACCACATGAGGTTCCTAAGAACAGCCTGGAAGTCTTGTCCCAGGCCCCAGGTGAACAGACATTGTGGTTAAAATGTGCTGTGTACTCTCTGTGGTTGGTCACAACACTGCGCCATCTAGAAAAAGGACTTTGGAAGAACAGAAGGGACAGTCTTTCCCACAGAACAATGATTTTAAAAAAATTATTATTCCTTTTATTTTGGACACAAAGAAGAAGATTCATCAGACTTTATTAACGATCACATGCACATATGCACACACACACAACTAAAACCCAAACAACAACAATCAGGGAAACAAACAAAAACCAAACAGTACTTTAATTGTCAAAATGACCTGTTGTACTGGCTGGTTTTGTGTGTCAACTTGACACAAGCTGGAGTTATCACAGAGAAAGGAGCCTCCCTTGAGGAAATGCCTCCATAGAATGCAGTTGTAAGACATTTTCTCAATTAGTGATCAAGGGTGGGAGGGCCCATTGTGGGTGGTGCCATCCCTGGGCTGGTAGTCTTGGGTTCTATAAGAAAGCAAGCTGAGCAAGCCGGGGGAAGCAAGCCAGTAAGTAACATCCCTCCATGGCCTCTGCATCAGCTCCTGCTTCCTGACCTGCTTGAGTTCCAGTTTTGACTTCCTTTGGTGGTAAACAGCAATGTGGAAGTGTAAGCTGAATAAACCCTTTCCTCCCCAACTTGCTTCTTGGTCATGATTTTTTTTGTGCAGGAATACAAACCCTAAGACACCTGTAACATCGTCAGGACATTACTGTATTCCTTAAGCATCACCCAGGCCACGAGTCATGGCTACTAGGGATACTAGCCATCAGGCAGATGTGGACCCCATAAAAAAAAATCCCTAAGGGAAAGATTCAGGCATAAGAACATTATTTGGGCATCAAAGACAACATTGAAAGCTGTGAATGGAGAGTAGATCTTTCCCTCATGCTTTTCCAACCTCTCAGAATTCCACTGGAAAGGAAGCAGGGGCGGGAACTCAAGGCAGGAACCTGGGGGGCAGGAACTGAAGCAGAGGGTTGGAGAGACCTGATCACCTGATCATTGGCTTTTCCCCTATGGCTTGATCAGATTGCTCTCTCTCTCTCTCTCTCTCTCTCAGATTTATTTAATTATTTAATGTATGTGAGTACACTGTAGCTGTCTTCAGACACACCAGAAGAGGGCATCAGATCCCATTACAGATGATTTTGAGCCACCATGTGGTTGCTGGGAATTGAACTCAGGACCTCTGGGAGAACAATCAGGGCTCTTAACCCTTGAGCCATCTCTCCAGCCCCTCAGTTTGCTTTCTTATACATCGAAGGACCAGTTGCTTAGAGGTAGCAATGCCCACAGTGGTCAGGGACTTCCCACGTCAATTATTCACCAAGAAAATCCCCTATGAACTTGACCGATGGATGCATTTCTCAGCCGAGGTTCCTCTTTGGAGATAACTCTAGCTTGGGTCAAGTTGACAAAACAAAGCCAGCTAGGACTCCTTGCCATATCTTCTGAAAAGAAGAAGCTGCCATTTTAGGGATCTCTCTCTCTCTCTCTCTCTCTCTCTCTCTCTCTCTCTCTCTCTCTCTCTCTCTCAGTGTGTGTGTGTGTGTTTCTCTCTCTGCCTATACTCTAACTCTCTCACATCCCACATCTCAGAGATCACTGCCAGTTGGGGAGGGGGCAGTGACCTCTCTAGCTGCTTCCATGATAAAGGTGTGGTATCCAGATGTTGATCCAGAAGAGAAGACTTCTCTGCGGCAGGCTCTTGGGGCTGGCTCAGGGGGCTATGGTAAAATACATTAACATTGCATTTGAAGCTCTATCTGAAAGACCATCTGTAGTTTGATAGTTTTGATATGCTGACGTTGTCTGCCATTTCCTTACAGCTAGAATACTATTGTTGGAACAGTGTCCCAATTGACAGAATGTATACTTAGCCCAGGGGTTAGGGGTCATTACTTTTTCTCCCCAGGTTTGGATATAGTTTCTCATTTTGAGTTTAGTAGCAGAGAGGCTGAACGGTAAATATAGTCCAGAACAGGATAACCATTTCCAGAAAAGTCCCGTAAAGTAGCAGTTGAACAAAGACCAGTCTGAGGGTAGTTTGGAGCCCAAAGGGCTCCTGCTTATCTGACTTAGTTGGCTGTTTTCTGGAGAACAGCTGGGGGTCCTCCATTGCTTGGCAGAAGCATGGATCTGCTTCTGGAGATATGCGTGCTGGATTCTCCTCAAGTGGGGTGTGAATTGCCACTTCTTGACCCTGATGTGATGGATCCAGGAGTCCACACCAGCAACCTTAGTGACCATAGGATGGAATGGTCCGTTCTGCCCCACATTTAGGGGCCACTATGTCCCAGCCTGAGCTGCTGCTCCGGTCTGTGGGTCAGAGTTTAGCAAAAGAGAGATTGGGGATGGAGGGGCAAGAGACTCGAAGAATGGAGATGAGACAGAGAGTCTAATCAAACCCTGTTTATTGAAAGGAAATCCTGGGTATATATAAGCACAAGCAGGGGCATGCAGCTGAAGACACTTTACCACGTGCACCTTGCAGCTGGTGGCACTAAACAACAAAACAAGCTATGGGAGAAAAACAAGATGTTTATCAGAGTGCGCTCAGCTGTTGCGGGCTGTTGAAAACAAGTCTCTTATCAGGGTATATGGCTGAGATGACTACAAAGATGATAGCCGTTTTCTCTAGGACTTTGGCTCCCAACAATAGGAGTGGATAAAATGACAATATCCTTACTGACACTTAGGAAGGGTGTCTCCTTGATTGTTTTGTTACAAGAACTACATCCCCAGGACAGAATGGGAGAAGTCTCCACGGTCCTCATTTCTAGATCTCCTTGTTTAAGCTCTGAGAGGACTTGCTGGAACTTGGCTAACGGGTGATATATGTTATTAACTAGTTAGTGTCAAGATCATGTAACAAATCCCTCGAAAGGAAAGTCTGCCAGAGATCGCTTCCCAGGGGGAATTTTGGAGGAGGAAGGATTGAAAAAGTAGATTTAGTTGGTGTAGTTATAGAGTTAGATATGGAATCCGGGAGGTAGGGGAGCCAAACCACAGACAACTGTAAAGTGGCAGGATCTAGGTAGCAATTGTGGGCCAGTTCTAGCCAGTCTTGATGGTAAGTGAAGAGACTCTGGGCAGCGTGAGAGTGGCCAGAGTGGTGGGTATGAAAGGCATGGCCAGCCTGGCTCTGGTGGGCTCTGCCCTTCCCCCATCCTCTTTGTCTTGCAAAAAAAAAAAAAACATTAGATTACATCCTTAAAGCTACTCACAGACTCTATTTCCGTTTCTTGGCCACTTCCTCCTCCTGAGGCTGACTACCAAGGTCCAGCTATCAAAATATTGAAGTCCAGCAATCAAAAGTCCCCCTTGGCTCACCTAATTCACATGTCCAGTCAAAATTAAACACCTCATCCTAACACTGGGTTTCTCCCTTTACCTTTATAATCTGTCATTTTCCTATGGGACAAACCTGTCTGTGTCCTCTCTATCCAGAGGCAGTCCTTAGTCCTGCCCCAGGACAAACACCCCTCCTCCCTCTCCCTTGTTCCCTTCCCCCTCTCCTTTGTCCTCTATCTCCTGCCTTTGTCTCTTCTTCCCTGCCCTTTGTCCCTCTGAAGCAAACAAATCTCCTTCGTGCTGAGAACTTGCTCTTGGGAATCCTGAGCAGATACTTTTCTAACAGTAAGAAAAGTTGACCACAGGGAACCTCAGACCATTTCTCTCTGTCTTGCAGAACTGATTCAGTCGAGGGGTAGTATTAGAGCTTCTCTGGAGGAGGGCTTTCTTCCCCATCACCCATGGGATATTGGGATCATGTCTCCTGACAAAAGAAAATCGGGGGGTTTTGTTTAAGTGTCTGTCTTAGTTAGGGTTTTACTGCTCTGAAGAGACACCATGACCAAGGCAACTCTTATAAAGGACAACATTCAATTGGGGCTGGCTTACAGGTTCAGAGGTTCAGCCAGTCCATTATCATCAAGGCAGGAGCATGGCAGCATCTAGGCAGACATGGTACAGGAGGAGCTGAGAGTTCTACATCTTCATCTGAAGGCTGATAGTGGAAGACTGACTTCCAGACAGCTAGGATGAGGGTCTTAAGCCCATGCACACAGTGACATGCCTATTCCAACAAGGCTGCACCTCCTAAAAGTGCCACTGCCTGGGCCGAGCATATACAAACCATTACAGTGTCTGAAGGACTAAGTCTTCCCAGTGTTTGATTGGCAACTTCAGTAACAAGAAGATGGAAGGCAGAGAGAGCTTACCCCATCCTTAGTCCACACCTCCCCATGGCTTAGCTCCTGCCATCTCCTGGTTCCTCCTTTAGCCTTTCTTAAGGCCACGTCACCCTTCTGTGCTCTGTAGCTGTGTCTGTATCAAAGATATTTTCCATGTACTCATTCCTCAACACACTTGCTTTGCCAGGTGAGGTTTGTAAAGGCTCATCTGTCACAGAGTGGGTGACTCCTCAGGAGTCTTAAAGCCATCGATGGCAGAGCAGAGTCTGTGACTGGGAAGGGGAATGGCCATGGTCCCAAGGATCATTAGAATAGAAGATTCCATGGTTCAAGAAGTAGATGTTCCAAGGACACTATTGGACACTTGTTGGGCCCCATATTGGCCCTGGTTTGGGCCTTGAGGACAAACCTGAGCCTGGCTGTAGTTTTGAGACCTATCTTAGTCACTTCCATACCTGGGGTGACTCAACAAGACCTATTTGGCCCTGCCTCTGCCCCACTGTTGCTGATGTAGAGCTTTGCCATTGGCCCTGTCAGTCACCCCGTATCTTCTGTCACCCTTCTCTACCCCCTATGTCATCTCACCCCACCAAAACTCCTCCCCCCTGTGCTCCGAGTTTATATAAGTGAGAAGCTGATACATTAAAGTTGAGTTCCTACTTTGACAAGACCCGGGGCCCGGTGTGTTTGTTTTGGGCTGTCGACACTCATGATCTCGCTCGGCCCTGGAGAGAGATCTGGTAAGACCAGGACCTCTCGCCTCTCACCTGGACCTAACGGCAAGGAGCCGACAGACACTAGCATAGCAATATCTACTGACTTCCAAAGATCCCTGTCCATAGTGACCAGGCTAGTGGCAGCTAAGGTGATATGCTAGCTGGTTTTGTGTGTGAACTTGACATAATTCAGAGTTGGGACAGAGAAAGGAGCCTCAGTTGAAGAAATGATCCAGTTGTAAAGCATTTTCTCAATTAGTGATCAATCAGAGAGGGCCCAGTCCATGGTGGGTGGGGTCATCCCTGGGCTAGTGGTCCTGGGATCTATAATAAAGCAGGTTGAGCAAGCCACGGGAAGCAAGCCAATAAGCAGCATCCTCCATGGCCTCTGCATCAGCTCCTGCCTCCAGATTACTGCCCTGCTTGAGTTCCTGTCCTGACTTCCTTTGGTGATGAACAGCAATGGCAAAGTGTAAGCTGAATAAACCCTTTCCTCCCCAACTTGTTTCTTGTTTTTGGTGTTTTGTCACAGCAATAACACCTAAGACGGGGGTGGTGGTGGTGGTGGTGAATTTTGAGGTGGGAAAGAAGCATCAGAAAATGATCAATAAATATCTCCACTCCCCTTTCTGCACGACATTAAAGTAACTACGGGAGAACACTGCAGACTCACTACCACTGAAGGTACTGCCTGTTAAGTGAGTTCGCTAACCATAAAAGGAATGACGTTTGCTACTTTCTGCTCAGAGAGTTCCTTTACTCACTCCCTATCTTCACATAGGTGCCAAACACAGGCCGGAAAGAGGATGCTAGAGGACCATGAAGAACTTCATCACTAACCCACTTTAAAAGCTGCCACACCTAAAAACATGGCGCAAGTAGCTAGCTTTGCGTGACCTCAGTTGCAAGACCAACCCCATGGAAGTTCAAGAGGCACAGTCAAAGGGGCCCAGGCCTGGGTGAGGGGGTGACCTTTCCCAGTAGCATAGTCCAGCAGGTACAGGGAAAAGAAGAAGCAGAAATGGCAAGCAGAGAATCTGCCCTTTCCCACCCTTCCTCCTCCAGATGATTGGTTCCTTGGGGTCTAATCCCCAAGGTTAGGAATGACAATACAATGCCCAGGTTCTGCATGGAGTAAGTCTAAGGAAGAAGCTTCTCATGGGGGATCAAGTGCACTGTTCTGTCAGAATCTGAAAGCTTACTCTCCCTGCTCCTGGAGGAGGCAGGGCTGACTGAGGTTTCCAGAAGAGCTCCCTGTGGTTGGAGAGGGACTACCGGATGGGTATGCTCACTTCTGAGTGCTTCTTTGAGACTTTCAGTCAGGTATCCCAACCTTGAGTAAGGTTCTTCTCGAAGCCCAGAGAAAGCCCCTAAGAACTGTACTGGGGATGCTGGCACTCCTCTAGGGGATCGATGAACTTGCTCCCTGGACAGACAGAGAAACCGACATTGGGAAAGACAGAAGGTGGAGCAAGATGTGGAGAAAGAAAAAGTAAGTTCCTCCTTGATACAGCAAACGGTTCCATGCGGGATGGGAGTCTCCAGAGGTGTCTGGCTTGGGCCTTTTATAGAGCCATTGGGTCCTCACCTTTGCTGGGATTCAGACTGGGACAAACAGCTGAGGTGAATATTTAATGTACCAAAGCAGACCTGGCCTTGAGGTTCTCCCAGCATCCCTCAGTCCATAACTGGCATACTATGCCCTCTACCCTGAACTTCGCAGCCACAAAACTGTGAGGTATCTATATTTTGAACCAAGAAAGACTCTCTTTCTATACAACATGAGCTAGAGATGTATACTTTGTAGAAAAGCCTTGAAGACATTGAAATGGGGGTCGGGGAGGGGCAGGGACTGGCAGTTCCTGGGTGACCTTCCAATGGAACACTATACAGCCCTGCAACTTTATTTTAAAAAGACCTACGGCAGGTGGATAAAATGATGGCCATGAACTATTAAAGGAGCCATCCAGGTCTAGTCTCACCAAACAGACCTCTGCTCTCTGAAGCTTGCCCACAGCTGTTACAGACTGCAGGCTAAGACGGCTGTTACAGACTGCAGGCTAAGATGGGGATCTTCAGCAAGGCCTTCCCCAGAATCTCACGGAGAGGGATGGTGCACTAAGGACCTTAAACTACTGACTACTGACACTCCCAAGTGCAGACACTTGGGCACAGGCTTCCGAGCTGACATCCCCGAGACATATGAACAGGCCGCACTGGCGCAGTACGCGTGTCCAGGACTGTTTTCAATCCGGAAGCAACAGTTTTATATACACCAAGTGCCAACCCAAGATTCAGCAGATCAGAATCCCAAAGGGCAGGATGACCCGAGGAGCCAAGCTTCCCTGAGCTGACAGGGTTTTAATGCTCCACTTCGTGGCTATATAAGGAAGCAACAGCTCTTTCTTCTCAAGCTGTCAGTGTATGGCAGTGCAGGAGAATCTGCTCCACAAAACAGAGTTAAGCTTCTCCGCACTCTTTGAACACTGTGACCGAGTCCGTCTACTTTGGCAAGGCAATGTAGCCTTGGCTTGCCTTGAAAGGCCATGTTGGAGAATGCTGGTCAGTTGACAGCAATGTCAAAAAAGTGTAAGGAGCTAATACCTGCAAAACTCTTCCAAGAAAACTGACCCAGAACCAGTCTTACAGGCCTGTAACCTGCGCCCTAGTTCCAAAGGTAGGGTACTAATCTCGTTTAGGCTAACAAAGGGCACTTCCTCATAGACAGGGAACTTCATCCATAAGGACATTCAAGTAGAAAGGAATTCTCTTAAATATATAGACAGTACAGGTGAATGCAATTGTTTCTTAGGTTTGTTTTCCTAGCTCTGAGCTGGAAAATAATTATAAACCTTTAAACCTGAGTTCTACCACACCGGTAGCTACTCGGCACGGTACAGTTCTAGACTACAAAGGAAGTCTTTAGGGTCACTTAACATCAAAGCACACCCACGCAGATACACAGGCCAACCATACAGAGAACAGCCATTTTATAACCAACAATAACCTGTGAGACTTTGTTTCAGGAATTTTTATTTTGAAAGAGGTTGAAAAAAAATATTGGGTGAACTCTCAGTGGACGAAGTATGTGTCCCTTCTGGATCATGCTACTCTGGATAGCCTACAAGCTGGTTTTGTGCCCTACCTTTATTTATTGATTTTTTTTTTAATCTTTGAGGTGCTTTACAATCCTGTAACTTGTAGCAAGCTGATAAGAGCCAGAAACTTTGTCCAGAGATAACGAAATGAATTCTGGTTGAGACATTAAGATTTGACCTCCTTGAGGAGGACAGTCTTACATCAACTTCTTCTGTGTCTGCTCTTGAATTCTTTGAGCCCTCCACTGAGGTTTTGTGATAAAATATGGAACCCAGAGTCTTGTAAATATTTTTTTAATGCTTCAAGTTCTTACTACATCGTTCCAGGCTTAGCCTCAAACTTGCCTTGTAGTCTAGACAGCCCTCCCCCTGCCTCGTTCTTTTGGGTGTACTACCATGTCCCACACTGTAAATCATCTTTAAACTTCCTGTTCCTTAGTTTATTAAATGAGCTAAAGTTGGGTATGGTGGCTCATGGCCTTGATCCCAACACTCGGGAGGCTGATGTAAGAGGATTGCCATTGAGTCTGAGGTCAGCCTGGTCTACATAGTGAATTACAGGCCTGTCTGAGCTACAGAGACCCTGTCTTAAATAAATAAATGCAAGCAGCAAGACATGATTTTACAGTATGCAGCCTGTTCATGTGTATTTTGTATGTGTGTGTGCATGCCTATGTGTTGTTCAGTCTTTATCTTGAGTTCTCTTTAGATGTGTTATAACAGTGATCTAGGATAATGTTCCTCAAAAAAAAAAAAAAAAATCCCTCCCTCCCCACCTTGAATTTATTGAGAAACCTTTATCTTCTCCGTAGGTTCTAAAGAACACCTTTCTGGTACCATTTGTGCTGTCCATGGTGGCAATTATTTTTATGCCAATACCAATTTGGTTTTAGTGCTTGTAGCTTTAAGATGAATTGATAATTTGATTATTTTGATATTATGTTAAATCTAGCAAGCAGATCATAGTTCAACTTGAATTAGTCTAAAATTTAAAGTAACCAGGTTCCCTATTCTATGGTTGCTACAACGTGTCGTACTGTAACAGAGCAGGTATTGGGTACACTGTGTACAACCTACTGATTCTGAGGAATGGAGAAATGTCCAGACCAGATGATACCATTAAAGACAAACAACCTAGACAGGATCTTGCTGAATAGCCCAGGCTGGCCCACTTTGCATTCTCTTGTCACAGTTTCCCACAATGCTGGATGGCAGGCATGTACCACCAGGACCAGCTACATCTGTGTTCTTGAAGATAAACTTCCATAAGCTAGAATCATGGACGTGGACAAGCCCCCCCCCCCCACACCCCCTGGCCACTTCAGTGCATGAAGAGCCCTTAGCACTATTTCCTGGAGAATCACACCGAGACTTGTAAGTACTTTAATTCACATTTTAATGTTTGAAAACTATGTTAACACTGCATTTATAGAACATAACTTCTTACATTTTTTTTTTATTTATACCACACCCCGGAGGAAAAAAAAATACCCAACTTTATGTGATGGACAGTGAACAAGTAAGTTTTGTTACCTGTGGTTCACTTTGGATGCCCACCTGAAATCATTTACAAGGTTTTTACATTAGTAAAATAGTGGTGTGCTACATGTACTGAGTCAGGTGGGGATCTAAGACACGCTGGACTCTAGAGACTGCACTGCGTACCGATGATTACGGTTCAAGTGTGGGGGGAGGGGGGAAACAGACAAGACAGTCTATGTTGGCATCAACGCTAAAAGGCAGACATGCAAGACCTTCAAAAGCTTAAAAGTAACAGATGTTCTCCTTCAACTCTGTGCTCAAATTACTGTTCAGCTCTCCTCTCAAGGATCCCAAAGTTTGGGAAACACCAATTCCATTTTGGAAACAAACAAACAAACAAACAAAAACAACAAACCCTCTCTAACTTCTGTTTTCACAAATTCTATGCAACAGCATCAACGTTAACGGTGAAAGAACATAATGTAGAGAAAATTTCTCCTTTTGGGCATGTCTGTTTCTATATGACAATAATTTTTTTTTCATAAATCATCCTTATCTGTAGCATCTAGACAACAGATTGTAATACCAGCGTAAGAGATCAGAGCAGTTATTTCCCAGACATTTCTTCTTTTTCCAAACAATTAAGGTTTTAGGCTCCAGATTTACATTGACAGAACTATGAGAAAGAAGGTAAAGTACTTCTGATTCCCAATCAAACCCACTAACATCTATGAGAACATGTATTTCTTATATGCCGAATACTAGTGACCTCTATTTCTGTGTGGATCAACATCTGCAAAAATATACAGCTGCCTATGTATTTACAACATATTTACATACAGACGAAGGATTCCTAAAGTGGGCCTCAGCTGCATAGATTCTTTAAGCCTGTGTACAGATAGGCCCAGTGCTTTGTGGTTCTTCCTCAGGGAAGCTCTAAGAAGAAAGCCGTCTGCATCCATTGGAAATTAGCATCGTTCTCCACAGACCCACCCCTTCAGACTTAGCATTTACTTTCAGTCATTACCCACAAATCCACTTTGAAGCCCCAAGTCTTTATTATTGTCAGCAACTCACTGCGTTTTGGACTATGTTCTGTTGTAGAAGGATTCTCAGATCTGCTATATTGAGAGGGAAACATTGTAACATTGCTAAGAATGTGATAACTTTTTCTGAGTGCCTGGATGCTCTCTTGAATAGGAAGGACCATTCTCAAAGCCTAGCCCTGTTCTAATCAGATAAAGGTTCTCCTCTAAATTATAAACCACACAGATGATCATACCTCCCCCCTCTGCCCTAGTGCAATTAACGAAGCCACCTCACATTGTGCTCAGACCAGGCTCCATGTCCCTTACAGCCCCTTTCAGCTCCCTCAGCAGTACAGACCTGTCACTAGAACATCCCGTGTATTAATACTTTCTATTTTGCAGTGGTGGGACTTAACTTCACCAGGCCAATACCCCACCCTACCATGGACAGGTCCCCTGAAAACTCAGCAGTGCCCTCAGGGCTGCATTAACAAAAGGCATTTTTAAAAGTTTACCTACATTTTCTGAAAGCCTCAGCTGGAGTTTTCACAGCTGTAAGAAAACAGACTAGTGCCTCAGGTGAGGTTCCCTAAAGTGCAGACACCCAAGTTTACTCAGACCCTTGAGCTGCCTCTGCAGCCAGACAGAACACAGTAGGGGCTACTTACAGTGCTCTCCCTATCCTGCATCTGCAGACATCGGCTGGGTTTTGTTTTTTTTTTTTCCTACCCTTCCTGGCTCTCATTCCTCAGCCAGGGAACCAATCACCTTCAGAGGTTGGGTTTCCCAAGCTTGAGGACAGGTTGCTTTATCCACCGAGTCTGGTGGGGCTGACAATTTGTTGGTAAGGCTCATGCTGCTGGCCTGGGGGTTGGGGGGGGCACAATTTGAATAACACGAGTTTGGGGGCTTGAGTTCTTGGCATAATTGTTACGGTGCGATGTCCCACCACAGACCTTAGTCTGCTGCCACCCGCCCCAATGCTCTCATATGCTTCTCAGCAGGGTCCACAAATACAAAAGAAGGATGGAGAACTTTCATACTTTTCATCTGATCACCAAGCAGTGAAGCACAGGAGACGCTGAGAGTGCCGTGTGCTGGCCCCCAAAGCTGGTACCTGGGAGAAGGGGAACCCTAACAACCCCTCTTCTTTGACTACCATCCTACACTCAGGGGTTTGAACTTAGCCCCTCTAATCTTCGAAGAGACCATGCTTCAGGGCACTGTGGTGGAGCCCTGAGCCCACTGCCCAGCAGGCCATCTGTGGCAGAGATGAACAGCCCGGATGCCACAACAGGCAGTGGGGTATTCCTAGATTACTCCAACACACCCCACCTCCTGTCTGGGGGGGGGGGGCTTGCCTCTTCTTCAGTCCTGTTACTTTATTTCAGCTCATCACTTTTCCCCCCGTTGCTCTGGAGGCCTCACTGCCACATATAACCCAACGAAGAAAAATCCATTCCAGGTTACTAAGCTTTGGAATATGTGCTCCCTGTGACCAGGCCTAGCCCAGGCCTAAAAGAGTAAGTTTTCCTTCTGCGCACGCTCTGTGAACCCTATTTCTAACAAGCAACACTAATCTAGGAATCTACAGTATTCTGTGTTACAAGAACCAGAGAACAGTTCTAAACCCAAAGTATGAAACTGGCCCTGGTCAACAGTGTGAAGAGGCTGTGTGCTGAAAAAAAAAAAAAGTTTCCCTCGGCGAAGGTCCACTACTAATTTAGCAGAAAAGTACCTGTTACATTTGACTGTGCTGTTGAATGCTACCTTACATCTGTGATACAGGTATGTTTTGGCTACCATTCATTATTCTGAACAAGAGTAAGAACAGTCCACTCTACAGAGAATACCACAGGAACTATGGAATTATTCGGCGGTACCTGACAAATGACAGAAAGAGCCATTATAATCAAATAAACTCAGGTACACCTACAAAAGAGGTTAAAAAGAAAACCCAGGTATCACAGAGATCAACAATGTGCGACCTGCAAATAAATATACTGTAAATAATACATTAGTTTTACCAACACAAAATCCAGAGGTCCGAAAAAAAAAATTACAACACATCCCAGAGTTAGTGCGTTTCTGAATTCACTTTGTGAATGTTAAAATAAGGGGTAAACCAGCAAGAGGGGAATGCAGCTTGCAAACCGAATTAATGTATTTTTTAAACAATGCAAACAGAGCCACAAAGCCAAATCTTCTAACATTTCCCATGACGTGGAAAGCGTTTGGGTAAAGGGCAGAGACGGCTGTGAGTTTTACCCTTTTTCCTGTTTAGGCCTTGTGGTCAGCTTCCTGGACTTGAGGTGAACAGAACTCTGGAGCGGTATGAGAAAGTAATGATGCAATGCAGAAAACAGATTTTCCTTCTTCCCCAGGAGCATAGTGACAGGTGCTCTGATGCCCACCCTGTCTGCAGGACTTCAGTGTGGTAAGGGACATCTCTATGTGACTCTTGTGAGATTCCTCAAGACCTCTGGGGATTTCAGACACGAGGAACAGCGTGTATAGCTAAGTGTCTGGGCCACTCTGTTAGCTTCTACCCACCCCCACGTAAGAAATCTGTGCTCAGTGCAGGTTTGTATCTGAGAATTTCAACCAGAATACAACTGGCTGCAATGTAGGCCGTTTACAGAGAGCTGTCACTGTGCATGTGCACCTCACTTACTGTATCTAAGCTATGGGCGGCCACAGGTATCCCCATCAGCAGGGGCATGGTACTCTGGGTTCCTTAGCTGCCGCATCTGAGGGGCTGGGAGAGAGAATAGGCAGCTCTGCCCTCTTGCCTGGGGCACACAGAACAGGCATCATGAGATAAAAGGAAAAAAGCAAAACAGACAGGGAGGGGCCTCCTGTCATCCCCAGCTGGAGCAAGAGTGGACACACAGTGACTTCAGTGGTCCTCCACTAAGCCTCTCCTGGGAGGTTGACTTTCAGGACTGGATGAAGAGTTAATGGAGACTAGAAATGAGGCTTATTTAAGGTAAAAAAATCTCCTATTTGTAGTAACCTAGATTTATAGATATAAAACAAGTCTTTCAAAGACTCCATTAAAGTAAAGTACCCAGTATAAAACAGGCTGACCTATCGCAGGCCATCCATAGGTACACGTTCTTCTCTGTTGCAAAAAGCTGGTGGACATGACTCAATGCTGCCAGGCTTACAAAGTAACATATCATTTCCCCTTTAACAATATGGGTGTGGGCTGAAGGTTAAGGAGTATGTCCCTTAGCATCTGGGCAGTCTCACTTGTTGTCATGGGAACCGAGGGACCCCAAGCAGGTGATTTAGCCTAAAGTAACTGTGGCGTCAGATGCCAAGGGGTAACCAAAGCTTCACTCCTGAGCTCTCTCGAATGTGTATTTTAATATACATACAGAGGCGCCGTGCTTAAGCCTTCCCGGCTACAGACACTCCCAGGGACTCGCTCCACGTGGGAGCAGGATGGAGTAGCAGCGGCAGGCCTAGGTCAGTCCACGTTGGGTGATCAGAGCTGCCTCAAATATTGGGCATGCTCAGATGCAGCCACGGCACCGCAGCCTGTCTCTCAAAGGATTGTCCCCGTGTGCTATGTTAACCAAAATAGGCAAATTATTTATGAAACCTTTTTTTTTTTTCTGAAACCTTATTTTTTTTTCTGTAAAGCAAAATAAATATATACAATTCAAGATTATTTTCTCTTCTAAAAAGATACAGACAGTGTGAGCGGAGCGTCAGTAGGAAAACAATCTTGGGAGCTGGGTATCTAACAACTGAAGACAACTGTCGATCATGTTTCTGAAGTTCTGAGAGAGAGAAGCCACAACAGTGGGAAGAGGGGAGGAGAACTGTGGGAAGGGCTGGACAAGATGGCTGCACGAATATCTGGAGAAGCAGAAATCCACGGTCCCTAAGCGGAGGTCCCAAGAGGACGAGGGTCCTTCTAGAAGTGAGTCTCTGAGTGGCAACCCGAGAGGAACCCTGTGCGTTTCTGTTTCTGTAAACTTGCAAAAAGAAGTGGCGGAAGGCTGTTGACGGGGACTGGATGGGTGTGAGCAGATGCCGGGCTGTTGCTGCTGGTTTCAGTGGCCTTCGTCATTGCCGGATGAGCAAGCCCAGTCGTAGATGACCAGGGGGATACTGATCAAAGAGAACAACACTCCCAGGCCCAAGAAAAGGGCCGCCTGCAGTAAGGAGACATGGGTTATTTCCAACATGGCCGACACTTTCTACATGGACCCCAGGAAGAATAGAAACCTCCGCCCGCCTCCATAGTGTCCCCTGGTATCTGGAGTTCGTTATGACCGTGGCTGAACTTTCAAGACTCTCTTCTAAAACTGGGGGAATGTGATCCTGCACAAGGGGCAAACGGCAAGCAGCTCTGGTGCTTCACCTTCTACTCTCGACTTCTGGGTCACCTCGGGTGTCTGCATGCTACAAATGACTGGGCCTCCTGATGAGTACCTCTCTACAAAGATAATAAGCTGGGTGTGGTGGCACACGCCATTAGTCTCAGCACTTGGCAGGCAGATTCCTGTGAGTTCCAGACCAGCCTGGTCTATACGGGAGTCCAAGCCAGCCATGGTTAGAGTTACAGAATAAGACCCTGTCTCAAAATTAAAAAACAAAACCAAAGCCCCAAAAACCAAAACCCAGCAACTCCAAAGAGCCTTGGGAAACCTAGCCAGCTCATTTTGATAGCTATTACTTATCAATCTACATCATTACTGAGAAACAAACATTTCTGCCTGTAAAAGCAAAGCGTATGTTGATCTGATCTCAGGGTATTGGCAGCAGGGCAAAACTAAGTGATTTGAAAGAAACGTCAACGAAGGCCACATGTGGATCGGTCAGTCCAGCACATGGGGGACATTAGCATACACACTGCTTGAACTTGATAACACTTCCCACAGGCTTTGTGGGCTGGGGTTGGGGGTTCTCATGAGAGCCAGGGGCTTAACTGGAAACTGGAAGGGAGTCAGAGCTAAGCAAACAGTAGTAAATGGTGTGGCTAATTGGTCTAACACCCCGTAGTCCCTGGTCAAGCAGAGCTTGCACTCTCTGGGAGACCCAGTTTTATTATGGGAGCTGGGCTGGAGAAGTCCTGGGCAGCTCCACTGTTTGTAGCTCTGGTAGGAGTTGGTGAATGTCTTGCCCTGGAAACTGATTCCTTCTTCCTATCTTTGTGAGGACTCTCTGCACAGGGATAGTGGATCTGAGACCCAGGGCTTTAAGGATGATTCTACTGGAGAACTCGGGTTTTACCAGCGTTGATGATCCCTCTCCGAAGTGCACAGTGAACCATCCATCCTGCCTGCTCCACTCCTCTGTTCTGGGTCCAGAGACTAAAGAGACATGTGTGTCATGGTGACTGCAGAGGCTACATTATCTGGGAGGCAGCTGAGAAGCTTTCTCCTCAGCCAAGCAAAATGGTTCTCCAGACCAGACCGAGCCTATAACCTGTTCCTTTATAGATCGAGCCACTTAACCCTGGTTCCTTTATTGTCCAAGCATATCATCTTCAAGATGCCCTTGAACTTCAGCAGACCCACAAACAATCCCAATAGAGAAAGGTGGTTCTGAATCCAGATCTGCTTGTTCCAAAGGTCAAATCATAGAAAACACACTGCCTGTGTCCTGGGTTGCCTTAGGGAGCCAGATGGTAACAAATCACTCCCTATCTTGCTAAAGACAAGACATTGTTCTACAGAGACACAGGAGTGCAAATGTCCCTTCCGCTAGGCAGTCAGGCTCTGAGTGAGAACAGAGGCAAAGGCCCAGTCAGAGCAACACTGGAAAAGCTATTGGGAGGACATGGGAAGCGTTCTGATCTGAAGCTTTGGGTCTCCCAAGGGGAGATTGTTTACTTACAAGTTTAGATGGGAAACTAATCAGAAAAATTAATAAGAGTGGTCTGGCAAGAGACATACCCAAATTCTTTGAGTGCCTTTATCTCCATCCTGGTTTGTGATTTTTAAATAAAGAGACGAAGGAAGAATGAAAATGAGCATGTTAGCAGACGTAACTCCTGCAAATAAAGAAAACAATTGTTTAGGGCTGTTACTGGAAAGCGTGAACCACAAAGAGCTTCTGGGCTCGTAAAACGACCGTAAAACCATACCTACGACTCCAAAAATATCCTTCATGGAGGGGATGAAGATCACCAACAAGTTGATAATCACCAAGAGGATGATGGTCACCAAGACATGGCGGCACAGGTGGAACTTCGTCTTCTTGGCCAGCTCAAATAATGATGATCGAACCTGCAGCAAAAGCAGAGCAGAGATTCCAGACGGCTCTTGACAGCTCCTGACCTTCACCCTCAGAAGAGCTCATTTATTGATGTATGGGATTCCTCACGAATTTTCTTAATGCTCGGCACTTGCTTAATAGTTTGAAGGTATGGAATCTTGACACCAAGTGTTAAGATCATGTATGAAATACTGTTTCCCTTTGGGTGGGGTAATTTCCACTGGAGTGGTCTCTATGGTAAGGTAGGACTGAGAGGCAAATACTCTATTATCTATATTTTTGTAAACAGAGAGCAGTGGAAGATCAGAATGCAGATCCAGTCCCTAGAAGCCACACTAACTCAAGGGTCCCACCTGCTGTCTAAGAGTGTAGAGGCTTGGGCTGAGCCAACAGTCAAGGACCAGAAAACCTATCTGTGGCAGGCTTTCTCCAAACACAATCCTGAAGTCAGAGAGAACGTCCAAAGCCCCGTGTTTCCCCTATTACCCGAAGGCCCTTTACTTACTGTGAAAAACAACACAGGTACCGTGAGGATGACAGCCACGATGACAGCCAGACGCACTGTCAGGATGAGAATGTCACCTGTGCTTTGGTACTTGTGAAGGAGGTCTGATTGAACTTTTTCTGAAACAAAGAGGGAGTTAGCAGGATATTAAAGGAGACCCTCAAATTGCTCAGTGACTGCTCACCTAAATAAGTGAGACTCTGTAAGAGCCAGGAAGGTATGTTGGCTGGTTTTGTGTCGACTTGATACCAACTAGAGTCATCAGAAAGGAGGGAGCTGAGGAAATGCCTCCATGAGATCCAGCTGTAAGGCATTCTCTCAATTAGTGATCAAGAGGATGGGGGTGGGGTAGGGTGGGGGGAGCCTAGCATGTTGTGGGTGGTGCCATCCCTGGGCTGGTATTTTTAGGTTCTATAAGAAAGCAGGCTGAGCAAAGCCAGTAATCAGCAACTCTCCATGGCCTCTGCATCAGCTCCTGCCTCCAGGTTCCTGACCTGCTTGAGTTCCTGTCCTGACTTCCTTTGGTGATGAACAGCAATGTGGAAGTATAAGCTGAGTAAACCCTTGCCCCTCAACTTGCTTTTGGTCACAGTGTTTCATCACAGCAACAAAAACCCTGACCAAGACAGAAGGCAAGGTTCTGAAGGCTTTGAACAATCTGCAAATTCAAGGAAATGTCTGTATGAGGCGAGTGCCATCAGCTCCGTGGCATCTGAAGTCCTCAGTACAAGGAGCTGCCTAGACCCGGAGGCTTCATCTGTATTATTGAACACATATTTGGGAGTGTGAAGCCCTTCCTATCTGCCTTTCCACACCAGAAGCTCACACCAAATAATGTCAGACTCCCAGGGGGAACAATGGGCCACACAAGCCTCTCTCCTTCCAACCTGCTCCTTCTAACTTAACTTCCGGTGCTCAAGCAGCAGGCAAGCAAACTCAAGTGCCATCAGAAAAGAACTCTTCGAGTTTGTATCCATTTCTCCCGCACAACAGCCATGAGTGCCTGAGAGACTTCCATTTGCCTCAACTCAAAACTATACAACCTGTTATGTCAAAGGCCGTGGATACCGAGACGGAAGCCGAGAAGGGCGTGAAAAACGCTCACCCTGGACGAGTGACTACCTAGCCCCTCACGACTCTCCTCCAGAGGTTCTCACTGCCACAATCTCAAGGTTGTGGGCAAGAAATTCAGATTGTGACCACCCCCACCCCCCATCATGGTGCCGCTGGCTTCTGAGAAAGGACTGGAGGTTATAGTAAAAAAAAAACAAAAACAAAAACAAAAAACCTAACTCATTAGATGGATTTTTCTCTCCTCAAAAGGCATTAACCACCTATAAATAGAGAGGATTCCCCATCTAATCACACAAACAAACCCGGGTTCTACTACTGTTGAAAAAATGGACTCATAACTTGAACAAGGTCCCTCAGGCCGTGAATGCTAGCTCTCTTTTCTCCCATCCCCAACCAGCCTTGTGATACAGGAAACCCTAGAACGGTATTTTTATAAGAATAAGGAAGGTGGTGGTTACCAACTCATTTGGCAGTGCTATCTATCCTCTGATGCTTATGAAATCAATAACCTTCCTCCAGGCTAAGTTAGCCTGTAAATCTGTTTAAATTTTAGATTTTGTGATGAGGAGTGAGTCCTAAAGAAGCATTTAATAGAAAGGATAGTAGAATCTAGTTAAATAGTTCTCAAACCACAACCTTCACGGAAGGGTTGAGCAAACCTGCAGGGGCACGAATGAGAAGCCCCGGCAGGAAAGGCCAGCCACCATCCTGACAGGGTCAGCAGCACGCAAAGTGCTTTCTCTCTACTTTATCTCTCCTGTCATCCCTTCGCTTCCCTGTGGGGCGCCGAGTTCCGGCGAACAATTAGGTGCTTTATTTTTAATTAACGTGGATTTGTCATGAGTGTGGGCTCTGCTCTTTCTCACTTTCACTGTCTCTCTCTCTCTTTTCTATTAATGGAATCTGACCCAGTTTGCAGTGTCAGGTAGGAAAGCCGTCTCTGATGTCATTTTAAATTTTCCTAAGATGGCATGCTTCTAAAATGCAATTTCTCCGAAGAACAAAACTCCAGAGGAAAAAAAAGAATTTATATCTTCTTTTTTCAGTAATTATTCTACTCTGCAGCTTGAATGAACCATTATCATTTGCTATGAAGAAAAACAGAAGAGAAAACACAGATCCTCTGTTTACTCTTTGGCTTCAATGTAGAGTTACTTCAGTATTGGGTTTTCCGGTTGCTTTTAAATACAGCTAGGCATGGCCAGCAGAAGTAACTTACCGTAAAAAGTCAAGTACCCAAAGATGGCCGTCAGGAAGTACATGACAAACATGGCAAAGAAGGAGATGTTGGAAACCATCTGCATTTTTTTCTGTGACCGGCTAAAAACAAATACAGAAGATTTTTTAAAAATTATATTGCTGACCAGCTCTGCTCAGGCTAATGTGTCCCCAAACCAGCTGACCCCCTGCAGTGACGTGGCTTAGAGTAATTCTTTAATAACAAATGGGTGCTGTGAAGCAGAGCCTGGGATTACTCCTGAGAGCCCTTCCAAGGTGCTTTTAAAAGCGTATCATGGGCTCATCTGGAAGATAAACAGTTTTTAAAAAGATGTTTGTGGTGTGGCTGCTTTGGCTTCCCATGATGACCATGTATAGGAAAATTCAAATGTTTTCCTCTCAGCCCAAGAGGTGAGTTAGATCAACTGATTGGGTCATGTCAGCTGACTGGGTTCTGGTTTGGCTTAGCCTCAGGTATACCTGGGCTATCTCCAAGCATTCAAGAGCTCTCTGCTAAAATGGCGACAGGCTCCAGCTCCCAGGTCAAGCTTCCACTGGGGTTGGGATGACCCTTCAAGCTGAGCTACCAAAGAACTATGGCTTTAGACCAGTTATAGATTCCCATGAGGCTGTCAGATAACAAAGGTGTCATGGGGAGTCTAGAGAAACAGGAACACTGGAAAGGACTCGGTAAAAGGGGGTCACAAACTTAATACTGACTACTCACTAAAATTTTTTTTATATATATAAAATGAATGTAAAGATATATTTATAAAATTCTCTATGTTCGGACCAAATGGGAAGAACAAAGTGTGTGTACATAGATGTAGGCATTTCAAAATATAAATCCAGCCTTGTATCCGTTAGCTAGGAGACTCAAAAAAAAAAAAAAAACACTCAAGAAGAAACCCTGCCAAGTGCTAAGGGATATCTCACAGCGGGAATGGCAGCCATTGTGTGCTCCTTCTGAGCTTAAGACTGTGTGGTGACAGTCTTTATGTAGAATGAGTCTGAAGACCCTGGGCTAAAAAAAAAACACATATGAGAATTTATAACGCGGCCTTTAACTCTCTCTGAGACAACATAAAAGCTAAACCCGTAGGAAGGAAGGGTGGTAGTGAAGAGAAGCTGAGACAAAGGGATTGTGAGTTTGAGGGTAACCTGGGCTACCTAGTAAGATCCTACCTTAAAAACAACAAATTCGATTTCAAAACAACTGTATGTAACAAAACTCAATACAGATACTCGAACTCTTAAATAATAACAATATTTGGAGAAAAAACAAAACCAAAGCAAACTAAAATGCCTACATTTGGGCAGTGGGTGTGGAGACGGCTCAGTGAGAGCACGGCTAGAATTCAGATTCCTAGAAATGAAGTGAAAAGCTGGCATAACCGGGGGCACCTGTAACCCCAGTGCTTGGGTGGGGGGAGGGGAAGGGGGCTTCACTGGGCTTGCTGGCTACCAGCTTAGCCAGAGATTCTGTCTCAAGGAGGTATGGTAGGAAGAGTGGCTGAATCTGAGCACATCCCAGCATGGTGTGTACACACACACACACACACACACACACACACACACACACGACTAATTAATTAAGGCCAATAGCTTGTTACTTTCTTAATTTATAGCCAAAGATACTGCTCATTCTGGAGCTTCCTTAACACAGGGCTTGCTCGAGAATGGTAGGACACCAGTGGACGTTGAAACCGGATGTGTAAGTCTGTGTGTATTTCCACACAGAACCTGCCCGTCGGTAGGCAAGGTAATAATGAACCAGGTATACACAAGCGCAGGGAATCTTACTCTTTGAGTTCGCTGTAGATCGGCAGCACGGACGGGTGGCAGACAAACGCGAACGCAATGGTTGGTAAAGCATACACCGTCTACACGAAGGAAAAAGAACACGCTCAGGAGAGATACTTTCACCCACAAAATCACGCAGCTGTCTTAGGTCTGACTTATTATTAGCCTGCTCCTCAGAATCCCGGGATTATGTGATGATTAAGAGGATTTTGGTCTCCAGATAGGAGCAGCTCTTCCAAGAAGGCTTATTCAGCAGAGCCACCAGACTCTTCTGATCAAGGGACTTAGACCCGCCCCCCATGGTGAGTGTCAAATACCCCAGCACAGGGACACTAGGTTGATGCTGAACTAGTCAGGTACGTGGGTCCCCCATGCAGCTGAGAGCAGAGGATAGGGCATTGCTCTCTGACATCCTTTAATAAATGATATGACTTGTTTAAAAGACCATGTCTAAATCAGGAGGTGATGGGGCACGCCTTTAATCCCAGCCAGCACCCTGGAAGCAGAGGTAGGCAGATCTCTGAGTTCAAGGATAGCCTGGTCTACATAGTGAGATTCTATCTCAAAACGAACAAACAAAAAATGGTATCTAAAAAAAAAAAAATAGTAGAGAGTACCATAACTCTCTACTTTGGATGAGTATATTTTTAGAGAGTAAAGAAAGAAATCTATTGATTTTCTTGGAGGAGATATTTTTTTTAAAAAACACCCAAATTCAGCTTCTAATAAAAACAAACAAACAAACAAACAAACAAACACACACACATACACACAAAAAATGCAACTAAAACTAAACAAACAAAAAAACAAATGAAAGTAAAACAAAACCTGAGAGAGAGAGTAAGGAAAAGTAACGTATGTTATGATATAACTGTCCCAAACACCTTCCAACAGGAACCCGTGACAGGAAAACACGACCTTCAACTTCACACAGCCATTGGAAGCCCCCTGAGGGTTCCAACCCAAGTCTTACTGACTACAGAGGTGGCTATTGTCTTCTAGGCTGCCAACCAAACCACAACTGTACAAAGGTTTCTACGGTGCTCAAGGCGGAGGTTCCCTCCACACCCTCCCACAGCAACAGTGGGCTGAGGGTGTGACTGATCAAAGCACCACCCAGCACGCCACACAGGAAGAGAGGCATGAAGACAATCGCCCAGAGAGGTTGTTACAAGAGTGCAAAGGTAAAGGGTGTGACCGAAAGCATGGGTGTGCAGCACAGTTGTGTATTTCTCAAAGGCGTGTGAATGAGTAGCGTACAAAGGGATGGTGTGCTGTCTTCTTTTAAAGGTGAACGCATCCCAAACAGGTGGTTACAACAAGCACAAGAGACATTACTGTCCTTGACAAAAATGCTTACCTTTGAGTTGAAGGTGACATACTTTGGTGTGCATGCATCAGTCACATTAGCACTCACTGTTGAGTTCTGTTCCACATTCATGCAAGGAGTCTGAAATTTCTTGTAGATGACCTGTTATTGAAAGACACAGGAGAATCAACGGAGACTATATTAAAGTCAAGACTTGAACAGCTGCCCCAGGGCCTCCGACAATGTCAAAACTGCAGCTGGTGCTTCCACCGGAACTTACCACTATTAGGAAAAAAACCATGCAGCTCAAGGAAAATCCACTAGTGTAGCCAAGATACCCTTTAAAAAAAATAAAAATAGCAATTACTTTCATGACTTCATTTCTTGTAGGCATTACTTCAAGCACAGTTTGGGATGACAATATGTCCAAGAGTCCATGTGAAAGCAAGATGCTACCACTTGATAGTGCCACTTTACTTGGCAAAATCATAATGGTAATGATAGTAGGGCTTTGAATAGAAGCATCACATGTGGCATTTTGGTTCCAGGAATACCTGGCATATTCCAGGACACAGATCTTAGAATCTAGGGAAAAGGGGGGGCCTCTGGTTTTGGCTCTGAACCTCCATATTGGTGCACCCTACTACCAAACCTATTTCCTTCTTGGTTTTCCCCACAGCTCATTCTTGTGCATTTTCTGTGGGAATCCTGAATGGTACTGATAAACTCTCTCAAGGAGAGGTCAACACAAGTGGACGTGAGCTTCTGGGAACAAACAGATCAGTGGTTCTCAACCTTCCTAATGCTACAGCCCTTTAATACAGTTCCTCATGTTCTGGTGACTTCCAATTGTAACATTATTTTTGTTGGTACCTCATAATTGTAATTTTGCTACAGTTATGAATAATATTGTAAGTATATGATATGCAGGATATCTGATATGCTACTCTTATGAATGAAAGGGTCATTTGACTCCCTAAGGGGGTCATGACCTACAGGTTGAGAAATGCTGAAATAGGGCATTTGAGGGCCTAACTCCTGTTGGAATGTCTGGGAAAGGTGGCCACCTCAACCTTCATAATGGCACATGGCCTCCCAGGAACTGCATTATTCTCATCCTCATAAATGGATAAATTCTCTACTATAATGGGGAAGGACTGTTCTCTACCATAAATGGAACAGACACACCTACAAAAACCCAGAGAGCAGAGAAGTAGTTAAGAAAAGTTACTTATAAACTTCATAGACATCATGCGACTGACTGACACATTTTAGCTACTCTAAGATAAAAATGAACAAACAAACAAACAACCCCCAAAACTCATAACTATATTTGGAAGAATTTGAATATACAGTTTGCCTTAAATTAGCCTAGATTTTAAAATTGCAACTTGGAGCCTACGGACAGATGGAATCCTGCCTTCATTATTCACTGTGTGAAATTCCCGAAGCCCCAGGCATGCTTGTCTCCAAATATAAGCGCAAAAACAAATGTCAAAACCAAATGGATGGCTTGGTGATTGTCTACCATTTTTTTTTAACTTTAAAACTTTCCCTTTGACGGGTGGAATCACTAAGCCTGGCTGTACTCTAAACCGAAGACTGATTTATAACAGTTCTGTTTTGTCTTGGTTATCAGAATGGAAATTTCTAATATAAATGATCAGAATATTTAAAACCACAAGCCAGACAAAGACAGAAGATCTTGAATTTAAGACTCAGGGAGACCCTGTTTCTGAATTCACAGGAAGTAGAGATGTAACTCAGTAGTACACCATTTGGGTAGCATGCATAAGGCCTTGAGTTTGATCCCCAATACCACAAAACACAACACAACACTACTTAGTAGGGGAATTCCATTTTCTGGACTTTTCTTACAGAAGACTGTTAAGCTGTGCTTCTGAAAATACTAAGCGTCTACACTGGTTCCAGAACTTACTTCCTCCCAGCTCCAGCTCAGTAAAAAGGCTTCTCAGAGTCTACACTGTGTTCTTAATCTCATGTTAACATGTTAGCTCTCATTAACCCTTCCAGTTTACGGTTTATTTCAACTATCCTAATAACGCAAACAAAGCTGTCCGTTTTCTGTTTCTGACTTGTCTGGGACTGGACAGCCTGTGACAAAGGTCAGATCTTTCTTTGCTCACCCAGGTTCTTCAAGAGACACAGAGGGAGAATTATGCCAAAGGTAACCATCACCACCAACACTCGGCCATCTACATACCAGGCTCTGGAAGACAAGTAAGGGCTGGGTTACGGTCTTCAATTGGAAAATGACATTGGTGAACCCCATCATGACTTTATCGCTTGCCTCATTCCCATAGATGGAAGTCCCCCGCCCCCCGGCTAAATAAAGCATTCCTATGAATTATTTATGAACCACGGCTTCAAAGCCAACTTCCAGTGGGGCATTCTGTCAGGTTACAACTTGTCCTATCAATCATTTAGAGAGAGAATTCTTTCTCTTTTGTTTGTTTGATATCGGCAAGGAAGGAGTCACCACAGGTAGGCATCCCTCCCTCCTTGATGCTTTGGATTTGACCTTGAATAGAAGATGGGGGACTGCGACTTCTACAGGTTCCCTCGAAGGGAAACAGAGACAAGGCTGACAAGGACCCTTAAACAAGAGGGAAAGGCAATGTAGTGCCAAATGCCATTGGCGGCGCTCCCTAGATTTTTAGGGATCATTAAACTCTTCCCGAAATGCCAGGAACTTTCTTTAAGAAAGAGGTAAGGCTTTCTCTTCTTTGCATGTCGTACATCTGTGTTCAAACACTCCATATGTGCTCTCCTTCACAGCACATAGGATATGGGGGTTCAGGCTCTACCATTTTCAAGGTGATAGATGAATCCAGAGATTCATGGCTTCCTACATCTTCCATTTATTTATCCCCTCCCCAACCCAGCCCCCAGAAGAAAAACATCAGACTCAGGAAAATTTTATTTCTAAAACTTTCATGAAACAAAACTCGGTCACCCTTCATTTAAGCCTGTGGTTCTCAACCTTCCTAATGCTGTGACCCTTTACAACAGTTCCTCGAGTCGTGGTGACCGTGAAATTATTTAGTTACTACCTCATAACTGTATTTTCCGACTGCTATGAATTGTCATGTAATTATCTGATATGCGACCGCTGAGAACCAGTGAGACAATCAGTTAATTACGCCACGCACCAAAAAAACAAGGAAAGAAAAAGGTCAGAAGCTTACGAGAACGCATCCTCCTCTCCCATGAGGGATTTTATGGCTGAAGGAAGTTCATTTTTTACTATGAAGAGGTAGCTCAGCATCGCTGGAGGAGAAGGAGAACAAGTTTAGAAGGCAATACCACAGCTCTTCTTACAAGGCAGAGGGACGGTGGCAGCTGCTCCCGGGGGGCCCACGTTCCGTGAGCACAGGCGATGTCAGCTCCCGCTGTAGCTGTCTGACCCCGCCTCTGCGCTGCTGTCCACGTGCCACATAAACAACAAGGGCTGCTCGGATTGCGTTAGAGCGCACGTGGACGCCCAGCAGCCAGCACGAGAGAAGCCAATAACGCCCGTACAGAACCAAGTCACGAAAGAGAAACCCACTTTCTTACCGCCGGTGTTCTGCAGAGAGGTGGCTCCGAAGATCACCAGCTTCCCCGTGGTGCCGAAGACCTGCTCCCCCAGCTTCTCATAAACCATGCAGCCTGTTTGCAAATTGAGTTTGAGACGACAAGGTTCAAGACAGCTAACATCTCTTGATGCTGTGGGCTACACTTCAAGGCCTAACTCTAGGCCTGTCTCAGACTCATACCTTGGCACTCTTGGAGGGGTTAAGCTACTGTCATTTCGAACAACTTTGACACCTCTAAATGTCATGTCACACACTACCACTGTGTCTCCTTTGTCAATCAGGCTTTAGGAATATTAGAAGTAAAGAGTAGGTCACACTGGAGGGTTTCGGGGGTTCCAATGCTAGCTGATCTTTTTCATGGGTCTGGTATATAATATTAAAGACTTTCATTTTTAGAGATCCTCATGTTGAAGACAATAAATAAATAAATAAATAAATATTCTTTTGCATCAAGGTCCTGAACTGATTAGACTAACAGAATTATCTTCTACTTGAAGTAGGAAGCTCACCCATACTTTAAGCCCCGCCCTCCTTCACCACAGGATAACAATGCCTTCCAGGGAAGGCTCTTGCTGTAGATGGCCATGGTTAAGGCAGACGGTAGTAACAGGCCAAAGCGCTGAGAAAAAGTCACAGTGGAGAGCTTGGCCTCAAACAGGAAAACTGTATCATATCACCTCCTCCCGGGCTCAGGAAATGTCAAGAAGAAAGGTTGCAAAGCGTGAAGAGCCAGAGACAGGAGAGGCACAGCACGGTGTTGTCTCCCGTTCACAACACAACCGTTGATGAGCTCACAGCTGCCGTGTGCCTATACAAGACAGGGCCCTTAAACACTACATGCTGGACAACAGAGGACCCATGACATCCCACGATTCCCTGAGGGACTGTTGGCAATTAATGGCTGCTGGAGGACGGGGCCATTTTCTTGGGTGGTGTAGCCACTGACAGCCCTTGCTCCAGTAAACAATCTCCCACTGTGTATGAAACTGATTAAACTCAGTGGGCCACATACAAAAGTAACAGTAAAAGCAGAAAAGACCTGTTGAGGCAGGTTCCAGTGGGAAGAGAAGGGGCAGAGAGAGGAAAAATCGGGGTACAACCACTAAAATTTATTATACCAATGCATGAAATTGTCAAACACCTCTACAAAATGTTCTTCGTGATATTCTTTTAATCCTTTCTGTTTTAAAAGTAACAGCGAACTTAGAACATCTACTAGTCACTACACAAGAATTTTCATCATGTGTAAATATAGTTTCAAAGACATGTAACTGACTAACAAAAGTGGCAGACAAATCTGCCTGAAGAGGATTTTGGCTGTGGCAAAATTCTCAAGCGGCCAACCAGCTCATTTAAATAAATAGTAAATTTCTAAACCAATTCACCAAAAATAAGTAAATAAAACGTCTGTGCTTCCTGATGGCGGTTCATAATTTCAAAAGGTTCACAAGAAGCAACTTGGGTCAGGCTATAATTAAACCTCGGCTTAGCCTTATGTGAGACTGGTGTTTAAACCAGATAATGACTAGACCCTGAATTTATTACAAAACACTCCAGTCATCCATATACAGCAGCTGGCCAACGCTGCTTTAGCTAATGTAAAATTCAAAGTATTACAAACATAATCCAGTGTCCCAGAAATAGAAAATAAACACTTCAGGTGTTAACACTGCCCAGAGAACTTGACGTCCCTGGTGCTAACTCCCACAATGCCTTGGGAGTAACACTTTCTCATTGGAATATGCACAAAGAGAATAAAAAGCCTGTTTACTTAAGACCTTGGAGCCTACGATATAAAAACATAGGATCTTTGTTCACGGTTTACAAAGGCCTAAGGAAGCAGTGGAGCCTTTAAAATAAGGTCATCTCAAACTAGAAAAATGGGTACAGCCGGGCGGTGGTGGCGCACGCCTTTAATCCCAGCACTTGGGAGGCAGAGGCAGGCGGATTTCTGAGTTCGAGGCCAGCCTGGTCTACCAAGTGAGTTCCAGGACAGCCAGAACTACACAGAGAAACCCTGTCTTGAAAAACCAAAAAAAAAAAAAAAAAAGAAAAACGGGTACATTTGGGAGCTCACTGTAAATGACATTGTCCTGAGCATCCTGCCGTCAACAAAATCATCCATCTCAGCTTACCAGTTTCCTTGGAACAGATCAGAAGAAGGTTTATTGAATATATAGACAGCAATGTCACCGAAGTCAGAAGTATCCTATAGCAAAGAAAATAAATCCAATTGTATTATCTAAAGAGCACATTTTGGAAGGGCAAAGGTCTCCTTCTGGTTAGCACCCAAAGTTAGCCACCTGCTTAATTAAAATCCTCGCTAGAATTCTTCTATGGTTTGAAATGCTCATTGGCATCTGAGTGTACCAGTTACTGCCTGTAATGTAATTAAACACCCAAGCAGGTACATGGGGACATTCGGGTGACTTAAGATCAGGTCATGAAAGAAAGGCTTTGTAGCCTACGGCATGAATACTGTCAGGTTACATCCTGGTGTGAAGATGGTTTTCCAGACTGGGTGGCAGTGCAAGACATCTATGACCTTAAGTGACTGCCCATGTGATTTTAGTGCAGCTGCGTGGCTTCCATACCTCTGATTCCTCATGCATAGCCCAGAGATACACCAGATGATGTGACCTATCACTCAGAAGCTATTTCTCAATCTGAGCATTATGCCATTAATTTAATTTTTTTTCCCTCTGCACCTGGTTCCTCTTAGATGTGGGGGCTTTCCACAATTGAGTACAACATGAGAACAAATTCCTGTTTTTGTTTTAGTACATCTGGCTCATTAACAGACATTTCTCAAGAATAAGGGACAGTTAAAGGGTCGTGGGAGTGTACACAGATTATTTCTACAGTGCTTGAATAAAACATAATAACTGAAAAACAGAACACTTGTTAATTAAAAAGAGAAAACTCCAGCCCACAAACAGAACCTCTTACTTCCTCGTACAGGGAACAATGCCTTGCATAAATTGGTCCCACTTTAGCCTTAGCATAATTAAAAGCAGTTCTTTTTTCTGGCGAGTGTTATTGAGAGGCCCTTGGCACCTCCGGCGTCTCTGTGAGTTCAGGCGGCTCCTAAACCTTCCCCACTGCACACCTGTGGGCCTACAACTCTGGGGCCCGGAGGCTGCCTCTTCTGGCCTCTCTTGTCTTCCCCCACACCAGGCAGAATGGCTGCTCTCCCGGACTCTAAAGCATTGATTCCCCCTGCAAACGGAGCTTCCTTGGAGAAATGAATAGGGAAGAGTTCACGGTCGCCAGAACAGATGGACTCCAGAAACGGATCCGGAAACAAAAAGGCCAAGCTCCATGGAGGCAAAGCAAACACCAGGAGAAAGAACAGTAAAACTGAACACTGGGAAAAGGCAAACCATCCTGCTGGCAAAGGGGAACTGAGGTCATCCATGACCACTGAGAAAGTGCATTCAGATTTGTACTTATTTGGCAAAGGTCTCTGAGTGATGAAGATGATGAGTCCTCAGTGGTCTATTCCGATTGAGGGGCAGGAAGATACTAAGAACAAGCATTTTATTGACCAACCCAGTAGTTTGTAATGGAACAGGATTTGACTTGTGTTAGAAAAGGAAGAACCAGACAGTCTCATTCATATGTTTGTATGTATGTATGTATGTATGTATGTATGTATGTATATATGTATGTATGTGTTGAAGAAACAAGCTTTGAGTTTCATTTCATTGAACACCAAGGGGCAACCTCTACAAGCCCATGTGACATGCCCTAAGGCACAGGGTAACCTGGACTCCCTCGGAGGCATTCTGTTCACAGACCCAAGAACAATGGAGGAAAACTGCAGCCTTGTAAGAGGAGGGTGCACCTAGCAGGAAGAGCTGATCATTGCCATCTACAGACTAACTCGATGCATTCTAAGAACACAGCTGTGGTACTCTCTCATCCACTAAAGAGCTCCTGAGACCACATGGCTCTTATAAAGGATTTCCTTTCCCTTCTGGGGCTCCACCTCTCTGTAGATGATACTCAGTGGTCTTTAGCCAATGGCAGAGGCGAATGCTCCTGACGTACCTCAAGAAACCAGGAAGATTTTGATGAAGTGTCCCTGTCTTTCCCACCCCTGAACACAGCGGGATGAAGCATTCCCATGATAATGAAAATGACTCAGTTCTTCCATCTTTGGTGACACAACACAGCACCCTGCAGTCAACCACACAGAGAGTCTGGGAGTCTTGGCCTCAAACCATCCAATCTCTGAAGATTCTCTTTTTCATTTTTCCCCAAACACAACCCCACTTCTTCTTTCTCCACTCTCCTTCCCTAGAACAGTCTTACCATGTAGTCCAACCTGACCTCAAACCCATGAACCTCCTGTGACAGCCACCTGAGTGCTGAGATTTCAAATGTGAGCCACCACATCCAACCAGAGCTTCTAGTCTGGAACTGGAAACCAGTGTAAAACAAAACCTATGGCCCCAGAGGTTAAGTGCAATGGTTGCTCTCAAGAGGACCAGGACCCATGCCCAAGAGGACATGGCAGCTCATAACCAGTTGTAGCTCCAGTCCCAGGGGATCCGAGGCTCTCTTCTGGCCCACCACAAAGCACTGTACACACATGATACACAGACATACAGGCAAACAAAGCACCCATACACATAACATAGTTTTTAAAAATCCTTTTCTATCAGGTCACTAAAAAGCAAACTGTAGATGTGAAAACTCCGAGAATATACGCTACACCAAAATCTAGCACAAAACTTGGCAGGTTGCACCTTTCTGTTAAGATTTTAGAAAGAAGCGATGTTGTCTAATTGATTCTAACAAACCCAGAATGGTTTAAGAAACTCGAGTTAGAGATGCTTTAAGAAGCACCCGGAAGAGTGAGCCAAGAAGAATAAGGCAGAGAATAAATAAAGTGTGTGTGATTACTTATCAGAACACGTGGGTCTCAAGCTAACAATGGCCCTCTTTGTCCAAACGGTTGAACACATAATCATGGTTTCCTGCAAAGACACAAACCACCCAGAGATCACTGCAGCTTCTACTAGGGAAAAGTCGGTTGCTGAAGGAGGCATTTTTATGTGGTAGTTGGGTTGTCAAGGTCTTCCAGGCTTGTGTCATCTTGCCAAGGGATAGATATGGACAGGTGGGAGGGGTGGCAACAGGATGTGCTTAGGACTCTGAAGAATCTGAGAGTTGGTAGCAGGAGGATCAGGAGTTCAAGGCCCGTCTCAGCTACTTAGCATGTTCAAAGCTAGATTGGGCTATATGAGAGCCTATCTCAAAACAAAAATAACACGCCCCCCCCCCCCAAATAAAGAACCTCTTCCCCCAAGATGTGGTACAGGGATAGCCCAAGCCTAGGAGATTTTGTTTCTCTGGACAAGAAGTCTGTTAGGAAACAGAATTCTAGACTCCTGGCTCAGAGCAGTCTCAAAGACTCTGCCTGACACCTCTCACCACAGAAAGGAGACCTCTTTGCTCTGTGCCAACATGGACATCCACATCTGCAATGCCTGACGGGGAAGGCACTGGGCGGCTGGTTCCATTTCTACAAGTTCTGTGTGTTAGGAATGAGGAGAAGTTGAAATCACTACAAGTACTTCTGCATTTGGGTTTTCGTTTTACTTCTGGGCCCTCCTCAATTGACCTGAAATCTAACGGTTCGTCCACTTAACAATCCTTCCCACTACCCCGCTCTCTGACCTAACCTCCTTCTACCTTTCCATCTGTCCGTCTTGTGAGTACCTGGATTGTTTGCATGCCAGCCAGCCCCAAGGACTGTGTGCTGGGACAAACACTAAGACGTGCGGTCACTTTTTGTCTAAATGGCTCAAAGCATCGATAGGATTTTTTTAATTTTCTGAGTTGGACACCTTTAAAAAAAATACAACTTATTTTGAGATTAATTTTTTCTGGCAGTTTTGCTGAGCTTAGGCTAAGTTTGCCTGCCTCCCTCTCGTCTATGAGTGTAAAACTCCACGTGTACAGATTGCTGCATTTGATCTCTCAAGTCTCAGAAATCATCTTGAATTGCTAATCCTCCCTACTCTCTCTCGTTCATCTCCTCAGCTTCCTGTCTGCTGCTGTGTGCTTTCTTTTTCTCCAGACCTCTGGTGGGGACTGTTTAGAGTCAGACCACCTGAAATGGCCACCCGTTAGCCAACAATCCAAGCCCAAACCTGCAAGTCAGACAGGCCAGTCACCTGTTGTCATATGAGTCCCATCTACTCAGCAGGAAGCACCCTCCTACTTGCAAGCCTGTCCAAAGGCAACAGTCTGCCTGTCTCACTTTTCTTGCTGAGATCCCCTTTCCATCCAGCAGCCAGAAACCTCCTCCTGTCTTCCTGCTTTACTCTGAGCCTTCATCTCTAGACGACAGGTCAGGCAGGCTGATGGTTTAACTCACCTATTCATGTTCAACCCCGACATACAAATTCGCTAAGAATCAATGAACTCACAATTAATAGGTCTTGTCTGCGAGTTATGTGAGACTACACCAATATCTTGGTAAAATCAAGACATACCAATCTACCGAAGACAGTCCTGTGACCAGGTTGGTCACAATTACCTCAGCGGCTGACCTAGTCTTGTGACTGTGAAGAACATCACTGGAGCTTTTTCTTGCAGCAAATATGTAAATGAGCTATTTATCTGTTTACTCTAAAAGGCAGCTTGAGCCCTTCAGAATCTTCCCACATTTAGTGCTTGGGGATGAATATACCTGTCCTCCATAATCTTCTGAGTGATTGTGACTAGGCGAGGCTGGCTAGACTACGAGCCTCAGCGATCTGCCACCTCATCCGAGCTGGGATGACAAGCTTGAATCACAACAACACTTTTTCAAGACACAAGAACAAAACCAAAACAAATAAAAACCAGTCCTGAGAATTGAACTCGGATCCTCTGATTGTGTGGCAAGTGCTTCACCAACTAAGCCATGTCCCTAGACACTTTAAAATTTGTTTTAAAAGATTTATTTATTTATTTATTTATTTATTTATTTATTTATTTTTCGAGACAGGGTTTCTCTGTATAGCCCTGGCCGTCCTGGAACTCACTCTGTAGATCAGGCTGGCCTCGAACTCAGAAATCCGCCTTCCTCTGCCTCCCAGATTTATTGTTGTTATGACTATGTTTACTTATGTTTATATCTGTACATAGGCATGTGCACATTAGTACTGGGGTGGGAAAGACCAGAAGGGTCAGGTATCCTGGAGGTGGAGTTTCAGACAGACAGTTGTGATCTGCCTGATATGGGTGCTGGAGTCCAACCAGGGACCTCTGAAAGAGCAGACTGTGCTCTTAACCCCTGAGCCATCTCTCCAGCATATGTTAGTCTTGAATTTTACTGGCAGCCCTTTTATTCTTTAGTATTCTATAGAATGTAGAGGAAGTACAGACAGGAGTTGGGGAGAAGGTTGGGTGGGTCACTCGCTTACCTAAAGACTGGAGCTTAGAACTCCAGAACCCACATGAATGCTAGGTGGGGGTGACAGCCCGGGTAGCTCAGAACTCCAAAACCCACATGAATGCTAGGTGGGGGTGACAGCCCGGCTGAACCTTAGTGCTCCAGAGGCAGAGACGGGATTTAGAGAGTAACCCTGGCTAGCCAGACTAGCTGAACCCGACTAGCCCTAAGTTCAGTTGAGAGACCCTACTTTAATATATAACTCGGAGAGTGATTGAGGGAAACACCCAACGTCATCTACATACATGCACACATGTGTACGTGCACCCCTGACACACGTACACACACGAACACACTTAAAAAAAGATTGTATAAATAACGTATTAAAAACATGACTGTTAAAAGTTTTAGGTGAATAAAATGGAAAAGCGTAGCAACAGAAGGAATTAGAATATTTAAGGCAGTTAAAGTCCTCTCTATCGATTATAACATTCTAGATCAGTCTTGGTGATGATGTCACAAGTATGATTTGGGAAGACGTGCTCTTTCAATTGGGGGGGTTTATTGTAAGGTACCCCTGAGCCACCATCACAAAGAAGTATGTCATGACACCTTAAGAGAGGTGACAGTAAGCTGGCCTTTAATCCCAGCACTTGGGAGGCAGAGACAGGCCGATTTCTGAGTTTGAGGCCAGCCTGGTCTACAGAGTGAGTTCCAGGACAGCCAGGGCTACACAGAGAAACCCTGTCTCGAAAACAACAACAACAACAAAAAAAAAAAAACAACAACGAGAGAGAGAGAGAGAGAGAGAGAGAGAGAGAGAGAGAGAGAGAGGTGTGACAGTAGGACCAGAAAGGTCTAGTTATATGCCAAAGCGCCTGCAACACTCCCACCTCAGCAGTTCAGCCCTTGAAGAGAGGGAGACAAAACAGCAACTGCTGCTGTAAATCCAAAAGTAGCTCCCATGGGGATATCTGAGGCTGCTGCACATCTGAGAGCTCACACCTTCCTCCAGGACCAGTCTCTCTCCGAAGAGCAGAGAGCCCTGCCCTGCCCTGCAGACTCTGGCGTGAGATGAGTGTTCTATTCAGCAGGTCTGGAGTGGGACCTCAGGCACTGATACTGGTGGTCTCTGGGGCACACCTGAGACAGTGATCGGTGAAACCGAGCTCCAGCCTAGTGGCATACATGTCTCGGTTGTCCCTGATTCTCACGCTGCACATCAGTACACCTGTCATGCTGTGTAATTAATAATAATTAGTGAATTGGCAAAAACAAACTCTGAAGTATTCACCCTGAGCACTGTTCACAGTTCACTCAGTGTTGGCGTCCCTGCTCTCATTCACAGGTCACTGAAGCCTAGAGGGTTACCTATTATGCCCAACATGGCAGAGGTAATGGATCAGTGAACTAGAATCCAGTGTTGGGCAATTACCTGTAGAATTTACACAACGGACCAAGGAAAGCCACGGTTTTAACAGGCTACCTCAGGAGCAAGCAAGGGTCAGTCATACATACAGTGCCTTTCGTTTGTTTCCTTGTAGACAAGTCTAAATTCTTTCATGAAAAAAAATTATCTTGAACTAGCCCGACGGTCGGTTGGCTATTTTTGTCTAGAAAGCAAAATGCTTCTCACTGATGTCTGGATCTAACATATTACCCTACAAAGAAAGGGGCGTTTAAAAAAGAGACACGAAGACAAACAGAAACTCTGCAGGAGGCCTGAGCGTAGAGGAGGAAATTGTAACAGTTACAAAGCTACCCCTCACATCCACTTCCTGTCTCCGCTCCCCCCCCCATGGCCTCGGCCCCCCTAGATTTGATGGCTGTGGTTTTGTAAATGTTGACACTGTCCTCCATCCGCCTCCACCCCACAAGGACAACTGGCTTCTCTCTCTTTAAGCCTAGATGTTTACCCATTATGTCCCGCCAACCGCTTCTAGCCTCCGAAGATGTGATTCTTAGTGAAAGAGAAATTCTTTGTAACAAGTGAAATGCTTGAGTCGTGGGTTTAGATTCTAGCCCCCAGAGCCTGCTGGATGTGGAGCTCCATGCACAGTCCTCCCTTACTCCGTTTCCACCGTTTCCATGGGAACTCTGCATGCCCAGGGATGTAAAGCAGACAAGGAGTGCACAATAGATACGGTCCCTAACATCCAGGGCTTAGTGTCACCCTAGAACAGTTATTTAACCTCTGGGAATCTCAGTTTACTCATCTATAAAATGGAGATGACAAATAGGATTCTCGGAATTCCATGAAATCATGCAAAGTTTATGGCTGTCTTTTTCTTTATATCCCTTTTTGAAAATCAGAGGCCAGAGACAGTGACCGGGAAGCTCTTCTCTTGACCACTGTGCGCTGACCCTTGACACAGATGTTGATCCTTTAATGCCATGCGTCTAACACAGGGCATAGCAAAACTAACTGGACTACTGGGTCAGTCTTCCTTTCTATTAAGTCAGCTAGAGCTCTGGGAGATGAAATTTAAGTTAGCTTTGCAAACTTGTATCTCTGAACTGTATTTAACCTGTGCTGCCCTGTGAGCCAGACTGGATAGAAAAGCATCCTCTGCACTGTGGAGCTGAATGATGGGGTGAAAACCAAAGACTACCTACATGGCTGTCTCTCGTAAGCTGAGGAAAAAGACGGTAGGACAAAACAGAGGCCATGGTACTGCCCTCTGGATACAACCTGCACCACCGGCAACTAAGTATCAACAGGGTGAATTCTTGTGCATATGCATGGCGCACACGGGCATACACAAACACACACGCTCCCATTCTCTGAGACCGAGAGGGCTGAATTCTGGGAACCCTTTATCAGAGGCACACATAACCCAAGCTAAGCAAATAAGAGCTGAACTTTTGGAAACAGGGCTCGGCAGCCATCTCCTACGCTGGCTGGCCCTCTCTGTTTACCAAACAGGCCCTCATTGTGAGCATTTCTCTGTTTCTGAAAAGCTTCCAAATCCAATGAATTTCAATAGAGGTCAACGGCTCTAGCCCTGTCCTTTCTACATGAATTCCCAAGGTTGGCAAGCTCCAATGTGTCACTTCTCCTCCCTTCAAGTGTCATTATTCCCAAACAAGGGCCTCTGAGGCCAAAGGGTTCCGCTGCCAGCGAAAAGCACATTTTTCTCTTCAGATCATTTCTAAGGAACCGTGACCATAACTCCAAGAATTCTGAAAAACAAGTAACTTATTGACAAGAAAGAAGATGAGGACGAGTGTACCCGTGGATCCCTAGAACATCCGGAAAAGCAAGGTCTCCATTTTGATACTACACAGTCATCTCTCCTTAGGAGAGCTCAGAGCAGAGGAGTTAGCGTTAGCAAGAACTACTTCAATGTGTAGCACATACACCATCCTCTGTTTAGAGCAAAACTATCACCTTAAGGGGGAGGGGGTGTCATTCCATCACTCCGCCTCTTGAGAATATACAGGAAGAGATAATGGCAGTTCAAGAACAGAAGGCTCTTTAGAAAGGTACGCTACAACCTTCAACTCAGTGGAATTGTGGGAAGGAGTACAGACATTAGAGGGTGGTGCAAAGGGAACGGGGAGATGGCTCAGTTGCTAACGTGTTTGCTGTATGAACAGCCATGCTTGGGGTGGCTGTGAGCCGAAGCAAGGAGACGCCTGACACTCGAATTCACCCCTCGTCCTGTTTGGTGAGTTCCAGGTCAGCAAGAGATCCTGTCTCAAGAACCTCAGTAGATGACACCTGAAAAATGACACTCAAGGTTGACCTTTGGCTTCCTAATACACACATGTACACGTGCACCCGCACATACATGTGCACTCACGCAAACACAAACACGTGTCTTGATAGAGATGGAATAGCTGGGGATAACATGTTCTCAAAATGACAGTGTAACGTGGATCAAATTCCTATACTGTATTAACAGAGGAGCTAGTCAAAGTGTCGCTCACTCTGTAACTCAAATATTCTGGCCAATACACACAGATGTGCACACAGGTTGTCCCCATGGTTCTTCCGGCCAATATTCACTTTGTTTCCCTATAACAATGTCACGTATATAAAATCTCCCCATGGAAAAGTTTTCTGTATCAGTTCCTAAGTCCATGTGACTCTTCTAAGCAATAGACTGATATTCGTGAAACTGCCACGGTTTTTTTCAGCCCACGTTTTTTTTTTAGCCCATGGTTTTTTTCTGATTGTAGATTTGGAATCGTCTGGCTTTACTGTCCCTTGGTGTTTAGCTTGATAACAAATGATTAAAAGTTCAGTTACTTCTTTGAAAGAGCTCTTTAGTAGTTCTTGAACTGAATTTGAGGGGAAGCCAGGCAAACAAGGGAAAGCTGCAGAGTTGGCTTGAATAAGAAATGTCTCCGGCCGGGCGGTGGTGGCACATGCCTTTAAATCCCAGCACTTGGGAGGCAGAGGCAGGCGGATTTCTGTGTTCAAGGCCAGCCTGGTCTACAGAGTGAGTTCCAGGACAGCCCAGGCTACACAGAGAAACCCTGTCTCGAAAAACCAAAAAAAAAAAAAAAAAAAAAAAAAAGAAATGTCTCCTATAGCTCTGGGCATTTGAATACTGTCCCCAGCCTCATGGCGCCATTTAGGGAGGTTTAGGTGGGACAGCCTTGCTTGAGGAGTATGTCTTGGAGGGCAAGCTTTGAGGGGAAAGGCCTCTTCTTTCCTCTTTCTACTTCATGTTTGTGGTGACAGACATAAGCTCTCCTCCACACCTGCCACTTGCTGTCCCACGTCTGCATCATCAGGGACTCTCAACACTCGAACATCAAGACCAAATAAACCCTTTCCCGCCTCAGTCATGGCGGGTTTTCTTTATCACAGCAACAGAGAAGAAACTCCTACAGCCGTAAGCAGCTTAGAAGGTTGATTGTTCTGCCAGGCACTTCGGGCATGGAGTTCAGTTGCCGCTGCTTCAGACTGAAGTCTCCGCTCTGCAGTCTGCACAGTCTGGCCCTGCAAAGCTGGTTCCCTTGTTTTGGTGGAGGAGTGTGTTTTTAAAGGAACCTCAGAACTATCATTCTGGAGTGCTGACGATCGATTTCATCACCCGATAGCTGAACTACATTAGGAAGTGAACAGAAACTGACCGACATCCATTGTCAACTCCAACTCCATATTTTCTAAAATACATTAACAACAGGTCTGGTTCCCGAGGATGACAAGAGCAAAGTCCCGTGTTTTGGCTCACACGAGCCTGGATGGAGTCCTGGCTCCCTAGATTATAATGTAAGGTCATAGACAGTTATTAAGCCTCAGTTAAGTTTGTGAGGATAGTTTCTGGGGTTAAATGGGACTAATACTTAGCCCGCAGTGTTGGCGGTGGGGATTTAAACAGGATAATGTGGTGTATCTATGCCACTGTGCAATAAATGGTAATAAGTACTTAGTGACTATTAACCTGGTGCTCTATCTCCACAGTGCTGACTACAAAGTTCTTTCTCTGCCAGGTGCTACTGACAGTGACTGTACCGTTCCTCACCCACGCACATAGATACACACGTGCGTGAACATCACACACTCGATAACTTCCCATAGCAGCCCTGGAGTCTTAGATGCTTTTCCTACTTTGTTTCTGCACTTTTCATCCAACCCGGATAAACATCTGACCTTATAATCAACTAATTTAAACCTGCACTATTGCTTTTGCAGACTGCAACGCTGTTTCATAGTGAACGCCTGCAAAGGACAGCTTACAAGCTCACTGTCCACAATGAGCTGCTATTTCAGAAGTTATCAGGGGTCTGTGCTCTTCTGTCATGGTTTTAGGTCAGCTGGGCTAGGAAGACGTGTCACAGAAGACAGGAATGCTGTGCAGAGCTTACAACCTCAATTCAGTCCCCAGAGCCTGAGCAAAAGGCCAGATGAAAAGGCGGGCATCCAAAACCCCAGCATCCTACAGTAGAGCCTGGGTTTCTCTGCAAAGCCCTGGTTGTCCTGGAGCTCTCTGTGAAGACAACTGGTTTGAAACTCTTGCCTCTGCCCCTGAGTGCTGGGATTAAAGGCATGTGCCACCACAACCAACTCAATAAATATATATATATTTTTAAATTCAAAATTATTATAACTTTAAAGGTGACACTGTGCTGGGCAGTGGTGGTCCACGCCTTTAATCTCAGCACTTGGGAGGCAGAGGCAGGTGGATTTCTGAGTTCAAGGCCAGCCTGGTCTGAGTTCCAGGACAGCCCAGGCTACACAGAGAAACCCTGTCTTGAAAAACAACAACAACAACAAAAAATTAGAAAATGTAAAAAAAAAAAAATTAAAATGAACATCATTCTTCATTATCAGTACCGATTTGCATTGTATTTAGGGGCTGTTTGTTGAGATGTGGTCTTGCTATATATAACCCAAGCTGGCCTCCAATTTGTGATCCTCCTGCCTCAGCATCTCTGAGTGCTGGGATTATGAATGCGTGCCACAGATACTGTTGCTCTGTTTCATACTAAATTTTTTTTATTGCACTTACTGATGTAGTTCACGTTGGGGAAGGTGCACACCCCACAGTGTCCACACACATGGAGGTCAGAGTACAGCCAGCAGAAGGTGGTGCTCTCTTTACACTTGGTGAGTCGGGGGGTGGGGGGTGTTAAGCTCAGGTCTACAGGCTTGGGGCAAGTGCTTTTGACCTGCTTGCCTTGCCTGCCCTCCTCTAGGTTTTGCTAAAATAAAGATGGGGGATGTCTATAAAAAGACTATAGAGACGAAGATGAAATGACCGCGCATCTCCTGCGGGTATCCCTTCATAAATAAATAAATTTGTTAAAATGGACAAACAAAACAAACAAACCCTGCACTTGGAAAGTCGTCTCCAGCATACTTCCTGTTTCCTGAAAGTAATGTTAAGGACCCAAAATTCAGTAAACTACAAAACGTAACGGTGAGAAGGCAGAACTCAGAGTTTGATTGACTTAGATGTGGCCCATGGTAAAGGCAGCCATTATGCTAGGCCAAAAACTGAACCCGGAAACTTATCCAAGAAAAAGAAATCACACCAAGAAGTTTCCAGATCCAGTGAAGAGCTCCACACCCAGCCCCAAGGCAACAGGGAGGAGCATTCCCGGCTGGGGCTCTAAGGAAGAAGCTGGGGCAGGCTGGGAGGCCCTTCCCTGCTGGCCAGTGAGCTGGATCAGGGCCCTGGGGCAGCTGATCCCTGAGGCTGCCAACTGCTCACTGTCTACCAGCAGCTGCAGGAGCAGCTGGCTTTTTAAACAAGTCAGTGCTTCCTTGTTCCGAAGCTACAAAGTTTCATGTTCTGTGAGGAACTTCTGAGACTTTATACTACGGTCCTCGTGAGCCTCCACCTTGGGGTTTGATGTGCCTAGCTTGCTCTGAGTGTATCAAATAAAAGGATTCCTCAAGGCTTCATGTGGGGAACTGGATCCCTTCAACATTGAGCACGATTTACCCAATCTTTAGCTTCGTTCAGAGATTAAAAAGCAACCAATAGATCAATTATCCCTAAACCAGTATACTTAAGTCGGTAATCTTTCTAGGAATGGCAGACTGGATACAAGCATTTACTCTTGCACGTGAGAAGCCACTGGCAGGACTTTGTTTTACTGCATTGATTTATTTACTATTAAACTACTAACGCACAAGAAAACAGGTCCATTCTAGAGGAAGAAGAGATAGAGCTGGAACCTGAAGAGAAAGACCAGATCAATCGAGTTAACACCAAAATCCCACAGAAGCTCTGCCAGTATTCCAGAAAGCCAGAGGAAATCGAAGGGTGGGCTAAAAATATGCCGAGTACGGATAATTTTCTTGGAAGAAGCTGTTAGACCCCCTCAGGTCTAACCAGGCATGGTAGCACATATCTATAACCCTAAGCACTCAGGAGGCTGAGGCAGGACCTTTGCAAGCTGGAGGCCAGCCTAGGCTATAGAGTGAGTCTCTTTCTGTAAAACAGACAAACCCAGTCTCAAGATAGGAAATACAGGCATGGGTTGTAATGAAAATGAAACATTCAGGAACACATGCCCCCGGACACTCTCCCCTCTCCCTTTCCCCTCACTTGGCTTCACCAAGATGGCTGCCATGCCCTGCAGGAAGGATAAACTCAACAGCCAAAGAGGCACACCCTACAGAACCCACACTGGCTTTGGAGCGAAGGACTTCCGAAAGTACCTCAGGGCTGAGGTAGACCGTCAGGCTCCACCCCGGCCTCGGTTTAAAGACCAGAGCGGAAACGGAAGCACTCCCTCACACTGTTTAGGTGTGAAATGAAAGGTCACACCCAGAACAAACAGAGGTCAACTGGGAGCAAGGGGGTCAGACAGCAAACAGACTGCAGAGAAATCCATGAGATGGATGGCCCTTTTTGTCCAGCAAATGAATCCCATGGGGAAACTGGAGACAAATGTGGAACCCACACAGATTAAAAGAGACTTAAGGTGTGGCGACCATTTGCATCCGATGGACCACATCGGAATAACCCAACTGTTTCTATTTGCTCATGGTGGTGCACACTTGTAACCCCAGCATTAGAGAGGCAGAGGCAGGCAGATCTATCTCTGTAATGAGATCTAGTAAGACAACACCTCAAAAATATAAAAATGCAATTCGGAGCCATTTGAATATCAGTTGGGTATTTGACAATAAGGAACTTTTTTTTTTTTTTTTTGAGACAGAGTTTCTCTGTGTAGCCCTGGCTGTCCTGGAACTCACTCTGTAAACCAGGCTAGCCTCGAACTCAGAAATCTGCCTGCCTCTGCCTCCCAAGTGCTGGGATTAAAGGCAGTAAGGAGCCCTTTACTGTAGGTTTTAGCTATGACATCAGAGTGCTTGCATTTTAGAGCTATACAGAAATGTCTGTGAATAAGACCTTTGTGATGGTTTGGTTTTCAAGACAATCCGGGAGTGGAGTTGGTCAAGCAAGTCTAATTGTGGAAGGAAGAGAGCATGAAAATCTTTTATTCCCCTCAATGTCTGAAATTTTCCATAATCAAGAAAAACTCGTGTTCGACTCCTCAGGGAATACCCTGAAACCATGACACAGAGTCAAGTGATACTGCCAGGGACAGCTTAGAGTGCTCCTGGATCTAAGATAACCAGCAAAGAGCTGGGGGAGGGGTGAAAGGATGGACAGCCAGGAAGTACAGTGAGAGCATTAGAGGCAAACAAATAAAACATATAAAAGGAGAGAAGGGCCCAAAATCCAGGCACACGCACTCTCACATACACTCACACAACACACACACTCACTCACATACACACACAACACTCACACAACACACACACTCACTCACACTCACATACACACACACACCACTCTCACACATACTCACACAATACACATTCACAGACACACTCACACATTCACTCACACATACTCACACAATACACATTCACACACACTCACACATTCACTCACACTCACATACACACACACCACTCTCTCACACACTCACACAATACACATTCACAGACACACTCACACATTCACAGACACACTCACACATTCACTCACACTCACACCATGCTCACACACACTCACACAATACACATTCACAGACACACTCACACATTCGCTCACACACACTCACACAATACACATTCACAGACACACTCACACATTCACTCACACACACTCACATGCCACACACACTGACACTCTCACTCAAACACACATGCACACACAAATACACACACTCACAAGACACATTCAGACAAGCACCACTCACACACAATCACACCCCCACACACACAACACACACACTCACACTCAGAAACACACACACACACACACACCGAGAGATACATTGATACACAATAATTTAAGAAAATATTCCCAAATGGAAGGCCATGGGTTTCAAAATGATGATGATGACAGGGTGTGGTGGCGAATGTCTTTAATCCCAGCACTCGGGAGGCAGAAGCAAACCACTCTCTGTGAGTTTGAGGCCAGCCTAGTCTCCACAGTGAGTCAGGACAGCCCAGGCTATGTAGTCCCTGATCCCAAAATAAAACCAGTAAAACAAAACAAAATGAAAATGATACCTCAAGGGCCTGGTAGGATTGAATGCGCACTTCAAGACACTACTGTGAACCCGCAGGACAGTGGGGACAAAGACACAGTACATTCCCAGTAAAAATAAAACCCGAACCAAACCATGCAGAAAAGATCCATGGTGAGAAGAACACGGGTCCTCACCACAGGAAGATCACCTCAAATCCTTCAAGATTCTGAAGGCAAACTGGTGCTAATTCATAGTGCCATGGCCACACAAACTGCTAATCAAACACACAGGAAGAGCAGAAGCATCCTTCAGACAGGACTGTCTCAGGAACAACCAGAAAGAGCAAATCCAGAAAGACCAGGAGTTTCCCAGAAATAATGACCCTCCCAAGCCAGGAGTCTCTCCTCGGCTCCACTAACTGTCAAACAGGGAACTGGCAACAGTATCTTCCCCTAGACTCCATAGAGACCCTACACAGAGCAAGAGGTACAGGAGCTGGGAAGTCAGGGAGTTGATGCTTAACACTGTGTCCACACATAACTTGATATGTTGCAGTCGACTTTTAAAAAGAGAAGCCACAGAGGCAGTGAGTGAGACAATCCACTGAGTAAAGGTGTTTGCTTCACAAAACCTGGTGAGTCAGATCCTCCGACCACGTGACGGCAAACAACTTCACAAGGGAGCTGTGACCTCCACATTCACACACAATAATAGTAATTATTATTTTAATAAAATATATTTATATTATTTATGTATTTGATTTATAATACAAGTTATATTTATACTGTTGTATTTTAATTTAAAAAAAAAAAGAAAGAAAGGCATTAATCCCAGCACTCAGGAGGCAGAGGCAGGTGGATCTTTGAGTTCAAGGGCAGCCTGGTACAGAACCAGTTCCAGGACAGCCAGGGCTACATTAAAAAAAAAAAAAAAATCCTATCTCAAAAAATCAAAAGAGAGAAAGGGGGAGAAAGAAAGGGAAATTGATTAAATACACATGTCTGAATAAAGAGATGGCTAGCATTGGGACAGTGTTGTAAAAAGTCACAGGGTTTTAGGGATTAGCAAGTCTCTGAGACATTCCTAAAGAAGTTTCCTTGTCCAGAAAAGAAAACCCAGTCTCAAAGGGACCATGTCAGCTGCCTGAGATAGCACCGATGTTTCAAAGAGGCAATGGAAGCTAACACAGAGAGGCCTCATTCCACATACAAAGAAAATCAAAAGTGTAACTACCTCAGCATGTCTATAATATCTTCAGAGGTTCAGAGTTTCGTGCAGATAAAACAAAAACAAACAAAAAAACCCCAGAAAAATATATTGTCCAATATACCATTTTACTCTTAAACCTGGTTCACACTCTGTATTACATATATACACGAATCATGCATGTGTGTTTGCGTGCGTGCGTGTGTGTGTGTGTGTGTGTGTGTGTGTGTGTATTGATTGGTCAGTTTTGGTCACTGCCTTCAATAAAACAAAGGTCCCACTGAAAGGACCAGGGATGCATGGAGCAGGCCAATGAGGTAGGCGGAACCTCCCAGACACCTGAGTATGAAGAGCCAGGACTTGTGAAGATTTTCCATAAAGTCCATTTTAACCAAGTATCAACTGAAAATATTTGTCATGCCCCGCCTAACTGTCTGAGATGAATTTATGCAAACAGAAAGTTAGCGGTTTCCACTGACTCTGAGGAAAGGTGCAGCTAACTGCTCGTCTCCAAAACAAACAGTTCCTTGGTACATCTTGGATAGTTACAATGCAGTGGCAATTACTTTTGCACACAGTACTCAAATACCAGAGTGATAAGAAGCTGGGTAAAATGTCTTTCATATTTTTGACCTCGTGGTTGAGACTTGGAGTCCGAAAATAACAAATACAAAAACGCTAAAGCTAATTTTGAATGCTTCGGTCCTGACAAACTCACGCTCGTTTCAGCATCTAGATTAATAAGCAAGAATTTCATCCTTGTAGGCACTAAGCCTGTTACTAAGAGCCACTCAAGCAAACCTGAAAGTATGTATTGGTTACTTAACCAAATTAATAAATGAACAAATAAATAAAAACTGTTTAGAAACATCTTTTTTCCCCTGTGTGGTAAAGGAAGTGGATGAAAGGAGGGTATGGCCATCTCTAGGTGTGGCTGGGGAGGTCTTTATTGTAGATATGAGAGAGGGTTCCGACTGAACTCCACCATGAGAGAGGGGTAGAGAAGAAAGAGAGATTAGGGCAGAGGGAGGGAAGGAGAGAGAGGAGGGAAAGATGAGAGGGGGAGGGAGGGAGAGAGAGAGGGAAAAAGGGAGGAAGGTAGAGAGGAGGGAGAGAGGGAGAAAGACAGGGAGGGAGAGATGAGAGTGAGAAATGGAGGCAGGCGGGAGAGAGATGAGAGGGGAGAGAAAGAGGGAGGAAAGGAGAGGGAGGGAGGGAAGGAGAGAGGGAGAGATAGAGGGAAGGAAAGATGAGAGAGATGTCAGAGAGAGGGAGGGAAGGAGGGAAAGATGAGAGATGACAGAGACATGTCAGAGGGAGACGGGAGGGAAAGAGAGAGGGAAGAAAGGAGAGAGAGGGAGAGAGGGAGGGAAAGATGAGAGAGAGAGAGATGTCAGAGAGAGGGAGGGAGAGAGGAAGAGAGGGAGAGGGAGAGAGAGAGCCTAGAAAAAGCACCCAAGGAGGAGAGGTGAGAGGACAGTATGGCAGGTAGGTTGGTGGAGGAATGAGAAGTTGGGGGAAGGGAAGGGAAGTCCTGGGCTGGAGGTTTAGGTAAGGGCAGAGAGGAGTGCTGGCAGGAGCCACAGGAAAGCCAAACAAATAACCTAATAGACACCAGTTAGCCATCTGTCCCCCAGGTTTCTTTGGGAACTGACAGGAAGCATACCAAAACCCAGATGTAAAACAGAACCTTTGGTCCTGTGAATACTCACAGAAAGAGTAGGATCCCAGTGTTGGCCAAGGCAAAGGCGAGGCCCAAGATTCCACTGCCCATGATGGCGTTGCTCAGGTTAAAGACGGACATTCCCAGAGAAGTGGTTCCTGGAATCTGGACAGTAGAGACAGACACTGTCACTAAGCACACGGTGTCAAAACCTTTCTTCAAGCCCCAGCCTTTCCAGTGCTACCAGAAGCACTGAGAAACAAAACTGGACAACTTTTTCTGCAGTCTAATCTTTTTTAATGGGTTGTATGAGAAAATGTAGCCAATGGACAGAGTAACATTTTCAGGGCTGAATATGAAAGCCCTGGCCCCATGGTGTACACTAGTTAACACATAGGCTGTTGTCGTGTTCTCTCTCTCTCTCTCTCTCTCTCTCTCTCTCTCTCTCTCTCCACACACACACACACACACACACACACACACACACACACACACACACACACACACACACACACTTAATTTATTTTACATCCTGACAGCAGTTTCCCCTCCCTCTTTTCCTCCCAGTCCCTCCCTCCCACCCACTTCTCCATTTCTCTTCAGAAAAGGGCCTGCCTCAATGGCTATCAACCAGCATGGCATATGAAGTTACAGTCAGACTAGGCACCTCAGCGTGGACAGACAAGGGAGAGCTGCCTTTCTCTCCCCCCATGTCCCTTAGGACATGGCCTCCCATAGGTATATGGCAGGTGGGAGAGCTGGCCCCGGCCCTCACTGGATACAACACTCAGGAAATCAGTCTCTGCACCTCACCCGGGCAGCGGGGCAGAGCTGGCCCTGACTGCAGGTGTTGCTGGTGAGCCAGTCCTGAGTGTGTGAGAACGTAAGAGCTGGTGGGCCAGGCAGGACAGGGCAGATGAGTTTACCCCAGTGCGCTGGTTACAGGAGAGCTGGCTGGGCAGCTTAGACACCCCTCAGGCTCAGATCCAGCACTCTGAGGTTTTGTGGCTGGGTTGGTGTCCCAATCCCTCCACTGAACGTCTTGCCTGGTTACAGGAGATGGCGGGTTGATGCTCAGAATCCCCCCATTGCTAGGAGTCTTAGCTAGGGTCACCCTCTTAGATTCCTGAGAGTTTCCTTTACACTAGGAATGCCCTCCCAATGAATTCTCAGTGCTCTCTCCCTCCACCCTCCCCACACCTGATCCCTCCTGTTCCCAACCTTCCCCCTCTACCCCCACTAAGTCCCCTCCCCCATTCACAACGCTGTATCTAGTCTGTTTCCCCATTCACGGGGTGATTCACCTATCCTGCCCTTGAGCCCTCCTTGTTACTTAGCTTCTTTGTGTCTGTTCAGTGTAGCATGGGTATCCTGTACTTTATGGCTAATATCCATTTATAAGTGAGTACATACCCTGTTTGTCATTCTGGGTTACCTCAGTCAGGATGCTCTTTTCTAGTTCCATCCAATTGCCTGCAAATTTCATAATGTCATTATTTTTAATAGCCAAGCAGTATTGCATTGTGTAAATGAACCACATTTTCTTTATCCATTCTTCAGGTGAGGGACATCTAGAATGTTTCCAGTTTCTGGCTATTATGAATAAAGCTGCTATGAACATGGTGAAGCCTGTGTCCTTACGTTAGGATGAAGCATTTTCTAGGTTTATGCCCACGAGTGTTACAGCTGGGTCTTGAGGTAGATGGATTCGCAATTTTCTGAGAAATTTCTTTGATTTCCAAAGTGGTCGTAGGAGTTTGCACTCCCACCAACAATGGAAGTTGTTTCCCTTGCTCCACATCCTCACCAGCCTGACTGTCACTTGAGTTTTTGATCTAAGCCATTCTAACCCATGCAAGATGGAATCTCAGAGTCGTTTTGATTTGCACTTCCCTTATGGCTAAGGATGATGAACATTTCTTTAAGTGCTTCTCAGCCATTACACATTTCTCTGTTGAGAATTCTCAACAATTTACATCTGTACCCTCATTTTTAAAATGGATTATTCGGTTTGTTGATGTCTAGGTTCTTGAGTTCTTTGTATATTTTGGGTATCAGGCCTCTGTCAGATGTGGGGTGGGTAAAGAGCTTTTCCCATTCTCTGGGTTGCTGTTCTGTCCTGTTGACAGTGTCCTTTGCTTTCCAGAAGCTTTTCAGTTTTATGAGGTCCTATTTATTAATTGTTGATCTTAGTGGCTGCGATTGGTGTTCTGTTCAGAAAACTGTCTTCTGTGCCAATGCATGCTAGACAATTCCCCACTTTCTTTTCTATCAGGTTCATTGTATCAGGCTATATGTTAAGGTCTTTGATACACTTGGACTTAAGTTTTTTCAGGGTGATAGATATGGATCCATTTGTCTCTTCTACACCCAGACATCCAGTAAGACCAGCACTATTTTTGAAGATGTTTTTCCTTTTCCCATTGGATATTTCTGGCTTCTTTATCAAGACCTAGACATCTGTAGGTGTGGGTTTATTAACTCGATTCCATTGATCAACTGTCTGTTTTTATGCTGGTACCACATGGTTTTTATTATTATTGATCTGTAGTACATACAGCTTGAAATCAGGGATGGTGATACTTCCAGAAGTTCTTTTTTTTTTGTACAGGATTCTTTTAGCTATCCTGGTTCTTTTTTTTTTTTTCCATAAGAAGTTGAGTGTTATTCTTTTAAGGTCTGTAGAAAATTGTGCTGGAATTTTGATGGGACTTGCATTGAATCTGTAGACTGCTTTTGGTAAGACGGCCATTGTCACTATGTTAACTCTACTGATCCATGAGCATGGGAGATCTTTCCAATATCTGATATCTTCTTTAATATCTTTCTTAAGAGATCTGAAGTTCTTGTGATACTGGTCTTTCACTAGTTTGGTTAGAGTCACACCAAGATATTTTATGATATTTGTGGTTGTTGTGAAGGGTGTTGTTTCCCTGATTTCTTTTGTATACAGGAGGGCTGCAGCAGGTTTTTTTTTGGTTTTTTGTTTCTTGTATCCAGCCACTTCGCTGAAGATGTTTATAAGCTGTGGGAGTTCCCTGGCAGAATTTGTAGGGTCACTTATGTATACTATTATATCACTACTTTGACATCTCTCTTTCCAATCTGCGTCCCCTTTATCTCCTTCAGTTGTCTTATTGCTCTGGCTGGAACTTCAAGTACTGTATCAGATAGATATGGAGTGGACAGCCTTGTCTTATTCCCAATTTTAGTGGCATTGTTTAATCTTCTCTCCATTTAATTTGATCTTGGATATTGGCTTGCTGTATATTATTTATTATGCTTAGGTTTGTCCTTTTTATCCCCTTGATCTCACCAAGACTCTAATCATGAAGGAGCATTGAGTTTTGTCAAAGGGTTTTTCAGCAGCTAATGTGATGACCATGTGGGTTTTTACTTTCAGTTTGTTTATGTGGTAGATCCCCATTGATGGATTTCCCTATGTCCAACCATCCCTCATCTCCAGGATGAGATCTACTTGATCACAGTGGACAGTCTTTTTGATGTGTTCTTAGATTTGTTTTTGAGTATTTTATTGAGTATTTTTGCATCAATGTTCAGAAAAGAAATTTGTCTGTAATTCTTTCTCTGTTGAGTCTGTGTGGTTTAGGTATCAGGGTGACTGTGGCCTCATAAAATGAGTTTGGTAGTGTTCCTTCTATTCCTATTTTGAGGAATAATTTGAGGAGTATTGGTATACTTTCCTTCAAAAGTCTGGTAGAATTCTGTTCTATAACCATCTGGTCGTGGGCTTTTTGGTTATTTTTGTTGTTAGTTAGGAGACTTTTAAGGACTATTTTCATTTCCTTATGGATTATAGGTCTATTTAAAGTTTTTATCTCATCTTGATTTAACTTTGGTAAGTGGCATCTATTAGAAAAGACTTGTCAAATTCTTTTAGATTTTCCAATTTTGTGGAATACAGATCTAATGATTCTTTAGATTTCCTCAGTGTCTGTTATGTCTCCTTTTTCATTTCTGATTTTTTTCTCTACATTTTAGCTAGTTTGGCTAAGAGTTTGTCTATCTTGTTGATTTTTGTTGATTTTCTCAAAGAACCAACTTTTTGTTTCATTGATTCTTTTTTTTTTTAAGATTTATTTATTATAAATATGAGTACACTGTTGCTGTCTTCAGACACACCAGAATAGGATATCGGATCCCATTACAGATGGTTGTGAGCCACCATGTGGTTGCTGGGAATTGAACTCAGGACCTCTGGAAGAGCAGTCAGTGCTCTTAACCACTGAGCCATCTCTCCAACCCTTCATTTATTCTTTATATTCTTCTTTTTCCATTTTATTGATTTCAGCCTGGAGTTTGATTATTTCCTGCTGTCCACTCCTCTTGGGTGTGTTTGCTTCTTCTTGTTTGAGAGCATTCAGGTGTGCTGTTAAGTCATTAGTGTGAGATCTCACTCCTTTCTTTATGAAGGCATTTAATGCTATGACCTTTCCTGTTAGCACTGCTTTCATTGTCTCCCATAAGTTCAGGTATGCTGTGCCTTCATTTTTATTGAATTATAGGAAACCTTTAGTTTCTTTCTTTCCTCCTTGACCCAGTGGTCATTCCATAGAGTTGTTCAGTTTCCATGAGTTCATAGGTTTGTGTTGTTTCTGTTGTTGTTTTAAGTCCAGCTTTAATCCATGGTGGTCTAATAAAATACAGGGGAGTATTTGAATCTTTCTGTATCTGTTGAGCCTTGCTTTGTGACTGAGTATATGGTCAATTTTCGAGAAGGTTTCATGAAGGGCTGAGAAGGTATATTCTTTTGTGTTTGGGTAACATGTTCTGTAGGTGTCTGTCAGGTCCATTTTAGTCATGACGTTTGCTAGTTCTATTATTTCTCTAGTTTAGTTTAGTTTCTGTCTAGAAGACCTGTCCATTGGTGAGAATAGGATGTTGAAGCCTCCTACTAGTAATGTGTGGAGTTCGATGTGTGATTGATGCTTTAGTATTACTTCTTTAACGAATGTGGGTGCCCCTGCATTTGGAGCAAAATGTTCGGAATTGAGACATCATCTTGGTCAATTTTTCCTTTGAAGAGTATGAATCCTTCCCCATCTCTTTTGATTAATTTTGGTTCAAAGTCTATTGTGTTAGATATTAGAAGGGCTACACCAGCTTGCTTCTTGGACAACCTTCTCCTGCCCTTTTACTCTGAGCTAATGTCTATCTTTGATGTAGAGGTGGGTTTCTTCTGTGCAGCAGAATGATGTGCCCCGTTTTCCCATCCATTCTGTTAGTATGAGTCTTTTTATTGTACAGTTGAGTCCACTGATGTTGAGAGACATTAATGACAAATATTTAATTCCTATTATTTTGATATTGATGGTGGTGGTGGTTTTGTGTGTGTGTGCGCGTGCTTCCCTTCTTTTGGTTTTGCTGGTATGTAATTATTTCCTGTGCTTTTTTGGGTGTAGTTAACCTCTTTGGGTTGGAGTTTTCCTTCTAGCATTTTCTGTGGTCTTTTAGTGTCTGCAAGACATATATATGTCTAGGCCCTTCTGGCTTTTAGAGTCCCTTGTGAAGTCGGCTGTAATTCTAATAGGTCTGCAATTATTACGTGGCAAGGGTACATTTTTTTTTGTCCAGTATGTTCTGTAAGCTTATTGTATGTTTATAGACATCTCTTTCTTTAGGTTAGGGAGATTTACTTCTATGATTTTGTTGAAAATATTTTCTGGACCTTTGAGCTGCAAATCTTCTATTCCTATTATTCTTAGGTTTGGTCTTTTATAGTACTCCAGGTTTCCTATATGTTTCATGTCAGGAACATTTTAGAGTTAACATGTTCTTTGACTGGTAAATTTATTTCTTCTATCATATCTTCAATGCCTGAGATTTTCTCTTCCATCTCTGATACACTGTTGGTAATGCTTGTACCTGTAGTTCTTGATCACTTACCTAGATTTTCCATGTCCAGAATTCCCTTAGTTTGTGTTTTCTTTATTGCTTCCATTTCAATTTTTAGGTCTTTGATAGTTTTCCCCCCCACCCCCTTCACACACACCCCCACCTTAGCGTTTTAGAAGTCATTTATTGATTTTCTCCAATGTTTTGTCTTTTCCTTGATTTAAGTTTTTTTTTTTAATTTCATCTTTAAGAATCTCTATTGTTTACATAAAGTTGGTTTTGAGGTTGTTTTCTTGTGCTTCAGCTGTATCAGAATATTTCTTACAGGTCTTACAGGTCATAGAACAGCATGGTTCCATACTGCCCTGGCTGTGGTTGATTGTGTCCTTACATTGGCTTTTAGGAATCTGCGTTTGGGATGATTACAGGCCTAGGTGCTGATTGCTGAGTTGGATGGGTGTTTTGTTCCTTGGTTCTGTTTCCTCTTTGGTCCTGTGGCCTTTGTGGTGTGGATTTCTGCCCAGGTGGGGGCTTGGCTTCTAGCAACTTGCTTGGCCTCTGCTGCAGCAAGGGGTCTCTAATTTTAACTGATGAGATCTGTGCCTAAGAGGTGAGGGAGGGCTGGAAGAGGCCACTACAATGGGGCTTGGGGAACAGAGTCCAGGGAGTGGGGTAGTTCAGCTGGCAGGAGCTCCCTCACCTGTCCTGACTCCACGGATATTTTTATAGTACACTACTCACACAGAAATGCTGTCCCCAGTCACATGGAGTGGTTATCAGAGTCAGTGCTCACGCTGTCCCCAGTCAGGAGGCTCTTAGCTCTCTAAGTCGGCTTGCTCACACGGCTCTCAGAGTCGGCTCCCACAGGCTGCCCCAGTCACATGGTTCTCAGAGCAGGCCCGCACAAGCTGCCCCCAGTCACGGGCTCTCAGAGTCCTCATACACATGCTGTCCCCAGTCACGTGGCTCACAGACCCTCCAAGCACTCGCTGTCCCCGGTCACGTGGTTCTCAGAGCCGCAAGCACGTGCTGCCCCCAGTCACGTGGCTTCGAGTCGCCAAGCACACTTACATACACAAGGCACTTACATATTCGTCGCATTTCCTTTTCTCCAGATGGCTGTTTGTGAGACTCCTCCTACTCTCCCGATCAGAGATGAACTTGCTGAAAAGACACACAGGACACGGTTAACCTTACGTTAATGTCTGTGAGTTCAGCAGCAGCCTTTCCAAAACACAGACTACAGAAAACTAAAAAGTGTCTTATCAACCATCTCTCCCCGGTGTGTGCGTGTGTGTGTGTGTGTGTGTGTGTGTGTGTGTGTGTGTAGCACACTTGCATACACATTCTCTACATTTCTTTTATCAAATAAGCTCCAAGCATTCCGAGGCAGGCTCTCCGACTCATTTCTTTTTCTGTTTCTCAGCCTACCATCCACAAAGGGATTGTTGCTTATCTCGAATGAGAGAGACTGCTGTAAGGTATAAAAGAGCTATACATTTTGAATCATTTTCAAAGTAAAGTAAAACATCACACACAGTATAAGTTAGCTTTTATGCGGATTTTCCACTAAGTAGAAAATTAGATAAAGCCAAGACTACTAGGTTCCTGGTGCTGGAAAGAACTGGAGGCCAGGTTTCTCCTGAGCTCAGATCCTTCCACACAGGGTCAGTAAATGCAGCCACTGTACCCCAATCCCTTGCAAAGATAGCAACTGCTCCACCACCAAACATCCAGCTAGCCGCAGCTCTGTGGAGCACAGAGGAAGAGATGCAGGTGGCTCGGAAAGACCTCTAGGCTATCAGGGTCCAGACTGGGAAGTTATGGTAGAGTAACAGCCCATAGATAGAGTTAAAGCCAGGGACTTAAAACTCAATTTGAAGTCAGACTCTGACTAGGTCCAAGGGCTTAGGTATACGGCCTTAGTATTCTCATCTGTAAAATGGGAGGAACATTATCACACTGTCTCACAGTTGTAGGAGGATAGAACATGAGCAAATGCAACACCCAACTCAGTGCATGAGCAACCGAGGTCGGCCCTCTCCCAGGGCAGGGGCATAAGCTAGGATTGGGTGAGAATCAAACAGAAGAAACTCCAGTATGCAACAGAGAGCTACAGAGAAGAACATAAAATATTCTCAAGACTAACACAACGTAGCCTGGGTCCATTTAGAATTTAGAACTGTACAATACAAACTTGAAATCTGTAAAAATTCTCCATTAAAAGGAAGCTTCTGGGCCAGGCGGTGGTGGCGCATGCCTTTAGTACCAGTACTCAGGGAGGCAGAGGCAGGCAGATCTCTGCGTTTGAGGACATCCTGGTCTACAGAGTGAGTTCCAGGATAGCCAGGGCTACACAAAGACACAGACACAGACAGACAGACAGACAGACAGACACACCCCTTTCTGAAACAAACAACCTCAAAATAAAACAAAAGCTTCTGTTAAAGAAAAATCTATTCCCAGACAAACTGAAGCTCTCCCTCCATCTTCACTTGCTTTCCAGGGATTGAACTAGGGTCACCAGATGTACACAGTAAATGCCTTTCCCCACCGAGCCATCTCGTTGGCCCTCTTGTGTATACTCTTAAAAACATTTCAAGAATGATGTTTGACCCTTGTACTGGCTAGTTTTATATCAGCTTGGCACACAGTAAAATCATCTAAGAAGAGGGAACCTCAATTAAGAAATAAATACCTCCGTGAGAACTGGGCTGTACGCAAGCCTGTAGGGCATTTTCTTAATCAGTGACTGGTGTGGGAGGGCCCAGCCCATTGTGGGTGGTGCCATCTTTGGGCTTGAGATCCTGGGTTGTATAATAAAAAAAAAAAAAAAAAAAAAAAAAAAAAAAAAAAAAAACCCGCAGCCTGAGCAAGCTATGGGGAGCAAGTCAGTAAGCAGCACCCCTCCATAGCCTCTGCATCAGCTCCTGCCTCCAGGTTCCTGCTTTCTGACTTCCTTGATGAACAGTGATGGGAAAGTGTGAGCCAAATAAACCCTTCCCTCCCCATCCTGCTTTTTGGTCATAGTGTTTTGTTGCAGCAATAGAGACCATATCTAACACAGCCCTTCTTGAGAAATTCAAAAGAAAAAACAAATTTAGCCGGGCGGTCGTGGCGCACGCCTTTAATCCCAGCACTTGGGAGGCAGAGGCAGGTGGATTTCTGAGTTCGAGGCTAGCCTGGTCTACAGAGTGAGTTCCAGGACAGCCAGGGCTATACAGAGAAACCCTGTCTCGAAAAACCAAAAAAAAAAGAAAAGAAAAAAAAGAGAAATTCAATTGTCTGGTTATCTTCAGAATAAACCACAGTAAATTTCTCATCAGTAATTTCAAAGCCACTTGAATATAATGTTAAAAAAAAAAACAAACCACTTTAAACTCTATTTGGTACTTTATACACTTTTTTCTGAATGATGCTATGAAGTCAAAATAAAGTTTCTTTTAAACAAACTGTATCAGTAGTGTTGCCTTTATTTAATTGCCCCTTTTCAGTGCTAATTCAAGAAATCTGCCATTACCGCTCTAACTTTGAATCATTCTATTAGAATAAGCCAAAGGCTAGTACTCTCTATGAACATATGACAACTTTATCTGTGCCTGGGGGAAGAAAACACCGGTCCCCTGAGACTCAAGCTAATACTGGTATAGGAAAGGACCCTGCCAGCTAAGCAAACACTGGTATAGGAACATAGAAATTTCTAAAATGAAGAAGAGAGGAAGAATCCAGAAGTCGAAAGCAGTGTTGTGTAGAGTTAGACAGAACAAACTCAGAAGCAGAAGCAAGAGAGTTACAACTGCCTTTTCTCATCAGGACAACAGGGTCTTCCAGGTAGCTGTCCTAACGCTTGATGGGGCTCTTGTCCCCCGTATTTTAAGTCTTTCCTCAGAATGAAGGCTTAGAGATCAGGATGAGGTGCAGCAGGACAATGCAGCCCACAGGCATGTGGGTGCTCGGCCTGTCCAAATAAAGATTCCTGTTTAAATGTTTCTACTCGGTAGACTCAGCCAGGCTAATTGTAGGAACAAGCTCAGGTCTGAGGAATCCCGGTCTAGCAAGCCTCCAGTTTGCCTTTCGTACAGAGAATGCTTGTTTGCCAAAGAGAATTTCCATTATGTTTTAAGCAAAGAAATAGCCCAAGCATTTTTTGTGCTCAAATAAATCAAGGAATCAATAAATCTCTCTGTTAGGGCAGACCTGGATTCCACGCCTGGCAGAACTCCCCAGATCTGGTGGAAGAGGATTGCTGGACAGAAAAGAGAGAGACATGAGAGGGCCTCAGAGGAAGGGCACGCAATGGGCTCAAACATCTGTCAAGGGCTCAAGTACTGAGGCCTTGGCAGAACAAGAAAATTGATACAAACTTACAAACCATGACCATTATAATACATGAAGACCCTGATTCCATCTTTCCTGCCTTACTTACTGAGGTATGACAGTAGACTGCTCAAATATCTCTGTTGGTGTTGTACTTTTCTAATGGTGTGATAAAACACCATGACCAAGGCAACTTATTAAAGAAAGCTTTTAACTTGGAGGCTCAGAGGCCTAGAGTCCATGACCACTGTGGTGGGGAGCATGGCAGCAGGCAGGCAGCATGGTGCTGGAGCAGTAGCTGAGAGCTCATATCCTGGTCCACAGACAAGAGACAAAGAGAGAACTGATTTGGAATGATGTGGGTTTTTGAATCTCAAAGCCCACCCCCAGTGACACACCTCCTCTAATAAGGCCACGCCTCCCAATCCTTACCAGACAGTTCCATCAAGCATTCAAACATATGAGCCTATGGGAGCCATTCTCATTTGAACCACCACAGTTGGCTTCTCCATTGGGCATTTCAAATGTTCAGCTTGGTTCTGCCTCAGTGTTCCAATCAGAGCACCCCCGCACCCCACCCCCACACACCTTGGCTCAAGAGGATCCTCCCAAGTATGGCTGTGCTTGTGGTCAAGACAAGTAAAAGCCAAGAACAAGGCAGTGGCTGGTATCTGCTCTGCCAACTGTCCTCTTCCTGAAGTCCCCTCTGGAGGATTCAGACTCTTCAAAGTATCACAAGTCTCCCGACCTTCCAGTGTGATCTTGAGTTTTCTGACCTGTTTACCACACTACCTGTGGCATACACGGTGTGCTAACTCATCTAGAGCACCGGGTGATGTTCAGTGTTGATTAGCAACCAAGGCGTGTATCTTCCCACACAGCAGCTCAGAGGCTCCTCTGCTAAAGAGATGTCTTCTAGGAAGTAGTCATTAGGAACTATCTTAGGCTGAAGGGGAATCTAGCTATGTATTCAACTTCACTTATATTTATTTATTTTTGTATTTACATGTAAGATGCAAGTATTTAATTCCATTTCTTTATTAGCTATGAAAGACTTTATTTACTGTGTAAGATAGAAGTATTTCATTCCATCCATTTATTCATTAGCTATGAAAGACTTCATTCATTCACTCATCCATTGCGTGTGTGTATACACACCAGCATGTGAAGGTCAAAAGACTACTTTTGGGAGTTGGTTTCTCTTTTTCTACCATGTAGGTCTCGGGATTAGAGCCCAGGTTATCAGGCTTAGAGTTGTGGACTAGAACAGTGGTTTTGAATTTGTGAGTCTGGGGGTGGGGTGGGTACGGACCAAACAACCCCTTCACAGTGGTCACATATCAGATACCCTGCATATCAGTTATTTACCTGCATATCAGTTATTTACGCTACGATTCATAGCAAGAGCAAAATTACAGCTATGAAGTAGCAATGAAAATAACTATGGTTGGGGTCGCCCCAGCATGAGTAACTGTCTTCAAGGGACACGGCATTAGGAAGGTTTAGAACCACTGCTCTTGAATCGAGTTTTTAAAGAAAACCCCTTTATTTTGTATTTTCTTCTCTCTAGTTTTCAAATCTGTACCTGGTATATTCATGTAAACTTAGAGAGAACCAACTTTTCTTTTTTCTAATGGAAAATTCCATTCGAAACAACTGGGTCAGGCAGCTTCCACTGCAAGTTCTAGCTCACCGTTTTCTTTTTTAAAGACAACTGGCTGTTTAAAAATCACCGACCTCTGGCACCGAAACTGACATGAAACTTATTTTTATTGACTTAGAAAGTGCCGTGGGAGACGGCATCTGTGACAAGTCATCTTAGGACGACAAACTTATTATTAAAAAGAGTTTACACTGGGTCAGCCTGTACCCATAAAGCTAGACCGTCAAGCAGTCGGCTGCCCTGTGAATAGATTACCATGGAACAAAAGCTTACAACAGATGACTTAGTGACAAAACCTTAATAAGGGCTTAGGCCTCATATTCAGATAGGATGTGAGATTTTGGACAGGAATCTCTTCTAGCCGGGTTCTTACTAGACTTGGTTTGAGGAATTACAGCACACAGATGAGCAAGAGCAGAGCTGTTTTACTTAAATGCTGGTCCCTAGTCTTCTCCCTGACGGACAGACAGACATTCCACAGAGAAAGATGTGGGCAGAAGCAAGAGACACATAAAAAGGGATTGATGCCGGTGCAACGGATGTATTTTTAACATTCGCACTCCCGTGGGAGAACTGAATCCCAGGTCAACCTGGGCTACACAGTGAGTTCCAACTAGCCTGGGCTACAGAACAAGTCCTCGTCTCAGGAAAAACAACAAACAATAAACAAAAAAAGCAAGCAAACAAACAAGAAACCCAAAAAACAACCCAAAACCATAAATTATATGCATATATATACATAGATACATAGATAGATGATAGATAGATAGATAGATAGATAGATGATAGATAGATAGATAGATAGATGATAGATAGATGATAGATAGATAGATAGATAGATAGATAACATACATATGTATAAAACATAACACAAGATCATGAAGTGGGGAGGGATTTCAGCCAAGCACATAGAGAGAAACAAACCAGGAGAACCTTGAAGGTGAAGACTGTGGGAGGACAAAACCTTACTTCGCTCCAAACCCCACTGACCATAGATAGAATGAAGGAGGCCTCACTTGTAGCGGACTGACAGAAGCCAAGGAATACTTTTCTGCCACATTTTCTTCCAAATATAGAGAAATTGGGGGGTGGGAGAATAACTTTTTTCAAAAGATTTCCAAGTTGTCTCCGAGTATAACAATGGCCCCACATTCTTTTAAAAATAAATCTTAATCAAACTGTTTACCTGGTTCATAATAACTAATTACACAGGAAACTACATGCATAGGGAGACAGGCTCAGAGCTTTTCTGGATAGACAAATTATCTCTCCAAACTTAGGAGAGCAATAGTAGCAATCATTAAAACCAAAAGCCAATCACTGCTCTGCAGGATGGAGAAGGAGACATCGCTCGCCAAAGATAGAGCGTTACAGTTTTATTGATGCAGACTCTTCTCAAACTAAGAGGCTTGGAACTGCCAGGCCAGACACCCAGCCAGGGGCTCTCCATGGATGGGGTTCATCTGGTCCCGTGACAACCAGCTGGTCCGGTATTATTTTAGAGACATTAAATAACCCGATTGAAGTTACATGGCTGATTCCTGAACTGCTGAGCTAGAGGTTGAACCTGCACAGGGGACTGCAAACACAGTCTGTGTTCTCAGTCTGCCAAATGGGCAGCGCTGCCCTGACAGGCCTGCAGCCAGCCTCAGGGGGCTAGGTGAGCTTCCGGGTGGGGGGGGATCACAGAAAATCTGTGCCAGTGTCAGTATTCAATACAGGTTTAAACCCTAAGCTATGCAGCCTCCTTATTCCTCCTTCACTGCTCTCTCTTCATCAGCAATCTGCCAGGTCCACCCTGACTCACGTACTAGACCAGAACAGTAATACCAAGACGACCGACAAGCCTCTCTCCCAGGCGTCTCATCCCCAGGAATCATTAAGGGCTGGCTCCTCAGCCAAACAGTGGTGGGAGCATTACTCCTTGACCTTGCTAGAAAGCAGATCTCGGGACCCACTCCAAGCTTCCCGAATTAGAATCTGCATTTGAACCAGCTTTACTGTGTTGCCCACATATATTAAAATGTCCGACAATGGTCTAACAGGCCATTTATAAGGCTGGTCATTCCTAGCTTCAATTTCTCACTATCTGGCAAAACTTGGTGTATAAAAAAAAACAAAAAACAAAAAACCAACCGGTTGTCTTAGAATAACAGCAAGCATTCTGCTGCCCAAGTGGCCCTACTCTATGACTAATTAAACCTCAGAAATGATTTGTACTGTATCTGGGTTAGTTTCTAGGCAAAGCTACGAGCTAGAGGAAAGGTCAACCAAGATCACGATCATCTTCAATGTCTTCTCCAGTTCACTACAAAGAGGTCCTGACAGGGAGAAACTCAGTGCTCCAGAAACTTACTTCCCTTAGATTATATAATGAGCCCCGCCTTCCCACAAATGTGAGCTAGCTACAGGAAGGGCCAAGGGCTGGTAGGCGTGGCTTGACCAAGGAACACGGAATACACCAATGAGGAAAGGCAGGCCACTCAATGGGGCCTTCAGTAAACCAGCCTTCAGTAGGCTGGTTTGTTTGTTTGTTTTGTTTTTAATTTTTAATGTTTGTTTCCTTTGATCTGTTTCGAAATGTCATATTTTGTGTTGAGTTGTCAGAGCCAGAAATGAAGTAAGGGCTGGGGCTGAGTGGTCAGCCTCTTGTCTGGCATACACAAAGCCCTGAGTTCAATTCTTTGTACTGCCAAAACAATCAGACAAACCTAGAAATGAAGCAAGAATTGTAAATTATGTCAGTAAAGGACAAGAAATAAAATGAGGTTTAGGAAGGAAGGAAGGAAGGAAGGAAGAAAGAAAGGAAGGAAGAAAGGAAGGAAGGAAGAAAGGAAGGAAGGAGAAAGAGAGAGAAAGAGAGAGGGGGAAGGGAGGAGGAAGGGAGGGAAGGAAATGAAGAAAGGAAGGAGGGAAGGGAAAGAAGGAAGGAAAGGGAAAGAAGGAAAGAAAGGTAAGAAAGAAAAGGAAAAGAAAAAGAAAAGAAAGGAAGGAAAGGGAATGAAGGGAAAGGAAGAAGTGAGGGGAAAAAAAGAAAAAGGAAGGACAGACAGACAGGTACTGACTTTCAGAGGGTGGGAAAGTTCCATGAAATACCAAGGCAAGCTCTCCTGAGCAGCTTTGAGCTCATCACTGTGTGTGGGGAAGTGAGCTCACCCCACTGGAGGCCAAAGTCTGGACAAACAGGGTGTTCCTTCCACCTACTGCCAAGTGACAGTCACCTAAAAACCCGACAGTTTGTAAGTAGAACTTAGAAAATTCAAGGGTAGACTCCAAGCTGAGTGTCAGAAGTGACTCATTTTAAGGTAACGTTGCTTGGAGAATGTAGCTTTGTTAAAAAATCAGAATCTCCTACTTAGCACCGTGAGGTGGAGGTCAGCAGGAACTACAAACAGGAGTGATTGGAACCATTACAACCCAGACGTTTAAGGAAGGGCCCAGCCGTCTATCACACAAAGGACAGAGAGACAGATTTAGACTGGTCAGGAAAGACTACATAGATAAACCCTGTCTCAAAAAACCGAAATGATGATGGTGGTGGTGGTGGTGGTGGTGATAAAATGGCAGTTATGGGGTCAGTGATATACTTGCTGCTTTTCTGGAGTACCCAAGTTCAATTCACACCTCCCATATGAGGGGAGGCTCACAACTGCAGGTAACTCCCACTCCCAGAAACCTGACGCCCTCTTCTGGTCTCCACTGGCAACTGCACCCACAAGCACCCACTCGCACAGAGACACTCTCGTGTGTGTATATAATTAAAAACAAAAGAAACGGAAGCTACTATGAATTCTCACTCAAAAAGGTCGAAGGGGTAAGTAAATGATTCTCATAAAAAGAAACATCGCCTGACACTGTGAACACACTTGAACACGAGGAAGTGTCTGTATTAGGGCTTAGCATTAACCACAAGAAGGAAAATGGAACTGAAAATCACACGGTGGGACGCTCTATCAGCACGCACTCCAGACTGTCAGAAATGATTTCCACAAAGATGCCGGCATGTGGCTGTGCCTTGATCCTCCGCATCCCTGTCTCCTTGTGGCCTTAAAAAAGCATTCTTTTTTTTTTTTTTTTTTTTTTGGTTTTTCGAGACAGGGTTTCTCTGTATAGCCCGGGCTGTCCTGGAACTCACTCTGTAGACCAGGCTGGCCTCGAACTCAGAAATCCGCCTGCCTCTGCCTCCCGAGTGCTGGGATTAAAGGCGTGCGCCACCACCGCCCGGCTTAAAAAAGCATTCTGATAAGCAGCCCCATGGGACTGATGGGATGACCCAGCCGGTAAAAGGCACTTGCCACCAAACCTGACCACTGAGTGGGAGCCCTGGAATCCACCTGTTGGAAAAAAGGAACCAACTCCCGAATGTTGTCCTCTGACCTGCACTGTTACCATGATCCTTCCCTCTCCACCCCACACGTGTACACAGGAATGCGTGCAAGCAAGCAAGCACGCATGCAATTAAAATTTATTTCTTTTTTTTCTTTTTTTTTTTTTTTTGGTTTTTCAAGACAGGGTTTCTCTGTATAGCCCTGGCTGTTCTGGAACTCACTCTGTAGACCAGGCTGGCCTCGAACTCAGAAATCTGCCTGCCTCTGCCTCCCAAGTGCTGGGATTAAAGGCGTGCGCCACCACCACCCTGCTAAAATTTCTTAAAGTCCTGCAGGCACCACTTTCTCCCAGACTCCTGCAGAGAGGCTTCCAGCTAAGGATCCAAAAATCAAAAAAACAAAAAACAAACAGACAAAAAACAAACGAACAAACCAGGTAAAAAGTCACTATGTCCCAAGATGATCTCAAGTCATTAAAAAAAAAAAAATCAATAAATTTGGTTCTACCCTGGTAATTTAACAGTCTCAGACTCAAGAATGAGAAGGACTCGTACCAGGTTGGCCCTCTCTCTTCCCACGTCACACTCCCTTTTTTCTCTTTCATGGACTATTTCTCTCCCACTGTCCTTCACAGAGCCAGCTGGGCTTATGGGTTGCTATTATCATTTAAAAATCAAAACTTCACATGACGTTCAGAATGATGGTGCCTTTGTATTTTTTTTTTACTCATTTGTAGAAATAACACGCAAATGCAACTTGGATGGTTTCTTAATTAAAATGCGTATCAATGGTCATAGTGCACGTTTGGGTATGAGACGTGGTAAATTTTCAGTCAGTCTAGTTCACAGACATAGGACTTTGGGAAGTGCTGGCTGGTTGGAGTCCAATGTATTTATACATTTTTATTAGACTCGATTGAAAGATTTGAGAAGATGAATAAATTACTCTTCTATTCCCCTCATCTGTCATTCCAGACGACATGCAACAGATGTCACAGAAGAAATTCAAATTGCATCTTCAAACGAAGCCTAACTTTAGTGAATGAATAATTCACCCAAATCTCACTGAAAACTGGAACAGTTTTCTACAGCTATTCCTCCACCCGGTAACACTTAGGGAAAAATGCCTACCTATTTATCTGCCCATTTTCTACTTCTGTGAAGTCGTTAGAGTCGTTGCTAACGTTGTCGTCCTCGGGCACCGTCATGTTCTGCAGCTCCGTTAACTCCAGGCCACTTTTGAAATGCATCATGTTCGGGTGTCTGTAGTCAAAAACTCAATTTCTTCTGTTCTGAGGATCTTCAGTAGCGGAGAGTAGCAGATACAGATGCCTGAGACCCCTGAAACAGAGCAAAATAAAGAATTATTATTAAATGAATGGAAGATAGTGTCGGCGGTGCACGAACAACCGTGAAAAGCAAACAAATGATAAACTAGGCAAGAAATGACACTTTCAGATGCTGTGCCAGACGAAGAGAAACAAGAATCTTATCGCTAATTTTATGGATTTTACACAATTCCCTCCATTTTTTTCTACAACAAAGTAAGTCACATCCCATAACCTTTTTTTTTTTTTTTTTTTGGTTTTTCGAGACAGGGTTTCTCTGTATAGCCCGGGCTGTCCTGGAACTCACTCTGTAGACCAGGCTGGCCTCGAACTCAGAAATCCGCCTGCCTCTGCCTCCCAAGTATCCCATAACCTTTAGCTCACATTTATAGAACCTCAAGTTATGGGGCTGGAGAGATGGCGGAGTGGTTAAGAGCACTGACTGCTCTTCCAGAAGTCCTGAGTTCAATTCCCAGCAACCATATAGTGGCTCACAACCATCTGTAATGGGATCTGATGTCCTCTTCTGCTGTGTCTGGAGAGGGACAGTCAATCAATCAATCAATAGAACTGAAACTAAACCCTTTAAAATATAAATAAATAAATAAAAAGAAACCCTAAGTTAGCGGCAGGCAACATATACATTCTTTTTATGAACCAAAGTTTAAAATGATACACGAAGGGCCAGCAAGATGGCTCACCAAGTTAAGGCACTTGCTACCAAGTCTAAGTATCTGAGTTCAAGCTCCATGACACACACAGGGTGAAGAAGAATCAACTCCTGTGGCAGCCTCTGACTTCCACATGTGTCCCCCAACCATAAACAAACAAGAGATTTAAATTTTAATGAGTAACTCATTGAATGGGAGTGGCTGGGCGATTTTAATGTGCGTACTCACGGTGCAGGCACAGACCCATCACCGTACAATGAGAGCACAAATCTCCAATAAACGGCACCGCTGGGGATCGACCTACAACCCGGACTAATTTTATTTTGGAATTTAGCAAATAGTTTATACATCATCAAGTGCAAGAGATTAAGTCAATCTTCAGTGAAATCAGTCCATGTCAGGGAATTAGGGAATTAAAAACTCATACTCAGGGGATTTTGGTTAGTCCACCTGCTACCTTATTTCCTCATCGGGGATGAAAGATGATCAGAGGGCTGTCACGTCCCTCACGTGGACGGCTGTGACATCAGTTCCTGAGGTGCCACTGACAGAACATATGGGAAGAAATTTGGAGACGCAGCAACAAAAATCAAAAGGCTGACCACCAAGGCAAATGAAACTTCAAGTGCAAGGCCAAACCAGGGGTGGTGGCACAGGCCTGTAGACAGGAAGGGCTGGAGTGTCAGCCCCTTATAAGTAAAGAACTTATATAGTACGACTCTGTGTCAAAAGGAGAGGGAGAAAGAAAACCCATAAGCATGGCTGGTCCACTAGGGTAGTCTCAAGTGTCACTTCAAGGACATCTTGGAATAGCACAGAATGTTAAAAAAGACATAACTCTAGACACTAGAGTCTAGACCTGTGGCTCTCACCCTTCCTCATTCTTCGAGTAATACAGCCTCTCATGTTGTAGCGAACCCCAGCCATAAAATTGTTCTCTCTACAACTTCATAACTGCAGTTTTGAGACTTTCTGAATTGTGATGTAAATATCTGATATGCAGGATAGCTGATACGAAACCCCCATGAAAGGTGGTTATATATATATATATATACATATCCAAAGGGGTCGGGACCCACAGATTGAGAACCCCTGGCTTAGATGAAGCACTACCAGCAATTAATGGCTGCCGAGTGAGAGAAAGCCGAGTCTCCTCGAGGGACGAGTATCCCTCTCTCAAAAAGTTATCCAACCCCAGCGGTCAGCCAGACATACATACATACAAGCAACATTAGATGGACATAGCAGGACGTACTTATATTTGCATACATGTGTGCAAAAACAATGACTAAAGAAGTCACAAATCTGAGGAAGTAAGGAACATGAGAGGGGAGTATTGTGGGGAGAGGGAGTGGAGTGGAAATTATGTAAATAACAATATTCAGGTAGGAAACTCTCAATTAGATAAATGCAAAAAAAAAATAAAATTGAAGCTTAGAGAAGTTAATACAAATAAATGAATTTTCTACGGAGTACCTCCTTGAGAACATTTGATACATTATCTGATTCCAAATACTCCAACAGGACAGCACTCTAGGCTGAGGGAAATATGATATGCCTATAAAGGCGTCGTGGCTGGCATGCACCAGGAAGCCTTTTACTCAGTGATATCTAACGGGCCCACAGAAGTACCCAGTTTGGAGTATAATCTCTTTGTACGTGGAAACCACACAATAATCCTGTTCCTTCCGGGTCTCCCATCTAAGAAGGAAAATTTTCTGATGTCAGGTGATTAAACTTTCAGAGCAAATGCACGTTCTAATATCTCAGATTCCAGAAGCCTCTCTCTCCTACTGCACCAAGTGCCTCTGGGAAGGCAGGAAGCCATGAGGGGGGCAGCTGGGTCCAGCTAGCACTGACTGCTTTTGGAGGGGGGTGTCTCAAACAGTGGCAATGGGCACTCTGTCTTCTCCATGCAAAGATGGGTACATTCAAGCGGCTGGACCCCACTCTCACCTCTGGGATTCCTTTCATGAAACAAAGCAGGCTGGGTAATTTCTAGACTCGTGACTCTCACTCTTGCTTCTAACACTGCCTGACAGGCTGTTGAAGTGAGCCTACAGGCCTGGGAGGCGTGGGGGTGACGTTTCTAATCTGTGTTAAGGAGTTTTTCTCTCTGCAAACTAGAAAGTAATAGGGTACCAGGCAGGGATTTTCTAAGAACAAAATTTGATTATTAAGAGATTTGGAGTCTGCTGATTGAGGCTAACCTCTCAGGCTATCTCTCTGTGTGTGTATGTATGTGTATGAGTGCGTGTGTGCCTGTGTGCACTCATATGAATGCACACGTGTATGTGCGTGCGCGTGTAATACAAATGGCCGATCTGTCAGGTATGGAAGTGAACATTACCGAGACCCCCACCCACTACACCCACGCAAACACCAGTCAGTACATGTTCATCAAATAGAGCAGATTTTCGCTGGTATAAAATAAGTCTCCTTGAAGACTAACACACATGTGTTTGGAGATAAAAACCAGAAACATCAGCAAAGAGCATCACTCCTCTCATCTCCCCTGGGCTGCGCTGGGGAGATACCTGCTCAAATTCTCACTTACTTATCTGAATACTAAGTGAAGACAGAGTTTTTAAAAATGTTGGAAATACCAAATCTTCAGGGGCCTGAGATGGGGTTACAGAAAAGTTACTCGGGCTGGACCACGAATTTTCTTTCTTCCCCAAGAGAAACAGACACTTAATGGAGACTCTAGAACAAACATGAAAGAAATTCCACCACCTAAAAATAGGCCGGAGACTCAATTCCTCCTCCTCATTTTTCTTTCGTGTCTCCTTTTCCATCTCTACCCCCGCAACGTCCCTTCTGGTTTAATACTGAAGATTTTAGATTGTTTTTAACCTACATTTTTTTCATGGAGTACCAGATTATAAGGGCTGTGAAGGACAGAAGTGTCTTTCTAAGCTGTTAGTTCTGGAGATGTGGCTACGGAGCCAAATCATGAGTTCAAATCCTCAGTCCTCATGGAAAAGCTGTGTGCACTGCTTGTATATATAATCCCAGAGCTGGGGCTGGGGTGGGGATAAGTGGATCCCCAGAACTCCCTAGCCAGCCAATCTAGTTGAACTGGTGAGTTCTGGGTTCAGTGAGAGAATCTGTCTCAAAAAACCAGAGGGGAGAAGAGACTGAGAAAAACAGCCAAGGCTGGCCTTTGGCCACCAAATGCATGACAGTGAGCATGAGCACACATGAATGGGTGCACACTTGCACACACCTGTGCGCACACACACACATAGACCAAACACCTATGCAAAAACAAAAGTCAGTTCCTCATTAATAAAAAAAATACAGGTTTCCTGTGAAATACAACTTTACAAATGGCTGAAAACATCAAAGCATCATCTGTTCCCCGCAAACAATGATCACCACAGTTTGGGAACTGCTGTAGGTTTTCCTGAATTGTTCTGTGGAGACACACTGTCTCACACAGGCAGCCCCTCAGCACATCTCTGTCCAACAAAAAAGGTGACTAGGGATTAAAATGTATACACTCAAGAAAATGAGATTCAGCCAGGCAGTGGTGGCGCACGCCTTTAATCCCAGCACTTGGGAGGCAGAGGCAGGCAGATTTCTGAGTTCGAGGCCAGCCTGGTCTACAGAGTGAGTTCCAGGACAGCCAGGGCTACACAGTGAGAGCCTGTCTCGAAAAACGAGAGAGAGAGAGAGAGAGAGAGAGAGAGAGAGAGAGAGAGAGAGAGAGAGAGAGAGACAGAGAGAGAGACAGAGAGAGAGACAGAG